>NC_056749.1:710925315-711100304 GCF_019279795.1 Protopterus annectens | reverse complement strand
TTCTCACTTTAAAGAAGTTAAAAAGCTATGTTTTGTGAAGTAGTCAAAGCTGTGATTTTTTTCACTAAAATTCCAGATCCTCCCCCTCCCTCCCCACACATTTGCTAGGAGTGAAAGTTACCAGTTCTGTTCATTTATCAATGAATGAAAAGTGCCACTTCAAACAGCTAATAAAGAAAATCACTACTGCATGAAGATTTTCTACAGTTGTTGGAAATTAACAGGGGATAAACGGGAAAAAATTAGGGGAACCCAAATGAAACTAGGGATAGATAACTAAAAAAAACTAGTTTGAGAAACTATCCAAAGAAAAATAAGGGAATTTTAGAGTTTAACAACTATAAAGAGTCACTAACCTGCAGAGCTGGTAGAAACAAAAATTTTGCAGCTAAAGCGGCAGACGAGATCTGGGTATTTACTGCCTAGCATTGTGGGATATAGGGGAGCCTCGAGCCGGTAAAAATAGCTCTCGAGCTTTAGTACTGGCCGAGTCGGAGCCGAGGATCAGCTCCGAACCCATCCAGCAAGAATGAAGGCGAGATTGACAACTTAACGTGTGCCACTTCAAACAGCTAATAAAGAAAATCATTACTGCATGAAGATTTACTACAGTTGCTGCTCAATAAACTGGATCAAGGGGCACCTATGTTTTACCCCTCAAGGTGCTGGCAGGTGTCCTGACTGATGCAGAAAATCAAGTGTCCTGTGTGCAGTAACGTTCCATGCAGATGTACTGAAGTAGAAATTCTACACCTTAGTCCCATCTTAGTCTTAGAATTCATTTCTTTAAACCAAATCAGAAGTATAACTTCAACTGTAAGAGAATTGGTCCAGAAAAATATATTCATAAATAATCTCTAAACTACATGTTTATATCATCAAAAGGACAAAAACAGTTTGATTGGCCAATAAACTTACAACTGGAAATCTAACACTGGAATTCCGGTTTAAACAATGAATACAACTCAAGCATACAGAAATAGGTTCATAGGATGTTACTAGGCTACTGACCTGAGGGTCTTCACAAGCCTAGCCATTAAATCCCAATATACTTGATGCAAGATATCATCTATGCCCAAGGCTTTTCTAGCAAGCACTACCTATGTCCAGGAAAGATGCCGAAGTAATCCCCGGCAGAAATTTATGGTTTTCCATCCAGTCGTCCACATTGTGCTTAAACAGGGCCATGGAGGTGCTCTGGTTTACATGGATTGGAAGCCTATTCCAGAGCAGTGGCTTTGAGTGTTGTTGATCTGTGAGCCAGTTTGCAACCCACCTGACAACATGGGGTTTTGTCAATGATGACCGAATGCAGGGTAATGCCGAAAGCCTTGACCAAGTCAAGATAGACTACATGCACAACTTTGCCCTAGTCTATGGCTCTGGTCACATTCTTTTTTTTTTTTTTTAAAACAAGTTTATTGCTTTTAACATACAAAATAAATATCATAACAATTTTATACAAGCAATTAAAATAGAAATAGTTATAACATTCAATAAAATAACCAAAGTATTTACAAAGACATCCACTACAAATTAAATCAATTGATTAAACTATAATGTCATGCTATTGAAACTAAGATTTTTTTAACAGGTTTTGTAAAGTATCCCATATAATATAATAAGATGTTTTTCTAGTAGTTCTTGATTTTATTGTCATCAATTCCATATGACACACTTCAGTCATAACATTTTTAAATTCATTAAATGAAGGAGGGGTATCTGAAATCCAATTTCTGGTTATTATTTTTCTAGCCACTGCTAGAATAGACCATAATAAGGGAAGTTTAACTTTTTTAACACTTTTAGGAACAGGTGTGTTAAATATAAGTGATTTAGAAACAATGAAATTATCTGTGAAAAGGGCCTGCAAAAAAATCATTGATTAACTTCCATTATTCCTTCAATTTTATACAGTCATAAAACGTATGTGCCCAATCAGCATTTATTTCTACATTACATCTTTTACATAAGTTATCTTTATTTATTTTATTCATCATTAAAGGTATATAGAAGGATCTATGTAAAAATTTCCAAGTAAAAAGTCTCCAATTAATGGAAGAAGTAGTTTTATAAACAGATTCCAATATATATTGTTTATCTTGTTGTTTTGGTGATTCACCATTAATGGAAATTAAATAATTCCAATAGGTATCTGAACTGTAATGAGTTTCTTCTCTGATAATTTTATGTATGTTTGAGAACTTACCTTTATCAGAAACTATGCTGTAAATTTAATATCAAGTAATCAATCAGTATTGGAACAGATTCTTTAACTGTTAAAGACATTAAATCAATTTTATTAATAAGATGTTGTCTAAAAGTCTGAATTTCTAACCATGTGTTTCTCTCAAATCAAATTCTTGCTTTAAGAAGTCTAAATGTTTTACTTTATTATCAGACAGCAAATGATACCAATACTTTAGATCATTCTCTGCGACTAAAACAGTTCTTTCAGAGGTGGTTGACAAAAGCATACCTTGTGTATACATTATAGGGAATAGAATAAAATTCCATTCCTTATACTTAGGATGTATGAATATAAAATTACGATAACTGATAATAATGTTTAATGGGTAACTAACTATATATTTTGGTGTAATGGATGAAGTACAAAATTCTTTTAGTAACCATAACATGGGGTTATTTACAATAATATTTTTATGTATTAAAGAGATTTTCATGAAGTGAATGCTAATTAGTTCCCAGTAATCTTTCCATCTTGCAACATATGACTGATCTATTAATAAAGTAATACCTTTTATAATAGAAGAGATAGTATATAAATTAAAGTCTGGAAATGAAATGCCCCCTTGAGACCAGCTATTAGTATGTTTCTTTAATGCAATCCTAGGTCTATTAGGTGCCCATAAGAAATTTAACATTAATGAGTTCAATTTCTTAATTATTTTTGTAGGTGGGAATATTATTGATTGTATTAAGTATAATATCTTAGGGAATACTATCATTTTAATAATTGTGCGTCTCTCTTCCATGGTAAAAAACATATTGTTCCAACTATTGAAAAGATTTTGTATATTAAGAAGACGGGTACTATAATTATTATGTATAATAGATTTGATATCTTTAGTTAATATTATACCTAAGTAAGTTATCTGACCTGAGTTGGGTATATATTTGTTAAAATCATTAATGAGGACATTTTTTCGTGTGTATATTGGTAATATTTTAGTTTTTTCTTCATTGAATATTAAACCAGAGATATTTTTAAAATCCATCATTTTATCAAATAAGGACTGCATAGAAGAGTTAGATCCTGCTGATGTAATTAGAACATCGTCTGCAAAAAGTTGAATTTTAGATATTGTATTTTCATCTATATCAAATCCTTCTATATCAGTACTGTTTCTGATCAAATTAGCCCAAGGCTCCATTATTAAAGTAAATAATAGTGGAGAGAGTGGACACCCTTGTTTTGTACCTTTTAAAATGGGTATTTTTTGTGAGACATATGTTCCTATCTTAATGTAAGCCAATGCTCCTTTATATAGATGTTCAATTAGATTTACAAATGCATCAGAGAAGTTTGTGCACTTCAGTAAGATAAACAAGTAGTCCCAACTTACTGAATCAAATGCTGAACTTATATCGAGACTAATAAGTGTTAAATCTTTCTTTTTCCTATGTGCAAAATCAATTAACGTTAAAGTTCTCCTTATATTATCATGGTCACATTCTTGAAGTCCTCCACCAGGTTTAGCAGGCATGACCTGCCCTTAAAAACGAACATGGACAGAGCCAGGGTTTGGAGGTCACCTATATCCTTATTTATGAGGTCCATGATGATTTGTTCCATTGCCTTACAGATGAGGCTGGTTAAATTTATGGGTCTATAGTAACCGGGATATGTTGCCAAGCTACCCTTGTGGATGGGGATAACAGTCGCCGTTTTCCATTTAGTGGTGATAAAGCTAGTACTTGGGCTATGGTTGAATAGAGTGCCTAATGGAGTAGCTAACTCTTGTCTTAGAACATTAAGGACACAGCCTGGAATGCCATCCGATCTCATGGAGGCTGTGTTCTTAGCTTTGGACAGAGCATTGATGACTTGCTCTTTGGCGATGCAGGGAGGAAATGATAATTAAAACATGGTTTGTGGAATGCTTGGGAGGGGGGGATGGTGGTGAAATTTTCAGCAAACGTATCTGCTAGGCTATGTTTGCTAAATTTTTCTCATAGTTGTTCTTCGAAGATTTTACGAGTTGTCTTGTTTACTTATTTAGGCTGAGAAGGGTGCTCTTCCAATTCTGGGATTTCGCTTTTGTATTTTTAGACAAAAGCTTCTTTTGCTTTTTGTATAATTTATTTATGCTAGACATCCACCAGGATGGTTTGTTTTTTTGAGGATTTTGCTTTAATCCTATCTGGCATGGCTGTGCATCTATACATTTGTGTAGATATTAACCCAGAGTATCAGTGTATACTCTAGTATAGCCGTCAATGCCATCTGTGGAAACTGCAGCTTGGAAGTCGATTATACCTTCCCTTAGGGATTAGAAGGGTATAGTTAGCTTTGGTGAAGTCTTTTAGCATGACTTCGCCTTTGGGGAGTTCTTGTGCTACTGCTACAATGGCTGATTTATGGTCAGATTTAACCAGTGCAGGCTCTACACTTGAGGTGTTGCATCTGTCACTCATACTGATAAGGACCAGGGTGGTAATATTTGTTAACTCAAATGCCCTGGAACAAAGTCCAGGAACTTTTGTCGAGCATGTTTGGGCTCATACACGTTTCCCAATTAATGGAAGGATAGTTGAAGTCACCCATGACTAGGGTGTTAGGCTGTACCTTAATTGTCCCAACTAGGTCTAAATAAGCTGTGTGGGCATCTTGGTCATGGAATGGGACCTGTAACCATCAAGGATCTAAAGGGAGGAGACTTACCCATTGTAATTTGGACTTGGAATAGCTCCATAAAGTTTTCTTGTCTAACCAGCATAGAGGTGTAATTATATTTACTGAATATAGATAGTCTACCTCCTTTGGTTCTCACACCTTCAATCTGTGGTCTGAAAGTGTGGAAGGCATTGCAGCCTTGCAAGCCCTGGGTACTTTCTGCAGCCTTGAGCTAGGTTTCTCTAACTGCACAGACGTCAACATCTTCCAGCGAGAGGAGTGCTTCCAGAGTGCAGTTTCTGATTTAAATTTGTAGTGTTTAGCAGCATGACCCTTAGTTTGTGTGTTTTATATTTTCATGTTGGGAATTCTGTCATTGTGACCTTGCCTAAAAAGACATTATGGGGGAGACAAGTGCCTTAGCCAGTAACCGAAAGCCTAGAGGTGCCAAGTAAAGAACATCACTAGCAAAGCAGCATGCTCTATCCACCATGCTGTCTCAGGCTGACAGGAACTGGATCCCCTTAGAATGACACCAAAAACTATGTCAATTACTAAAGTCAATCATTTTCTGTTTACATTATGGTATCATAGTAGGAGAGGATAAAATGCTCCTCAAAGCAAGAGACATACCTGCCTGGGACACATTCAGAGAGCTCAACCATGTCTCTCAATACAGTCCAGAGAGGTATGTCTGAAGCCATTCACATCAACATGAACTACAATAGGGTCATAATGGTACTTGTTGAGAGACTTGAGTGCATGTGTGATCTGGTGAACCCTTGCACCAGACAGGCAGCTGGGAGTAACCTTGTTCAACCTGGTGAGTGGGGCATCTGCATGTCTCACTATAGAGTCATCTATAAGTAAAGCATTTGGAATAGTTGTGCATTGCCTTAAAGGCTTACTTGGTGAGACACAGGTGCTAGTATTGTTATGTATTATTGGGTACTTTGGGTGTTGTGTTAGGTGTAGCATGTTTGTGTTTTGGAGGTCTCTGGTGTTAAAACAGATTTCTGGAGAGCACCTCTGCATACGAAGGTGTGTATTGGGTGTATATTATGAACAAGAGTTGCGGTGTGTAAGCTGACAACCTGTTTAGTGTTGTTGTTTTGGGAGCGAGAGAGTAGTGGTTCCACATTCTTAGTGTAGGAGCATATCTTACAAATTGTTCTTGAGTGACTTTGAAGTAAGGGGTTGTCAGTATACATGAGGTAGTTGCTACACTGCCTCAAAGAAACCATGTCCACTAGGTTCACAGGAGAAACAGAGGGAACTTGACAGTCCATAATGCATGGTTTGTACCTGGTAACAGCAGATAAATTTAAAAAGATGGATGTATCAGGCAGGGAGCTATTTTAGAATGACTAACTCATGGGGTGTACAATAGGAGGTCTATAAAAAGAGGGGATCTACAGGGTCTGATGTTGACAAGAAAGAGGCAAAATCGCTGCTGCGTGGTTCACTGAACAGGTGAGAGCTATTCAAGAACTGTTCTGCTAGACTGCAGGTACTTCTAAGGGAAAATACTTCTACTGGCCCTTTTGCATCTATAACAGCCAAAAGTTGCCCCCTTTGCATTGTGGTGCACTACGTGCTACCAACAGAAAAGCAGCTATACAAAGAAACCAATCTAACAGCTCAAACTGAGCCCTGCACCAATGAAATAGCACAAACTAAGCCCTGAAGCAGTAACCTTAAATTACATAGTACTACTGTATGCTCCTGCCACAAGGGTACGGGGGGGGGGGGGGGGTGGATTCTCCAAAATAACATGTCGTGAGTTTAGTGCTCAATCTACAAACAGAACTGAATTCAGCCGGTCTAAATTCAATCTGTACTACGGCCAACAGAAGTGCAATGGAACAGAAAAAAGCAGGATAAAAAAATTACATAAGCAAAAATGTAAAAAAACAGCACAGTTTTTCTTGAATAAATAACAGCAACAGAATAAAATGGAAACAGATCTTTTCTTAAATTAAGTAAAAGCTGCAGCTGGTGTGAAAAACTAAGTGCAACAAATGCAGTAGTAAAATACAGTACAACGCAGCAGCAAACAGCACAGTTATTTTTAAACTGCTGAAATACACTCACAGCAATATGAAAATTTCAAAGAAAAAAATAGAGCCTGTTTGTGAGTTTCCCAGCTCAGAAAGACCAGGTAAACACCTACACCCACTAGATGAATAATCCCAGTCCTCCTAATGTAAAAGATCAGTAAGTGTGTGTCCAGACGGAAGTGCTACCACAAACAAACTTAAAGATATGGATACAGCAGTGTAGCTTAAACAGCTCAAAAAAGTGCAATTGTTCAATAAAAATACTTTGCTTTTTATCGATCAGCCAAAGAGCCACTCAACTGTACAGAATTTATAAAGGCACTAAAAACAAGATAATCTGATTAATAAGCTCTCCAGCCAGTACACCTACATGCAGAAATCTCAAGCGTTTCCTCAATCTAAACAGACCAGGCTACCTCCCAGTGCACTAGAAGAAAAATCCACGGACCATGATGAGAAAAACAAGTGCTTGCTAGAGTGTAAAAATACACTACTTTACCCAGCAGCTAGTTAGTCAATGAAGTCAGATAAAGTAAATCAGTAAAACATACAATAAGTGGCAAAAATGCACTTTTTAGATAAGCACAAGGAAAGGCAATTAAATAATTCAAAAAAATTCAAGACAGCAGCAACAGTGTAGAAAGGGAAGAGCTTACTAAGCTCAATTTACAGTAGGAGTGGGAAGCTTAAAATCACCAGGTTTAAAAAGGCTGACAAACAGGAGGGTGGTTTGAAACCCTACGAGGGGATCAATCACCAGCAGTGCTATACCTTATGCAGGCTTGAAATCCTTCAAAGACAAAACCTAACTTTTCCTCATCATGTCTGCCATTATCACAGTTACGCAACACAGAAATTTCTTTCAACCTCTTAGAGCAAGAATTCTGGACAAAGCCATAAATAAAAGTGGGGCAAAGGCCCAAGAATAGGGACAAGTTGTAAATATTGCTCTTACAAACTCAGAATGTTAATAGAACAGGTTTTGCATTAGCATGAATTTTTTGCAGAACATGGTCTAAAACTCAAATATCCGTCATTATTTTCCAAATTCAATCTTTAATGATTTAACTCTAATTTGCCAGAAAAACACTTATTTTATGAACAATGGACCAAAAATGAGGTCAAACTCTGGATATTCTGTGAAAATCTGTACAGTTGAGAGGGATGACACAGAGTGTCTATGCAACTTAAGACTTCTTATACCCATTACTAAAACTTAGGCACCAACTTTCTATTATCTCTGACAACCCAGTGCTTTAACAACTGGTGACTACCAGTAAAGTATAGTTGTGTACACTTACCATAAATGTAGATGTTCGAGTGTATTCACTGTTGCAGTCATTACATTTAGGTTACCCTCAGTCGGTCTGAATAACAAAGTTTTGGGCCCTGTGTCGGTTGCTGTCTCCTCTTCCATGACGTCAGGTCATCAGGGGTATATAAAACATGCAGCCGATGCTATTTTATTCAGTTTTTCTTGCCCCAGATGTCAGGAGCCCCCCCAAATGGGGAGCAAAAAAATACATATAAATGCACTTTTAGCAACATAAACTTTACCTTCATCTAAAAGCAAATACACCACAAAGGCTTTAGTGTACAGTGAAGGAAAGAAAAGTTATAGAAAGGGGGATGGCGGGTGGGTAACCCAGACTGCAACAGTGAATACACTCTTAACATCTACATTTATGGTAAGTGTACACAACTGTACTATGTTCTTCGTGTCTCACTGTTGCAGTCATTACATTTTGGTAGAATCTCAAAGCTATGGATGGGAGGATGGAACTAAACAGCATTAGCAGTGGCTATAATGCCCTGCAGAACTGCAGTGGCAAAGCCTGCCCTGGATTTGGAGAAGACAGGCAAATGATAATGCTTTGTGAAGGTATGAACAGAGCTCCAAGTAGCAGCTTCTAGAATGTCTTTGGTTGGAACCCCCCTGAAAAAACCTGCTGAAGTAGAGGCAGCACTGGTGGAATGTGATCTGATCCCCATGGGCACAGGTTTACCATGGTGCAAGTAGCAGAAACAAATGCAGTGGCTTATCCACTTATAAATAGTTTGCTTTGATATAGCCTTCCCCTCTGATCCTGCAGCAAATGCTACCAGTAGTTGCTCAAACTTTTAGAGATTTGATCCTGTTTATGTAGAATCTTAGTTGTCTGTGTACGTCCAATGAATGCAGAATCCGCTCCCCCTTGTTCTGCAGATTTGGGTAGAATGTTGGCAGGTGAATGGTCTGGTTAAGAGCCACCCTAGATACCACTTTAGGCATAAAAGAAGGATTGGTCCTGAGGGACACCTTGTCCTGGTAAAATATAATAAAATGCTCCACTGCCATGAGAGCCTGCAGTTCTGAAACCCTTCTTGCTGAAGTGACTGCCAAGAGAAAAGCTGTTTTCCAAGATAGAAATTTTACATCCGCAGTAGCTGCTGCTTCAAAAGGAGGCAGGGTGAGTTTTTCCAGCACAAAACTGAGGTCCCATGCAGGAGTTTGTGATCTTCTGGGAGGCCTTAAATTTTTGGCCCCTCTAAGATGCTGTTTAAGCAGAAGATGAGAAAAGAGGGGAGGCTCTGTGCTGAAATGAGCAGAGATGGCAGAGGCATGGATTTTTATTGAAAAGGATAGGCCCTTGTCAAGCATCACAGTCAAATATTGTAAAATCTAAGGAATATTGGGCTTTGCTGTGTCTGTTCCTTGTGCTTGGTTCCAAGCACAGAATCTATTCCATTTACCAGCATAAGATTTTCTAGTAATAGGCCTTCTGGCTTCCAAAATGACATCCATCACAGATTTACTGGGAGGTATTGTTTGAATAATTAATTGATCAGCCATGCTGCAAGATTCAGAGTTTGGAGCTGAGTGTGCAGAATTTGATTGTTCTGCTGAGACAGTAGATGAGGTATTTGAGGCAAGTACCATGGAGGAAGTTGAAACATATTCCTTAGAAGTGGGTACCAGTGCTGGCAAGGCCAGTCCGGAGCAACTAGGATCATTTTTGTTTTTTCTTGTCTGACTTTTAGTAAGACTGTGGGAGAGTAGAGGCAGAGGTTTAAAGGCAAAGACTGATAGGTTTTTTCCAGCTGAAGGATAGGGCATCCACTTTCCATGCTTTTTTTGTGATGAGTTCTTGTGCAGAATTTACCCAACTGATAATTTTGGGGACAGGCAAATAGATCTATGTCTGGGATCCCCCAATTTCTGTGTTAACATGCTGAAGATTTGTGGATGCGGGTCCATAAGACTTCTGCTTAGGTCATCTGCCAGAGTATTTTGTTTTCCTGGCAGGAAATGAGCTTGAAGATGTATTTGGTAAGTCAAGGCTGTGTTCCACAAAGCCATGGCTAGTCTGTAAAGGGGGTAGGAATGTGTACCTCCCTACTTGTTTATGTACCACATAACTGTGGTGTTGTCCGTCTATCAGTAGTTGTCCTGGATGAAGTAAGTCCTTGAAGGCTGTCAGAGCATTCTGAACAGCTAGCTCTTTCTGGTTGATATGCAGATGCATTTGGTTTGGGCTCCATTTGCCCTGAATGCATCTCCCCGCCAGGTGGACCCCCCCCAAGCATAGTCTGATACGTCTGTAGTTAGGGGTTGGGTGGCAGGGGGTAGAGTGAATGACAGTCCCTTGTTTTGGAGACATGTCTATGTCCACCAAAGAAACTCCTGTTGTAGGCAGGGAATGAGAGGAATCATTGTTTCCAGACTGCGACAATGTTGACTCCATAAACGTTTTAGGTACCACTGAAGTTTCCTCATATGCAGTCTCGCATATGGAATCAGTAGAATGCAGGATGCCATGAACCCCAAAGCCTGCAGAATTTGTCTTGCAGATAACTTTGGATTTTGTTGCCATTTGTTTGAAGTATGTTGTCACTTGCCTTTGTCTGGCGTAAGATAAGCCATCTGGGCAGTTGTATTCAAGCTTGCACCCAGGAATGTAATTATTTGAGAGGGTACCAGTTGTGATTTCTTTTTGTTTATGGTGTACCCTAGCCATGCTAGAAACCTTTTCACAAACGTCAGATGTTGAAGAAGAGTCCTCTTTGTCCTCTGCTTGAATGAGACAGTCGTCCAGATAAGGATACATTTGAATGCTTCTTTGTCTGCAGAATACAATTACTGGTGCCAGGCACTTTGTAAAGATCCTGGGCACAGCAGATAAGCCAAAGGGCAGTGCAGAGAATTGGTAATGCAAAAAACCTGCTTTGAAGCGGAGGTATCTTCTGCAAGATTCCCTTATTGGGATATGCAGGTATGCCTCTTAAGTCTAGAGTTACCAGACAAGCATTCCTGCCTAGCATAGACAGTAGCCGTTGTAAAGTCAGCATTTTGAATTTTGGAATGTCCAGGAACATGTTCAAAATCAATAAGTCCAGTACTGGACGCCATGAATTGTTTTTCTGGGTACCAGGAAAAGTCTTGAATAAAAGCCTTGTCCTTTTTCCTTTTCTGGTACTGGTTGAATAGCCCCCATATCCATGAGGGACATGACTTGTTTCTGGGCCTCTGCCCACTGGTTTTGTGGCAGATCCGGCCATCCGTTTGGAATTGGCAAAGTACGGAAATTAAATCTGTACCCCTGGGATACTATGTTTAATACCCACTTGTCCTGGGTAATTAACTGCCAATTTTGAGCATGAAGTGCTAGTTTTCCCCCCAAGGGGGCTGCCAAAAGCCAAGTGCTTGGTGATGATCACTGATTCTAAAGACAACCACAAAGCATTCTATAGCTATGTCAAGAATCTCAATGGCAACACTCAGATCTGCTCTGAGTTACAGCACAACGACACTAAATATACAAAACCAACTGATATTGCCAACATCCTGGCAGACAGGTTCAGTGCTAACTTTACCCCCCTCTCACCCCCTTAATGGGCCCATCTTTATACCGGAAGAATGCAAAGTTCCTGTAATCTGCTAGGTAAAAAACTCACTCTCCAAAGCCAAGAACACAGCATCCATGGGACCTGACAACATCCCAGGCTGCCTTCTACATGAACTACAGAATGAACTGGCAACCCCACCTAAGTACCATGTTCAATCATAGCCTCACCTCAGGCTTTGTGCCCACTGAATGGTGCACCGTGATATTTATCTCACTCCACAAAGGGGGGGGGCCACAACAGACCCAGGGAACTACCGCCCCAATAGGCTGATGAGCCTAGTCTGCAAGGCCATGGAAAGTATCATCATGGAACTCAAACAAAGACATTAAGATATCTCCAAACTCTGGACCCCACACAGTTTGGGTTTGTAAAAGGCAGATCATGTCTCCTAAACCTGATAGACTTCTTTGAAGTAGTCACCAAAGCCATAGATGAGGGTAAGGTGGTTCACACAGCCTATCTAGATCTCGCCACGGCGTTTGACACCATCCCCCACTCTGGAATTATAGATAAACTCACTAAACTAGGTATAAATCCCTATGTCACAAGATGGGTTGCCAAATGGCTTACTGACAGAACCCACACTGTGAAATTAGCAGACTCCAAATCAGACTTCAGACCAGTGACAAGTGGAGTACCACAGGGTTCAGTCCTGGGTCCTCTTCTGTTTGGTATCTACTTCTCTGAAGTACAGGCTAACACAGAAGGTCTTTGGCTAACTAAATTCGCAGATGACTGCAAACTAGGAGCCATAATCGAAACTCCTAATGATGTGGAGATCCTACAAAAGGGACTCACCGAGACAGATGCCTGGTGTCAAAGACATGGTCTCAAGCTCAATGCCAAAAAGTGCATTATCATCCCCTTTGGTAAAAACTCTGTACCCATGAACTACCACATAGGCAGTAGTCTACTTAACACCGAAAGTGTGATGAGACCTTGGGACACAGGTGGACAGTAATCTCTCCTTTGATAATCACATTGCCATAGTGGTCAGGAAATCCTTCTACATGGCACACCTCATCACAAAAGGTTTCTCATCCAGAAAAAAAAAAAAGGTCATTGTTCCCCTCTACTCATCACTCATTAGACCCATTGTAGAGTACAATGCCCCTTTTCGTATGTACCTCACAAGACACCTACAACTGGAAAGGCCGCAAAAATACCTCACAAAGAGGATTACTGGCCTCAAACAGATGTCTTACGCAGACGGTCTCAAAAAACTTCAGCTTTACTCCATCGCACATCACCTACTCAGAGGCGATCGCTGCCTAACATACAAAGCTATGTCAAACCTAGAGCTGTTGGACATGCTCCACTTAAAGAAATCCCAATCCCTCCGAGCTACATGTTCCAGGGACCTAAGCCTCATCACCACAATAAACAGAACATGCTGGAGGGATAGATTCCTGTCCCAGAGACTTCCCATACTCTGAAACAGACTACACAGAGCTCCTCATTAACACTCAAGAAAAATCTTGATGATTGGATGGGTAATAAGAAATTCACCCCGGGGTTCACTTCTGTGGTTCTGCTTGACATGGGCACAGGAAAATAATTATCTTGGGTGGCGAAAGCCAGGGTACCTTTTTGGCTAGGCTTGTATAGGCCCCTAGGGCCAATATCCTAGTACCTACCTATGATGGAGAAAAGTCATTGAGACTGCTTACTGTAGGGTTGTGCTTTGTTCACTCCAGTTTTGGAGGTGGAAGCACCCCATTGCTTTGACCTGTAAGAACCCTGTGATTGGTATCTGGAGCCTTTTGAGTGCCTGGATTTGCCTTGAGTGTCTCTGTTGGACACAAGAAAGGACCAATTTTGTAGTAGGCCAGTGTCTACTGAACCTGGGTGGCTGCACTTACAATAAATCTTTTACAGTTTGCATAGATTTAGCTTGGTCTTCCATTTTCTTTAAAACCTCTTCTGCCTTATTACCAGAGTATCATGCTGCAAAGGGGCATTAAACAATTTAGCTTCAACATGAGCAGGCAGATTTTGCTCCTTGAGCCAGGCATGCATACTAATCACAGATCCAGTAACAGCGGCCCTACAAGAGGCCTCCAAGGAATCAAAACCACATTGCAAAGTATGCATTCCAATCTGCTCTGCTGAATGCAATAATTCCTGTAACTCTATTTTCCACACAATCAGAAATCAACATTTTCTGTTTCAGTAAGCCCATAACATGCTGTTGATATTTAAGCATATGAAACTGGCAGTTTAAAGCCCTGATTGACAAGGTTGCAGACGTATAAACCTTCTTTCCCCATCTATCCAGCACCCTGGAATCTCTGTCAGAGGGGGTAGGATTTTTGGGTGTAGAGGCCTTTACACCCTTGGAACCCTGAGAAATAGTCTCAGGATCAGCAGCAGAATTTTTGAATAGAAATTTGTGGGAGTCAGGAACCCTATAATATCTGTCTGGCTTACTAGGAGCCGGAGGAAGGGAATCAGGAGCCATGCTTGATTCAAAAAACAGATCAACAAAGTCTAATACAGGAGGTATTGCCAAAGGCCTATGCTGAGGAAGAAGGAAATCCCTAAGCCTTTTTTTTGATTCAGAGAAGTCCTGACTCTCCCAGTGAAAATGTTCCCTTAAAGTATGCAAAGTCTCTCCAAGAGAGTAATCCTCAGGAGAAGATGCAGATGGGATGAATTCCTCTGCATCGGAATCCTCATAGGGTGGAAAAGAAAATTCCTGATCATAAGAGGAATCGGAAGAAATGGAAACCTGATCTGAAGATTCATAATCAGTGCCTTGCCTAGGCCTCTTAGCAGGGGGGGGGGGACTTGGTTGGAAACCCCTGATCAAGGTAATTAAATCCTCAGCCATTTTGATCATCTGTTTTTTAGGCATAGGGGCCTGAGCACGTGGCTCATGCGTCAGTTTTTTTAGACAGATGTTTCTGACCTTGTTTTTGAGGCTGGCGTCAGTTTAATATAAAAATGTTGAAGCCTGAAAACACTCTCAGAAGCCGGTGCCTGCTCAGCAGCTCCGGATCCATCCAAGGGAGAGACATCCACGGGTTCAATACACTTAATCTCACGGCATACCAGACTCCGAATAGGTCTCGGTAGAAGTCTGTGACTCAAAAGTAGCAGGTATCAGGGGTTGCTAAAGTGCCTCACTGAGTACCGGCAAACCGGCAACTGGGTTAGGAGAAGCTTAGTCGGTTTTGGACCTAGACAGTCTGTCTCTGTGTACTTCTTTGCGTTTTTTCTGAACTCCGGTAGTTGGATTGCTAACTGACAACATTTCAGGATAATTAAATCTTGAACCAAAATATTTAGAAGCAAAAATATACAGACGCTTAATAGTGCGTTGGTTAAATCTAGCATAAAACTGACAGCAAGGCACGTTGTGATCTGGGCCTAGGCAAGGAATACAGTACAAATGAAAATCCTTATGAGGTATTTGCTTCCCACAAGTAATGCAATTATTAACTTTTACTGACATCGGTAAGCAGCAAGAAAAAGTTTCCCCAACGGGTACTTAGCTTCAGTTTGAAGACTTCGGTTCTGAAACTCGAATGTGAAAATTTCAGGAGTCGGCCAACCGGCACTTGCGAACTGCTTCTGCTTTGGGCACCACGTGGCAAGAAAGACTGAATAAAATGGCATTGGCTGCATGTTTTACACCCCTGACGACCTGACGTCATGGAAGAGAAGACAGCAATCTATGTAGGACCCAAGACTTTGCTATTCAGGCCGACTGAGGGCAACCTGCCAGCATATTACCCAAATGTAATGAATGCAACAGTGAAACACGAAGAACATCTAGATAAACTTACCACTAGCGCAAGTAAGTTTCAGTATTATTGTTTTAATGTCACCAGAGCTGTATCAGTATCTCACACATACATATAGCTCAAGGCTGAGCTTCACTATAATGCTACTATAAATTTTCTGAAACTTTCCGTAATGAACCTTGGAGGGAAAAGTACAGATGTGTACCTACCATAAATGTAGATGTTTGAGTGTATTCACTGCTGCATTCATTACACTTGGGTTATCCTGCTGGCAGGCTACCTGCAGTCAGCCTGAATTCCAAAGTCTAGGTCCGGCGTCGGTTGCTGTCGCCTCTTCCCTGACGTCAGTGCACCAGGGGTATAAAAGATGCAGCCGACACCATTTTCTTCAGTTTTTCTTGTCCCAGATATCAGGTGCCCCCAAAAGGGTAGGCTAAAAAACACTGCTAATAAAAGCATGCACTTAAAATAAACAGTACCTTCATCTACAAGCAAATACACAACATAGGTTGTATAGGATAGAGAAGTACAGATAAGTCCCAGCAAAGAAAGGGGGATGGTGGGAGGGTAACCTGGACTGCAACAGTGAATACACTTGAACATCTACATTTATGGTAGGTACACAACTGTACTATGTTCATCGTGTTTCACTGTTGCAGTCATTACACTTGGGTTAAATCCCAAAGCTGAGGTTGGGCGGCTGGGTCAAAATATAATTAGGAGTAGCTATAAGGCCCTGCAAGACTGCAGTGGCAAAGCCTGCTCTGGATTTAGAGTAAAGAGGCAACTGGTAGTGCTTAGTAAAAGTGTGCACTGAAGTCCAAGTTGCAGCCTCCAAAATATCCCTGGTTGGTACTCCTCTGAGGAAGGCTGCTGCCCTGGTAGAATGTGGTCTAATACCCTTAGGCACTGATTTACCATGTTGTGAATAGCAGAAACGAATGCACTGTCCTCTCCATTTTGAAATAGTCTGCTTTGAGATAGCCTTTCCTTGTGATCCTGCAGCATATGCCACTAAAAGTTGATCAGTCTTTCTGAAAGCTTTAGTTTTGTCCAAGTAGAAGCGTAGCTGTCAGTGTATGTCCAAAGAATGCAGAAGTCTCTCCCCTTTATTTTGCAGGTTTGGATAAAATGTAGGCAAATGAATGGTTTGGTTAAGAGCCAAACTGGACACTACCTTAGGCATAAATGTTGGGTTTGTCCTTAGAGAAACCCTGTCCGGATGGAAGATAATAAAAGATTCCACAGCCATTAATGCCTGTAACTCTGAGACTCTTCTTGCTGAAGTTATTACTAAGAGCAGAGCTGTTTTCCATAAGAATTTTGCCAGCTGTTTTGGCTGGCTCAAAAGGAGGCATTGTGAGTTTTCCAAGACAAAATTGGAGGTCCCATGCAGGTATTGGTGCTCTCCTTGGACGTCTTATGTTTTTGACCCCCCTGAGGAACTGCCTAAGCAATGGATATGAAAAAATAGGTGGGTCTGTATTGTAATGAGATGAAATGGCAGAAGCATGGATCTTAACTGATGAGAAGGATAGGCCTTTGCCCAGCATCTCAGTTAGATATTGTAAAATCGGAGGAATATTTGGAACAAGCGTGTCAATTCCTTGTGCCTGGTTCCAAGCACAGAATCTCTTCCATTTTTCTGCATAAGATTTTCTGGTGCTGGGCCTCCTGGCCTCCAAAATGACATCCATAACCGCTTTAGAGAGAGGTGTATTCTGAATGGTTACAGTATCCGCCATGCAGCTAGATTTAGAGTTTTGAGTTGGCTGTGCAGGACTTGATTGTTTTGTTGGGTCAGTAAATGAGGAATTAGAGGCAATATCCAGGCTGGGCCTTGGGACAAGCTCCTTAGGATTGGGTACCAGTGTTGGTGTGGCCAATCCGGGGCAATCAGTATCATTTGTGGCTTCTCTTGTCTGACCTTTAGAAGTACCTTGGAGAGGAGAGGCAGCGGAGGAAAGGCATATACTGTAAGGTTGTTACAGCTGAATGACAGGGCATCCACTTTCCATGCTTGTTTGTGATAAGTCCTTGTGCAGAATCTCTGAAGTTGGCAGTTGTGAGGGGAGGCAAAAAGATCTAGGTCTGGGCGCCCCCATTTCCTTGTTATCATGCTGAAGATTTGTGGATCTAGTTTCCACTGGTGAGGGTCCATGAGGTTTCTGCTTAGCTTATCTGCCAGAGCATTTGTTTTTCCTTGCAGGAATTGTGCTTGCAGGTATACTTGGTAAGTCAATGCTGTGTTCCACAAAATCATGGCTTGTCTGCAGAGGGGGTAGGAATGTGTGCCCCCTGCTTGTTTATGTACCACATGACTGTGGTGTTGTCCGTCTATCAGCAGCTGTCCTGGATAAAGTAGGTCCTTGAAGGCTGTCAGGGCATTTTGTACAGCTAGCATCTCTTTTTGATTGATGTGTAGATGCCTTTGGCTTGGGGGCCATGTGTCCTGAATACATTTTCCTGCCATGTGGGCCCCCCCAAGCATAATCTGATGCATCTGTTGTGTTTGCCTGGCTGTGGGTAAAGTGAATGGCTGTACCTTGTTGTGGTGACAGGCCTGTGCCCACCATCGAAACTCCTGTTGCAGGCAAGGAATGAGGGAAATTAATGATTCCAGGCTGTGGCAATGTTGAGTCCAAACACTTTTTAGGTACCATTGTAGTGTCCTCATATGCAGTCTTGCATATGGAATTAGCAAAATGCAGGAGGCCATATAGCCCAGAGCCTGCAGATTTTTTCTTGCAGATAGCTGGGTCTTTGTTGCCATGTTTTCGAAGTAAGACGTCAGATGCCTTTGTTTGTCTGGCGTGAGATAAGCCATCTGGGCAGTTGTATTTAAGCTTGCACCCAGGAATATTATCTCTTAAGAGGGTACTAGTTTTGATTTCTTTTTGTTTACTGTGTACCCTAGGCAAATTAGTAATCTTTTTACAAACACCAGATGCTTTAATAGAATGTCTTCGGCCTCTGCTTGAATAAGGCAGTTGCCCAAGTAGGGATATATTTGAATTCCTCTTTCTCTGCAAAATGCAATTACTGGTGCCAGGCATTTTGTGAATACCCTGGGCACAGTAGATAAGCCAAAGGGCAGTGCAGAGAATTGGTAGTGCTTTGAGCCAGCTATGAATCTGAGGTATCGTCTGCAAGATTATCTGATTGGGACATGCAGGTATGCCCCTTTGAAGTCCAAAGTTACAAGCCAAGCCTTTTTGCCCAGCATGGGCAGAAGCTGCTGTAGAGTCAACATTTTGAATTTCGGAACGTCCAGAAAAGTAAGTAGACTAGACAGGTCCAGAATCGGTCTCCATGCTTTGTCCTTTCTTGGTACTAAGAAAAGTCTTGAGTAAAATCCTTGTCCCTGCTCTTGTTGTGGCACTGGCTGAACAGCCCTCATGTCCATGAGGGATGAGATTTGGTTTTGTGCCACTGCCCATTGATTGTGTGGCAGGTCTGGCATACCTTTTGCCTTTGGAAGGGTGTGAAAGTGGAACCTGTAGTCCTGAGAGACTATATTTAAGACCCATTTGTCCTGGGTGATCATGTGCCAATTTTGTGAAAAAAGTGCTAACTTTCCCCCTAAGGGTGCTGACAAAAAAATGCTTGGCATTGGCAGAGGGAAGTCAATGGGACTGTTTCCTATATGGCTGTGATTTGTCTTCTCCGCTGTTAGAGGTAGACTCACCCCACTGTTTGGGCCTGTATGAGCCCTGGGGCTGCTGTCTGCCTCTAGGGCATCTGTATCTGCCTCTTTGTGGCCTGTCTGACACTGGAAAGGACCAATTTTTAGAAGGCCAATTCCTGCTAAATCTGGGTGGCTGCACCTGTAAGAAATCCTTCACTGTCTGCATAGATTTAGCTTTATCCTCCATTTTCTTCAACACCTCTTCTGTCTTAACACCAAACAAAGTATCATGCTGTAATGGAGAATCCAATAATTTTGCTTTAACATGATTAGGCAGAGTCTGTTCTTTTAACCAAGCATGCTTTCTAATGACCGAGCCTGTTACAGCGGCCCTGCAAGAGGCCTCCAGTGAATCATAACCACATTGCAAAGTAGGTTTTCCCACTTATTCAGCTGCATGCAATAAATCCTGCAATTCCTTGTTCTCAGCACATTCAGAATTTGTCAACATTTTCTGTTTCAACAGAGACATTAAATATTGCTGATATTTAAGCATATGAAACTGACAGTTTAAAGCCCTTACAGCCAAGGTAGCAGAAGTGTAAACTTTTTTCTCCCATCTGTCCAGTGCCCTAGAGTCTCTATCTGAGGGATCAGGGTTTTTTGCAGTAGCAGCTTTGATCCCTTTTGGACCCTGTGAAATCGTTTCTGGGTCAGCAGCAGGGTTTTTATATAAAAATTTATGAGAATCTGGAACCCTGTAGTATCTGTCTAGCTTAACAGGTGCAGGAGGTAAAGAGTCGGGAGACAGGCCGGACTCTGAAAAAACATCTACAATGTCTAGAACAGGAGGAATAGCAAGAGGTCTGTGCTGAGGTAGTAAAAGAAAGTCTCTGAGCCTTTTCTTAGAATCTGAATAATCTTGGCTCTCCCAGTGGAAATGCTCCTTCATGGTATGCAAGGTTTCCCCAAATGAATAATCCTCAGGAGGAGAAGCTGAAGGAATAGATTCTTCAGCATTTGAATCCTCATAGGGAGGAATAGAATATCTCTGTTCTGAAGAGGAGTCAGAGGAAATGGAAACCTGATCATAGGAATCCTATTCAGTGTCTTGCCTAGGCCTCTTATCAGGAGGGGGATGGGAGCCCCTGATCAAAGTAATTAGGTCTTCGGCCATTTTGAGCATCTGTTTCTTAGGCATGGAAGTCTGTCCTGGAGAATGCTGTACTTGTTTTCTTGTCTTTAAAACTGTTTTAGTCTTTGATGCTGAAGTTGGCTTGATATAAAGCTGTGTAGGTCTGAAAACACCCTCAGAAGCTGATGCCTGCTCAGCAGCTCCGGACCCATCTGAGGGATTAGCTTCCGAAGGCCCAATACCTTGAGTATCCAGAGGTCTAGCCGTCTCCACATGGGAGTCGGAGGCGGCCTGTGGCTCTGAGGTAGCGGGTGTCAGGGGCTGCGAAAGCACCTCACTGAGAACCAGTGACTGGCCTAGAAGAGGCTTCATAGTCGGTTTTGGACTTCAGATGCCTGTCTTTCTTTTTCCTTGTGCTTTTTATGAACTCCGGTCACCGGCTGTTCCAACGACATTATGTAGTTAAACCTTCGGCCAAAGTAATGAAAAGCAAAATCGTACTGACGCTTAATAGTGCGTTGGTTAAATCTAGCACAAAACTGACAACTAGCAACGTTGTGGTCAGGGCCTAGGCAAGGAATACAGTAAGAGTGAAAATCCTTATGAGGTATTTGCTTCGCACAAGAAATACAATTTCTAACTTTTTCTGACATCGGACTGGAGCAAGAAAAAAGTTTCCCCAACAGGGTACTTTGCTTTATAGAAGACTTCGGATCTGAAATCCAATTTTGAAAATCTCAGGAGTCATCTGACCGGCACTTGCGAACTGCTTTTGCTTCGGGCACTGCGTGGCAAGAAAGACTTAAGAAAATGGCGTCGGCTGCAACTTTTATACCCCTGGAGCACTGACGTCAGGGAAGAGGCAACAGCAACCGACGCCAGACCAAGACTTTGGAATTCAGGCCGACTGCGGGTAGCCTGCCAGCAGGATAACCCAAGTGTAATGACTGCAACAGTGAAACACGATGAACATCTGGGCTTTTGAGTTACTGCTGTCTCCACCTAAGAGGCTAGCGCAGAAGAATGCTGACAGTACTTTAGCAGTGCAGTATATAAGGTACTGGACTTTATTTGTTCTAACACAAGGAAAGTTAATTACCCTATACACAGGTGCAGAATGTGGCAGCATATACAGGAGGGGTAACTGTTCCTTCGGGTATCACCTAGCTTATACGAAAGACCAGTTGTGCAAAATCTTACCATAACCATAGATGTCCTTCTTCTGTGTTGCAGCATTCTTGGTGTGGGATTTCCTGCCTCAGGCGACCCATTCGTCGGCTCCTATACAAACGTTTCAGCTTGGCTGCTGTAATTGTCTGGGACGTCACATGCTCGGCCATAAACCAGGGGC
Source organism: Protopterus annectens (assembly GCF_019279795.1). NCBI lineage: Eukaryota > Metazoa > Chordata > Ceratodontiformes > Protopteridae > Protopterus > Protopterus annectens. The sequence goes on along the minus strand of NC_056749.1, from coordinate 711,078,636 downwards.
CTTAAATGTGACATCTGCATGCACAGACCTCAGAACTTGAAAGCACAGCAAGACAGCTCAAAACAGAGTGGCAAGTGATGTCAACCATAGGATCAAAGTGCCATTTGGTGGCTGAATTGAGCATGGTGTAGGGTATAACCACCAGGTGACCTAAGAGGGAGAGGTCAATAATGAGAGAGAGAAGGATAGAAAAAGTACAGTTGTGTACACTTGCCATAAATGTAGATGTTAGAGTTTATTCACTGTTGCAGTCATTACATTACGGTAATCTGCTGGCAGGTTGCCCTCAATCGGCCTGAATTCCAAAGTCTTCGGTCCTGCGTCGGTTGCTGTCTTCTCTTCCATGATGTCAGGTCGTCGGGGGGTATAAAACATGCAGCAGACGCCATTTTCTTTAGTTTTTCTTGCCTCCGATGTCAGGTGCCCCCAAAAAGCCAATACACCACATAGGTTGTAGAAGACAGAGAAGGAAAGAAACTCCAGAATGACAGGGGGATGGCAGGAGTGTAACCTGGACTACAACAGTGAATACACTAACATCTACATTTATGGTAAGTGTACACAACTGTACTATGTTCTTAGTGTTTCACTGTTGCAGTCATTACATTTGGGTAGAATCCCAAAGCTATGGTTGGGAGGCTGGAGCTAAACAGCATTAGGTGCGGCTAAACAGCATTAGGTGCGGCTATAAGACCCTGCAGCACTGCAGTGGCAAAGCCTGCCCTGGACTTAGAGTAGAAAGGCAAATGATAATGCTTTGTAAATGTGTGCACAGAACTCCAAGTAGCAGCCTCTAGAATGTCTTTGGTTGGTATTCCTCGGAGAAAGGCTGCTGAAGTAGCTGCAGCTCTGGTGGAATGAGACCTAATGCCCTTGGGCACAGGTTTACCATGATGAAATAGCAGAAACGGATGCAGTAGCTTATCCACTTTGAAATTGTCTGCTTCGTAATAGCCCTTCCTTCTGATCCTGCAGCATATGACACTTAATTGCTCAGCCTTTCTTAGAGCTTTAGTCCTGCTCAAGTAGAATCATAGCTGCCTGTGTACATCCAAGGAATGCAGAATTCTCTCCCCCTTGTTCTGCAGATTTGGATAAAAGGTTGGCAGATGAATTGTTTGGTTAAGAGCCACACTGGAAACCACCTTAGACATAAAAGTAGGATTTGTCCTCAGAGACACCCTGTCTGGGTAAAATATAATAAAAGGCTCTACAGCCATGAGGGCCTGTAGCTCTGATACTCTTCTTGCTGAAGTAATTGCTAGTAGCAGAGCTGTTTTCCATGATAATAACTTTATATCAGCGGTAGCAGCTGGTTCAAAGGGATGCAGGGTGAGCTTTTCCAACACATAATTGAGGTCCCATGCAGGTAATGGTGATCTTCTAGGAGGCCTTAAATTTTTGGCTCCTCTGAGATGCTGCTTTAGTAAAGAATGAGAAAAAAATTGGTGGCTCTGTATTGTAATGAGCCGAAATAGCAGAGGCATGGATTTTAATCTATGAGAAAGATAGGCCCTTGTCAAGCATCTCAGTTAAGTATTGTAATATCTGAGGAATATTTGGTTCTGCTGCATCAGTTCCTTGTGCTTGATTCCAAGCACAGAATCTCTTCCATTTGTCAGCATAAGATTTTCTAGTACTAGGCCTTCTGGCTTCCAAAATGACATCCATCACAGCTTTACTGAGAGGTGTTGTTTGTATAGCTACATGATTAGCCATGCTGCCAGGTTCAGTGTCTGTAGTGGTTTGTGCATGATCTGATTGTTTTGATGGGACAGTAGTTGAGGTCTTTGAGGTAAGGTTCAAGCTGGGTATTGAGACAAGTTCCTTAGGATGGTGGTACCAGTACTGGTGGGGCCTGTCCGGGGCAATTAGTATCATCTTTGGTTTCTCTTGTCTGACTTTTAAGGAGGACCTTGGGGAAAAGAGGCAGAGGAGGAAAGGCGTAAACTGATAGGTTTTTCTAACTGAAGGATAGGGCGTCCACTTTCCATGCTTGTCTGTGATAAGTCCTTGTGCAGAATATTTTCAATTGATAATTTTGAGGAGGCAAATAGATCAATGTCTGGGCTCCCACATTTCTCTGTTATCATGCTGAAGACTTGTGGATTTAGTTTCCACTCGTGAGGATCCATAAGGTTTCTGCTTAAATCGTCTGCCAGTGTATTTTGTTTTCCTGGCAGGAACTGAGCTTGAAGATGTATTTGGTAGTCAAAGCTGTGTCCCATAGTGCCATGGCTAATCTGAAAAGGGGGTATGAGTGTGTGCTCCCTTGCTTGTTTATATACCACATGACTGTGGTGTTGTCAGTCTTTATCAGTAGTTGTCCTGGATGAAGTAGATCCTTGAAGGCTGTCAGGGCGTTCTGAACAGCTAGCATCTCTTTTTGATTGATATGTAGATGCATTTGACTTGCGGACCATGTGTCCAGAATACATCATTCCTGCCATATGGGCCCCCCAGGCATAATCTGATGCATCTGTTGTCAATGTCTGCCTGGCTGTGGGTAAGGTGAATGGCTGTCCCGTGTTGAGGTGACAGGCTTTTGCCCACCATCGAAACTCCTGTTGCAGGCAGGGAATGAGGGTAATTATTGTTTCCAGGCTGTGGCAATGTTGAGTCCAAACACTTTTTAGATACCACTGAAGTTTCCTCATATGCAGTCTTGCATATGGAATTAGCAGAATGCAGGATGCCATGAAGTCCAAAGCCTGCCGAATTTTTCTTGCAGATAACTGGGTCTTTGTTGCCAACATTTTGAAATAAGTAGTCAGTTCTCTGTTTGTCTGGCGTGAGATAAGCCATCTGGGCAATTGTATTTAAGCTTGCACCCAGGAATATTATCTCTTGAGAGGGTACAAGTTTTGATTTCTTTTTGTTTACTGTGTACCCTAGACCTGTTAGTAATCTTTTTACAAACGCCAGATGCTGTAGTAGAATGTCCTTGTTCTCTGCTTGAATAAGGCAATCGTCCAAGTAAGGATATATTTGTATTCTTCTGTCTGCAAAAAGCAATCACTGGTGCCAGGCATTTTGTGAAGACCCTGGGCACAGTAGATAAGCCAAAGGGCAGTGCAGAGAATTGGTAATGCATTGAGCCAGCTATAAATCTGAGGTATCTTCTGCATGATTGTCTGATTGGGACATGCAGGTATGCCTCTTAAGTCTAAAGTCACAGCCAAGCCCACTTGCTCAGCATGGGCAGAAGCTGCTGCAGAGTTAACATTTTGAATTTTGGGATATCCAGGAATGTGTTTAGGATAGACAGGTCAAGTATTGGTCTCCAGGCTTTGTCCTTTCTGGGCACCAAGAATAGCCTTGAGTGTAATTCTAGTCCCTGCTCTTGCTGTGGTACCAACTGAATAGCTCTCATGTCCATGAGGGATGAAACTTGTTTTTGTGCCTCTGCCCATTGATTGCGTGGCAGATTTGGCATACTGTTTGGCCTTGGCAGGGTGTGAAAGTGGAACCTGTAGCCTTGTGATGATATTTAGGATCCATTTGTCCTGGGTAACCTTGTGCCAATTTTGTGAAAAAAGTGCTAGTTTTTCCCCCAAAGGGGCTACCAGAAGATAACTGCTTGGTGCTGGCAGGGGAAAGTCACAGAGACTGTTTCCTGTATGGCTGGGATTTTTCCTCTCCGCTTTTGAAGGTAGAAGCACCCCATTGTTTAGGCCTGTATGAGCCTTGGGGCTGTGATCTGCCTCTGGGGCATCTGTATCTGCCTCTTTGTGGCCTGTCTGACACTGGAAAGGACCAATTCTTTGTAGGCCAGTTCCTGCTAAATCTGGGAGGTTGTACCTGCAAGAAATCCTTGACTGTTTGCATAGATTTAGCTTTGTCCTCAGTTTTCTTCAACACCTCTTCTGCTTTAACACCAAACAAAGTATCATGCTGTAATGGAGCATCTAATAGTTTTGCTTTGACATGATCAGGCAGATTCTGTTCTTTTAACCAAGCATGCCTCCTAATGACAGAACCCGTAACAGCAGCCCTACAGGAGGCATCTATAGAATCAAAACCACATTGCAAAGTCTGCTTTCCTACTTGTTCAGCTGCATGCAATAAATCCTGCATTGCTTGTTTTCTGCACATTCTGAATTTGTTAACATTTTCTGTTTAAGCAGTAACATAAGATATTGCTGATATTTAAGCATATGAAATTGGCAATTTAAAGCTCTTATAGCCAAGGGAGCAGAAGTATAAATCATTTTCCCCCATCTGTCCAGGGCCCTAGAATCCCTATTAGAGGGGATAGGGTTTTTTGTAGCGGAAGCCTTGACCCCTTTGGGACCCTGAGAGATGGTTTCTGGGTCAGCAGCAGGGTTTTTATAAAGAAAATTATGTTAATCAGGAACTCTGTAGTATCTGTCTGGCTTAACAGGGGATGATGATAAAGAGTCTGGAGATAGACTGGACTCTGAAAATACATCATCTACAATGTCTAAGGTGGGATAGCAAGGGGCCTGTGCTGAGGTAATAAAAGGAAGTCTCTGAGCCTTTTCTTGGATTCTGAGTAATCTTGGCTCTCCCAGTGGAAATGCTCCCTCATAGTATGCAGAGTCTCCCCAAAAGAATAATCCTCAGGAGGAGAGGCTGAAGGGATAGATTCTTCAGCATCAGAATCCTCATAGGAGGAATGGAATATTCCTGATCGGAAGAGGAATCAGAGGAAATGGAAACCTGGTCTGAAGATTAGTATTCTATCTCTTGCCTAGGCCTCTTATCAGGTGGGGGATGTAATTCTGGTCTAGTATTTTAGAATACAGTACTAAAATGCATGACATTCTCCATGGTACTGGTAATTACGACACAGTTTCATTAAATGAGATTAATATTGCATACAGACTAATAGACCTGCATATTGAAGAATTTCTGTTGGACAGACGGATCACTGAGGACTTGTACAATTTTTTGAAAGTAGAACATCCTACATTGGCAATTTTAGTGGGCATACCTAAAGTCCACAAAGATGTCAATGATCCACCATTCAGGCCAATAATATCAGGCAGTAAATCCAAGACTTTTCCTTTAGGAGTTGCAGTGGATTCAATGTTAAAACACATTTATAAGAACATCCCACATATGGTAAAAGATTCCTGGGAATTTTTAACGAATTACCCAGTAGACATTAAGAACAAGGACTTGCTGTTCACATCTATTGATGTGATTGACTTATTTTCATGTATACCTAGGAATGGAGTCTTTCACCAACAGTATTAGAAAACATAGTTCTCTAGATTGGGATATGATCTGTCTTATAACAGAACTTGTCTATAGTACTAGACCATAATTACATTTATTATGAAGGGGAACTGTTTAGACAGACTAAGGGAGTTGCTATGGGGGCAGCGTGCGCCCCCATTTTTGCAAATCTTGTCATGCTGGATTGGGAAGAGGAGAAAGTATTTAAAAGTACACACTTTAACAACATAAAATATTATTTTCGGTTCCTAGACGACATTTATATTCTATGGGAAGGTGATAAGGATTCTTTCGACACCTTCATGGAATATTTGAATAGTAGTAGTGAATTTTTGAAATTCACATCTGAAAGTAGTGCTATAGGGGTGGCATTTAGACACGTACATTACCAACGATGGTACAGGCTTCAAGTCAGTAATTCACAGAAAGAGTACTTTTTCTAACTCATATGTTGAATACAATAGTAATCACCCTAGAAAATTTATGTACAACATTTACAAGGGGCAATGCACAAGAGCTATGAGAATGACATCAAATTATGGGGACATGATGGAAGAAGTTAGATACATTTTTGAGTTATTTAGGGATAGGGGATATGATCCTCAAATGATGAGGGAAGTTACAGAATACGTACCTAGTGAATGGGGGAAAAATATATCTCTTTATTAGGAGCTAAATACAATCAAGCACAAGGAAACAGTGATACGAGGAAGGAAGAAAGTAACCGTAAAGCATTTAATAGAGCTTGTATTTTAGAATATGGTCCATATAGTAATCAAATAAAGGAAATTCTTAGCAGAAATTGCATGTATTATTGACAGATCAAGAAAAGTTGGAAATATTAGGCCCCAACCCGACATTTGTATATAAAATGGGCAATAATTTGAAAACACTTTTGGAAAGAGGTTTGGAAGCAAAAACAGAAGAGAGTGTTACACACACACAGAAATGTGGGGCATTTCATCACTGCTTCGCCATTTGTGAAGACAGAGGCGTAACACTAAATAATATTAATAAGACGAAGATACGTCACAGACAAGGCAACTGTAACACCAAATTTGTCATATACTTAGCCAAATGTATGACATGTTCGGCATACTATATTGGGAAAACAGAGAAATTTTAGGAACAGAATTTACTCTCATTTTTATAGTATTAGAACCAAAGATCAAAATAATGCGTTGTTCAAACACAGACAGTCAAGGAGACCAACACTATTTTAAATTTGCCATTTTGGAGAATGTGGGCACTAACCCTAGTGGAGGTAGTATTAAAAAGTTATTAGCCTGCAAAGAGGTAAGGTGGCAGTTGCTGACTGATACAGTGACACCACCAGGTTTAAATGAACACATTTCTGTAAAACCCTTATTAGAAATAGGGTTATGATTGTGTATACATTCATGTATTTTATGAGAATTAATTATTTTAGCAATATTTAACATTGTTATTATATTGCATCAAAAATGTTTTGTTTTATATAGTAATTAGCTTTTTAGATGGGGCATTATTGTATTAGCCGTGAGTTATGTATATTATTAGGATGTGTCAGCTTTAAGAAGCTGACTCAGTAGGTTTGTTTTTGGCGCCAATAAGGACATTTAAACTTTTTTGAAACAGTTCTGGGGAAGCTCACATTTAGTGAGTGAAAGCGCTTAACGTTTTTGTGGATTAAACTGCTTTTACAATATATTCTTGTGTGTAGAAGTTTATTTTACCTCTACAAAGGTTTTTTGGCCGACAGTGGTGAGTGGTGTTTCGTATCGCTGGTTTTGCACATTTCAGTTAACCGAATGCCTTATTCAGTTGTTGGACAATGTCTGAAACAGGGGGAATGGCTAAAGGCTTGTGCTGAGGGAGAAGGAAATCCCAGAGTCTCTTTTTTGATTCTGAGAAGTCTTGACTCTCCCAGTGAAAATGCTCCCTCAATGTATGCAAGGTTTCTCCAAATGAATAATCCTCAGGAGGAGATGCAAATGGAATAGATTCCTCAGCATCAGAATCCTCATAGAGAGGTAAAGATAATTCCTGATCAGAAGAGGAATCAGAGGAAATAGAAACCTGATCTGAAGTGTCAGTGTCTTGCCTAGGCCTCTTATCTGGAGGGGGATGGGTACCCCTGATCAAGGTAATAAGGTCTTCAGCCATTTTGATCATCTGTTTTTTAGGCATAGAGGCCTGTGCACGTGGCTCAGGCGTCGTTTTTTTTTAGTTTTAGGTGTCTTTGCCTTTGGTTTTGCAGCTTTCGTCGGTTTGATATAAAAATGTTGAGGTCTGAATACACCCTCAGAAGCCAGTGCCTGCTCAGCGGCTCCAGACCCATCCGAGGGAGATACATCCGTCGGTCCAATACCTTGAGTATCTTGCGGCATGCCGAACTCCACATGGGTGTCGGTAGAGGCCTGCGACTCGAAGGTAGCAGGTATCAGGGGCTGCGAAAGCGCTTCACTGAGTACCGGCGAACCGGCGACTGGCTTAGGAGAAGCTCTGTCGGTTTTGGATCTCGACTGCCTTTCTCTGTCCTTTACATTGCATTTTTTATGTACTCCGGTAGTAAGATTGCTATCAGACGACATTTCTGGGTAGTTAAATCTGTTTCCAAAGTACTTAAATGCAAAAATATACCAACGCTTAATAGTGCATTGGTTAAATCTAGCACGAAACCGACAGCCAGGCATGTTGTGATCAGGGCCTAGGCAAGGAATACAGTATAAATGGAAATTCTTATGAGGTATTTGCTTCTCACAAGTAATACAATTATTAACTTTTTCTGACATCGGTAAAAAGCAAGAAAAAAGTTTCCCCAACGGGGTACTTGGCTTTAGTGAAGACTTCGGTTCTGAAACTCAAACTCGAATACTTCAGTAGTCGGCTGACCGGCACTTGCAAAATGCTTCTGCTTTGGGCACCGCGCGGCAAGAAAGAGTAAAGAAAATGGCGTCGACTGCATGTTTTACACCCCTGACGACCTGGCGTCATGGAAGAGAAGATGGCAACCGACGCAGGACCCAAGACTTTGGAATTCAGGCCGACTGAGTGCAACCTGCCAGCAGATTACCCTAACGTAAACACGAAGAACATGGGGGTTAGGTGGGTGGGAATGAATACTGTCATGTGGAACAGACTGACATCTATGGTTATAGCAAGATTTTACACAACTATTCTATGTCCTTCTATTTCTATGTTGCAGTATTCTTGCTGTGGGGGAGTACCACAACTTAAACGGAAGGAAGGGAGGAGGTAGAAGTAGCGGATTCCACAAAGCCCTGCAGAATTGCTCTGGCAAATCCTTCTCATGCTCTGGAGATATTGTCTAGCTTGTAGTGTTTGATGAAAGTGTGAATGGTGGACTGTGTAGCTGCCTCCAGGATGGGTGCAGTGTCCAGACCCTTTAGTAAGGCTTTGGAGGCTGCCACTGTCCTGGTAGAGTGATCCTTTACTCAACGTGAACGTCTTTTTGCCATGGTGCGAGTTGTTGTGTCTTTCGGCTTATCCCGGTTAGGGGTCGCCACAGCGGAACTCCGGTCCGCTAATGTCTGGTAGTGGATTTTTACGTGCCGAGTTACCAGCCCTGACGCACAACCTTCAATGAAAGCACGCCCATTCACGCATGCCTCCATACAGAAAACGCTCTAGCTGAGAATCGAACGCGACAACACTACCGCAGCACCACTACTGCGGGTAACATAGGCAAATAGTTTTTCTTAACCAACATAAGATGGGTTTTGTTTGGAAACTGCCTTGCCCAGGGCCCTGGGGTGGAAAGAAACAAAAAGCCGACTGGATTTTCTTATGGAATTGGCTTGATTTACGTAAAACCTTAGCTGTCTGTGTACATTCAGGGAGTGGAGTACCCACTCACTTTCACTGGTGGGAGAGGGGAAGAAGGTGGGTAAATGAATAGATTGGTTTAAGGACAGGTAGTTGGCCACCTTAGGCATAAAGGAAGGGTTGGTCCATAAGGTTACCATATCCTTGTGGAAGGTACTGTATGGAGGGCAGATCATTAGGGCCTGCAACTCTGACACCCTTCTGGCTGAAGTTATAGCCATTAGCATACTGTCTTCCATGTGCACAATTGCAGAGCAGCAGTACTAGCTGGTTCAAATGAGGATTGGATGAGTTTTTCCAGAATGAAGTTCAGGTCCCAGGGTGGAGGGATGGGTTTTCTTGGTGGTCTGATGTGCAAGAATAGCTTGACATAGAGCCTGGCTAGTAGACTAGGGTCTAGTGGCAGGCAGGCTGAAATAGCTAAAAGGTGGACTTTCAATGAAGAGCATGCAAGTTCCATCTTAACGAGTTGACACACAGAGGCAAGAACAAGGGGGGGGGGGATCTGCAAGGCATGGATCCCTGCCCTCGCCCAGACACCATTTGGAAAATCTTTCCCATTAAGGTAAGTAAGATTTCCGTGTAGAAGGTTTCCTGGCCTCCCTCAGGACTGAAAGCACATCCTCTGAGTAGTGGTACCTGAAGGGAATCTAACGTTTACCACCTAGAGAGCGTCAGGGTCAACATCTGCAAGTGTGGGTGAATGAGGGTTCCCTTTTGCTGTATCAGAAGGTCCACTTTGTGGGGTAACTTGTGGTGATTGCTCTTGGCTAGAGAGAGAAGTAGGGGGAACCACTGCTGCCTTGGCCATTAGGGAGTCACCAGCAAGATTTTCAGTTTATCTCTCCTGATTTTCAGGAGTACGTTTTGAAATAGTGGGTAGGGTGGAAAGGCATATACAAACCGCTCCTTCCATGAAGTGCTGAATGCGTCTATCCTCCATGTTAGTGGAGAGTGGATCTTGGTACAGAAGGTCTGCAGTTGTTTGTTCTGGGGGGAGGCAAACAAATCTACTTGGTGTGCCCCACCGGTGGGCAATGTCTAGAAAGACACTCCTGTCCAGCATCCATTCATAATTTGGATAGGATGTCCTGCTGAAAAGATTTGTTTGTTGTCCTGCTACAGGATGCAGAATGCCTGCAGGGAAAAGTTGTGCTGAGAGGCTAGGTCCCAGATTAGTAAGGTTATTCTGCAGAGGAAGTAAGCTTTTGTCCCTCTTTGCTTATTGAGGTAACACATAACTGGGGTGTTGTCTGTTAGGATTAGGAGAGCATGTGTTTGTAGAAGCGGAAGGAAGGCTTTCAATGCCAGTAGAACAGCTGTCATTTCCCTCACGTTGAAATGTTTGTTCTTCAAGGAAGGGTGCCATATTGCTTGTACCCTGTAGCTTGACACTGTGGCTCCCCATCCTAGGTCTGATGCATCTGTATGCATGACTGGTTTGGGGTGGGTAACTGCAGTGGAAGGCCCAGGTTCAGCTGAATTCGCTGAATCCACCATTTTAGTTTTGATTTTAGACAGAACAAGAGGGTAATTTCTTGTTCTAAAGGAACTTGGTTTTGTGACCATACATTTTTTAGATACAACTGCAGCTTTCACATGTGCATTCTGGCTAGTGGTAGCATGGGAATTGTGGCTGCCATTAGACAAAAGATTTGTAGGAATTGCCTTGCAGTGGTCTGTAAAAGGATTCTGAAGTGTGTGGGCAAGGAACTGATCTGGTCCTGGGGAAGAAAGGCTTTCATTAAGTCTGTCCTGATCCTGCAACAGAGAAATGTTTTGTCTTGTTCTGGGGTCAAGGATGATTTTGGGATATTGAGAATGAATCCCAGTTTTTGAATCAGGGAAATGGTGAACTGTAAATGGTTTTCCAGAGTTCCCTTGCATTCTGCCTGAATCAGGATGTCAGCCAGGTAAGGGTAAAGTTGAATCCCCTGTGTTCTGCAAAAGGCTATGGCAGGTGACAGGCATTTTGTTAACACACCGGGAGCAGTGGACAAACCAAATTGAAAGTGAGAGGAAGGTCCAGAAAAACTTAAGAATTTTCTGTGAGAAGGTTGTGCTGGGATGTGCAGATAGGCTTCTTTTAGGTTGTGTGTGGCCATGAAAGCCTGGGCTGGTAGAAGAGGGAGTAAAGTTTAGAGAGACAACATTTTAAAAGTGGGAACCTTTAGAAATAGGTTAAGGAAAGGAAAGGTCTAGGATTGGTCTCCATGGTCCATCTTTTTTTTGGGACCAGAAACAGTCTTGAAGCCTTTGCCTTCTTGCCCTGTGGGGACAGGCTCTACAGTTCCCAGTTTCAGAAGGTCTTGTAAAATATAAGGGAAGAGGCATCTCTGATTTCTTGGAGGGAAGGGTATGGGGGTCTTTCTCTCCAAGAAAGAAAGTATCCTCTTTGAACTAAAGCCAGAGCCCATTTGTCTGTGGTGATGGTTTTCCAAAAGGGGAGGCAGTGGGAGAGGCGGGCAGACAGGGGAAGGTGGGCGAGGCAGTCACACATTGTTAGGTCCTCCTCTATCTTGAGAGGGCTGTCTAGTGTGAGGCAGACAGAAGGCCTGGAAGAAGTTTGCCTTCCAGCCCCTCTTTCGTGCCTGGAAAAGGAAGGCCCAGCAGAGATGGGGTTTCTTCTGACAAGTTTTTGCAGGGTAATTTCTGTAATATTTAGGAATAGGAGACACAAAGGTACTTGTTGTCTTGCAATTCCTTACTCTTCTTGAAGGTTTTTAAAAAAGTCTGCTGACTGTTTTTCAAACAATAGGATAGGGTCTAGAGTAGCATCTAAGACTTTAGACAAAGTCCTCTGGTAAGTGTTGTAGGCGTAGCCAGGAATATCTCCCAAGTACAGCGGCAGAGGCTGCAGACCGTGCAGAGGTCTCTGCAGCATCACAACTACATCTAATGGAATGTCTGGTTATTTGGGCAGCCAGAGGCAGTTTAGATGCTGTTTCAGATTTAGTGGGGCAGTCTGGAGTAGGCAACCAGTACAGTATAGGCTTGGGAGACAAGGTCCAGAGCATATTTGGTCATATGGGTTTGATAGTTGATGGCTCTGAAGGCCAGAGGGGAAGAGTTGTAAACCTTCTTCCCAATTCTGTCCATAGTTTTACTGTCCTCGTCAGTAGGTAGGAGAGAGGCAGACGGAATCAGTCTGGACTGTTTGGCTGGTGATACTGCAATCACAGCAGGATCTGCCAGGGGTGGTTTGACCAGGAATTTCTGGTCATCAGGCACTTTGTAGAAGCGATCCGGCCTCTTAGGGGCAGGACGTTTCGAGTCTGGGGTCTTGGATGCTGAGGAAAAGTCATCTAGGTAAGCAGGGATGGCAGAAGGGGAGGGAGATTCCACTTGGAGTAACTCAAAATATCTTTGCGTTTCAGACATTTGTGAGGTGTCCCATTTGAAGTATTCCTTCATTTCTGTAATGGTTTCTCCAAAGGTGATATCCTCTGGAGGGGAGTCACCTTCAATGGATTCATCTGGGGAGTAGTATTCCTGAGGAGAGGCATATGAGATGGATTCATCTGAAGATGAATAATAAGCCTCTTGCTCTTCTTCCTTGTCCTCAGTAGTGGAAGAAAGAGAGGTGGTAGAAGCAGGCCTACAGCTGAGGAGAGGAAGGGTAGATGGAGAAGAGGCTGTGGGCCTAAGGGCCATGAAGGCCTGCATCAGAGGAGGTAAAGGATTGCCAGTCATGCAAGCCTTCCGAGGTAGTAGCTAGATGTCTGGTTTTCCGTTTCTTTTTTTTAATGAAGTAGCCTTACGCGAAGGCCTGGAATTCAGTGCATGGCTAAGGGCTGCAGTGTCAAGAGGAGGTATCCTGGTTGGAGGCCCGGCTGAATCTAGTTCCCCTCGACATTGGTTGTAGCTAATGTCCGAGTAAGCTTTGTGGACATGCCAAACGTCAACTGAGAAGTGGCTTCCTCGAAGGTCGCAGTCAAAGTAGACGGATCTAATGGACATCCCTCAACTCCTAAATCGGCAGCTGGCAGGGTGCCCGAAATCAGAGGCAGAGGAAGTGGGCCTAGGAATCTTGGCCTTCAACGGAGGTTCAGTTAGAAAGTACAGTTGTGTACACTTACCATAAATCTAGATGTTCGAGTGTATTCACTGTTGCAGTCATCACACTTGGGTTATCCTACCAGGGGTAGCCCTGAGTCAGCCTGAATACCATAGGACTTGGTATTTCTGCATCGGTTGCTGTCGCTCCAGGACTAACGTCAGGTCATCAGTGGTATAAAATCAGGCGGTAAACGCCATTACATCAGTGTTTCTTGCCACAACTGTCAGGAGCCCCCAAATAGGGAGCTAGGTTATGGTGGAAGACCACCACCAATAGAAAGTAAACACTAAAAATTCCCTGTATGGCGAGTGGGAGTGGGAGAGAGAGACAGAGAGAGAGAGAGAGAGACAGAGAGAAACAGAGAGAGAGAGAGAGACAGAGAGAGAGAGAGACAGAGAGAAACAGAGAGAAACAGAGAGAAACAGAGAGAGAGAGACAGAGAGAGAGAGAGAGAGAGAGACAGAGACACAGAGAGAGAGACAGAGAGAGAGAGAGACAGAGAGAGAGAGAGACAGAGAGAGAGAGAGAGAGAGAGACAGAGAGAGAGAGAGAGAGAGAGAGAGAGAGAGAGACAGAGAGAGAGAGAGAGAGAGACAGAGAGAGAGAGACAGAGAGAGAGAGAGAGAGACAGAGAGACAGAGAGAGAGAGAGAGAGAGAGAGAGAGAGACAGAGAGACAGAGAGAGAGAGAGACAGAGAGACAGAGAGAGAGAGAGACAGAGAGACAGAGAGAGAGAGAGAGAGAGAGAGACAGAGAGAGAGAGAGAGAGAGAGAGACAGAGACAGAGACAGAGACAGAGACAGAGACAGAGACAGAGACAGAGACAGAGACAGAGACAGAGACAGAGACAGAGACAGAGACAGAGAGAGAGAGAGAGAGAGAGAGAGAGACAGAGAGAGACAGAGAGAGAGAGACAGACAGAGAGAGAGAGACAGACAGAGAGAGAGAGACAGACAGAGAGAGAGAGAGACAGAGAGAGAGACCGAGAGACCGAGAGAGACCGAGAGACCGAGAGAGACCGAGAGAGACCGAGAGACCGAGAGAGACCGAGAGAGACCGAGAGAGAGAGAGAGACAGAGAGAGAGAGACAGAGAGAGAGAGACAGAGAGAGAGAGACAGAGAGAGAGAGACAGAGAGAGAGAGAGAGAGAGAGAGAGAGAGAGAGAGAGACAGAGAGAGAGAGAGACAAGGGGGATGGAGGATGGGAAACAAGGACTGCAACAGTGAATACACTCGAACATCTACATTTATGGTAAGTGTGCACAACTGTACTATGTTCTTCGTGTTTTACTGTTGCAGTCATCACACTTGGGTTGATTCCCAAAGCTGAAGAAAAGGGAGGAGGCAGTCAAGAAGACTGGCAGCTGGCTAGGATGTCCTGCAAGATTGCAGTGGCAAAGCCTTCCCTGGATTTGGAGAAGATAGGCAGGTAATGCTTAGTGAAGGTATGAACAGAAGCCCATGTTGCAGCCTCCAGGATGTCCCTGGTGGGACCCCTATGAGAAAAGTTGCAGAGGTGGAGGTTGCCCTGGTGGAATGCGTACTGACCCCCTTTGAGGGTGGTTTCCCATGCTGTTTGTAGCAGAAATGGATGCAGTGTGCTATCCATTTGGATACTGTTTGTTTAGATATAGCCTTGCCCTCTGCCCCTGCTGCGAAGCTGACTAGAAATTGGTCAGTTTTTCTAAAAGATTTAGTCCCATCCAGATAGAATCTGAGCTGTCTGTGCAGATCTAGAGAGTGCAGAATCCTCTTCCCCTAGTTTTGTGGATTAGGGAAAAAAGGTGGGCAAGTGAATGGATTGGTTTACAACCACACTGGACACCACTTTAGGCATGAAGGACAGGGTAGTCCTGAGGGAGACCCTGTCAGCATGGAAAATGATGGGCTCTACAGCCATGAGTGCTTGTAGCTCTGAAACTCTTCTAGCTGAAGTGATGGCCAGAAGCAAGGCAGTTTCCCAAGAGACAAATTTATACTCTGCTGAAGCTGCAGGTTCAAAAGGGGGGTAAGGGTGAGCTTTTCCAACACAAAGTTAAGGTGCCAAGCTGGTGTAGGAGCTCTCTTGGGTGGCCTCAAGTTGTTAGCCCCTCTTAGGAACTGTTTGATGACAGGGTGTGAGAAGAGAGGTGGCTCTGTGCTGTAATGAGCAGAGATGGCACAGGCATGAATTTTAAAAGAAGAGAAGGATAGTCCGCTGTGCAGTAGGTCTGCTAGGTAATCCAAGATGAGAGGTAGGGCGGGCTATGCTGTTTCGGCTCCCTTATCCTGGATCCAGGTGCAAAACCTTTTCCACTTGTCAGCATAGGATTTTCTAGTGCTGGGGCATCTTGCCTCATGTATAACATCTAGGACTCATTTGCTTAGGCTGGCAGCTTTAGGAGAGATCAGGGAATAAGCCAGGCTGCCAGGTTGAGGGTCTGCAATTGGGGGTGCATGAATTCTCCATCCCTCTGGGTCAGGAGTGTTGGGATCTGAGGTAGGTGCCATGGTGGCAGAGGTGACAGGCTGTGCAGCAGTGGGTACTAGTGCTTGCGTGGCCAATCTGGGGCAATTAGAATTGCCCTGGGTTTTTCATCCCTTATTTTGATGCAGTACCCTTGAAATTAGTGGTATAGGGGGAAATGCATAGACCAAGAGTTTTACCCATTGGAAGGCTAGAGCATCCACTTTCCAGGCCTTGCTGTGAGGCGCCCTGCTGCAGAATTTGCTGAGCTGATGATTGGAGTGGGAGTCAAAGAGGTCCACCCTCGGGGTGCCCCATTTCTGGGTAACAAAGGTGAAGGTTCTGTGGTCTAACTGCCACTCATGTGGGTCTAGCAGGTTTCTGCTTTAGTTGTCTGCCAGAAAGTTTAGACAGCCTGGCAGGAATTGTGCTAGCAGGTTAATTTGCATGGCTGAGGCCGTATGCCAAAAGGTCATGGCAAGCTTGCAGAGAGGATAACAGCGAGTTCCTCCTTGCTTGCTGATATACTACATCACTGTGGTGTTATCTGTTTTGATCAGTAGAGGCCCCGGGGAGAGTAGGGATCTGAAGGCTGTCAGGGCGTGCTGAACAGCTAAGCAGCTCTTTTTGGTTGATGTGCAGCTGTATTTGATTTGGGCTCCAATGTCCATGAATGTACCTGCCGTCCAGGGGTGCATCCCAGGCATAGTCTGATGCATCTGTGGTGAGGGTCTGGATGGCATGGGGTTGTGAGAAATGAAGGCCCTTGTTGTGGTTGCATGCTGCTGCCCACCAAAATAAATCTTTCCTTAGACAGGTTATCTCCAGGTCTCAACAGTGTTGATACCAAAGGCTTTTTAGGTACCACTGTGGTTTCCTTATATGCAGTTTGGCATATGGAATGAGTAGAATGCAGGAGGCCATGAACCCTAGAGCTTGCAGGATTTTCCTTGCGGATAACTGGGTTCTGGTGTCTAGTTGAGAGAAGTAGCTTATCAGGTAGACTTGTTTTTCTGGAATAAGGAATACCATCTGGGATGTGTTCTAGGCTTGCTCTCAGGAATACATTTTTTTGCGTGGGGACTAGGTTTGCTTTCTTTTCATTGACAGTATACTCCAGGAAGGTCAGTAGGTCCCTTACAAAGGTGAGGTGTTGTAACAGTTTTATCTGACGGTCTGCCTGAATCAGGCAATCATCTAAGTAAGGGTAAATTTGAAAATTTCTTTGTCTGCAAAAAGCAATGGCTGGAGCCAGGCATTTTGTGATAACTCTGGGAGCAATGGATAAGCCAAACAGAAGCGTAGAGAACTGAAAGTGCAAAGATCCTGCCCTGAACTGTACATATTTCCTGCAAGATTCCCTAACTGGGATGTGTAGGTAGGCCTCTTTTAGGTCTAGGGTGGCCAACCAAGCATCCTTGGAAAGCATAGGAAGAAGCTGCTTTAGGGAGAACACATTGAATTTTGTTATCACCAGAAAGGTGTTTAGAACGGATAGATCTAGGATTGGGCACCAGGTGCCCTCTTTCTGGGTACCAGGAAAAGTCTGGAATAGAAACTTGGCCTATCTGGTCTGCAGGAACATGCTGAATTGCCCTCATGGAGAGCAAGGAATGGACTTGCTTTTTGGCCTCTGCCCACTGGTTTGGAAGAAGATCTGGGAACCCTTTAGGGGTTGGCAGAGTGTGAAAATAAAATTTGTATCACTGGAACACTAGGTTGAGGACCCATTGGTCATTGGTAATAGAGGCCCAGTTGTTTGCACGGAAGGAGAGTTTTCCTCCTAGGAGCACAAGCAGGTGGGCAGAGGTAAGGGTAAGAGGTGTGAAGTCACTGAGTTCTTACCGCAGGGGGTGGTTTAGTACTCCCCCTGTTTTTGAAGACAAGGAACTCCACTGCTTAGATCTCTGCATTCCCTGGGACTGCTGTCTGGGGGTTCTGTTTCCCCTGGATCTGGGCTAAGCTGGCCTGGAGAGGGCTGGAAAGGACCAGTGCTTGGAGGGGAAATGCCTACTGAACCTCGGAGGCTGGACCTGTACAAAGTTTTTAACTGTCTACATAGATTTAGCTTTTTCTTCCATCTTTTTTAAGACCTCTTCTGCCTTGGTGCCAAACAAACTGTCTTTGTTCAATGGATCATCCAATAATTTTGATTTGACATGGTCTGGCAAGGTCTGTTCCTTAAGCCAAGCGTGCCTTCTAAGAACAGAACCAGTGACTGCTGCTCTGCAAGATGATTCTAGGGCGTCAAAGCCACATTGCAAGGTGAGCTTATTAACTTGGTTTGCAGAATGCATAAACTCTTGTAATTCCTTATTTTCTGCACAAGCAGGAAAGGAAGATATTTTTGTTTGAGTAGTTCCATGGTATGCTACTGATATTTCAGCATGTGGAACTGACAATTTAGTGTATACATTTTTTTACACCATCTGTCTAAAGCTCGGGAATCCCTGTCTGATGGGGTGGGATTCTTAGCTGAGGTTGCTTTAATTCCTTTAGGTCCTTGGGAGATTACCTCTGGGTCAGCAGTAGGATTTCTGAAAAGGAATTTGTGAGAGTCAGGGACTCTGTAGTGCCTGTCAGATTTCCTGGGAGCAGGAGGAAGGGTGTCAGGAGTCAAACTGGATTCCATAAAAACATCATCCACAACATCCAGGAAAGGAGGAATGGCTAAAGGTCTGTGCTGTGGTAAATCTAAGAATTCCCAGAGTCTCTTTTTTGACTGAGGATAGTCCTGATATTCCCACTGGAAATGCTTCCTTAAGGTATGTAAGGTTTCACCAAATGAAAAATCCTCAAGTGGAGAGGCAGAAGGAATAGATTCCTCTGCATCAGAATCCTTATAAGCAGAGAGGGGTTGCATGTTTTCATATTCAGAAGCATCACAGTCATCGCACACCTGTTCAGATAAAAAAAGTACAGTTGTGTACACTTACCATAAATGTAGATGTTCGAGTGTATTCACTGTTGCAGTCATCACATTTCGGTTATCTGCCTGCAAGTAGCCCTCAGCCAGCCTGAATAGCAGAGTCTTCGGATTTCTGCATCGGATGCTGTCGCTTCTTCCATGACGTCAGGGGTATAAAACATGCAGCTGACGCAATTACTTCAGTTTCTTGCCCCAGATGTCAGGTGCCTCCCACAATAAGAAGCAATTATATGGCATGGAACACCCCCAGCAAAAACAAATACACATGATATAATATATTCCAAATAAGAAGGAAAGGTAGAGCCAAGAGAAGTCAGGGGGCTGGAGGGAGGGTAACCAGGACTGCAACAGTGAATACACTCTAACAGCTACATTTATGATAAGTGTACACAGCTGTACTATGCTCTTCATGTTTCACTGTTGCAGTCATCACATTTGGGTTGATTCCCAAAGCTAAGGAAGGGTAGAGGCAGTTAAAGAGCATTGGGGCTAGCAATCAGGCCCTGTAAGACTGCTGTGGCAAATCCAGCTCTGGATTTAGAAAAGATAGGCAGGTGGTAATGTTGGTGAAAGTATGTACAGAGTTCTGGGTAGGGACTCCTCTGAGAAATGCTGTAGAGATAGAGACAGCCCTGGTGGAATGTGATCTTATTCCTTGAGGGGTAGGTTTTCCATGGTGCTTGTTGCAGAAATGGATGCAATTGGCAATCCATTTGGAAATGGTTTGCTTTGAAATGGCCTTCCCCTCTGCTCCTGCAGCAAAACTAACTAGCAACTGGTCAGACTTTAAGAGGCTTAGTTCTGTCCAAATAGAATCTAAGCTGTCCGTGCATGTCCAGAGAATGCAGTATCCTTTCCCCCTTATTTTGAGGATTAGGGACAAAAGTAGGCAAATGAAGGACTGGTTTAGAGCCACACTAGACATCACCTTGGTCATAAAGGAAGGATTAGTCCTGAGGGAAACCCTGGCGCATGGAAGATAATGAAGGGTTCCGCTGCCATGAGGGGCTGCAGTTCAGGCACTTTTCATGCTGAAGTGATGGCTAGAAGTAAGGCTGTTTTCCAAGAAAGGAATTTCAACTCTGCTGCAGCAGGTGGTTCAAAGGAGAGAAGAGTGAGTTTTTCTAATACAAAGTTAGGGTCCCAGGCTAGAGTGGGAGCTCTCCTGGAGGGGTCTTACATTTTTGGCCCCTCTAAGGAATTGTTTTAGCAGGGGATGAGAGAAGATGGGTGGGCTCAGTATTATAATGTGCTGAAATGGCAGAGCCATGAATCTTAATTGAAGAGAAAGACAGGCCCTTGTGCAGCATTTCTGTTAAATCTAAAATAGGGGGTAAGCTGGGCACGGTTGTGCCCCTCCCCTGAGCCTGGCTCCAGTAACAGTATCTTTTCCACTTTTCTAAATAGGTTTTTCTAGTACTAGGCCTCCTTGCCTCAAGAATGACATCCAGCACCTGCTTACTGAGGGCTGCTACGGGTGAGCTCAGGGAATTAACCAGGCTGCAAGGTTCAGGGTTTGAAGCTGAAGGTGCAGAATCTGGACCGCTTGCTGGGACAGCAGGGAAGGGGTCTGAGGCAGGTGCCATGATTGTAGAACTGTCAGACTGCGCAAAAGTGGATACCAGTGCTGGAGTGGCCAGTCTGGGGCAATCAGTATTGTCCTTGGCTGGTCCTGTTTGATCTTTAGTAGAACCTTTGAAAGGAGAGGCAGAGGAGGAAAAGCATACATTGAGAGTCTATCCCAGGTAAAGGACAGGGCATCCACTTTCCAAGCTTGACTGTGGGGAGCTCTGGTGCAGAATTTGTTCAATTGGTAGTTCTGAGGGGAGGCAAACAGGTCTATCTCTGGTATCCCCCATTTGTTCCTCAAGAGCTTGAATATTTTGGGTTCCAGTTTCCGTTCGTGTGGGTCTGAGATTTCTGCTCAAGTCTGCCAGTGAATTTAGTTTGCCTGGCAGGAATTGAGATTGCAGGTTCACTTGGTAGTTCAAGGTGGTGTTCCACAGAGCCATGGCTAGTCTGCAGAGTGGGTGATGTGAAGCATTTGACAGAATTAGCAGAATCCAGATGGATCATTGAGCTTATGGCCAATCGTACACCAGGTTTAAATGATGTGATACCTGTTAAGCCTACCCTTCAAAATAGGCGGGTTTTTTACTGAATCCTATTGGATATGCACTAGTTTAAAAGAAGGGGTTGTTTTATTGTAATTTTATCTGATGAAGGGAGAAATCCCAAAAGCGCTCATCTTGTGTTTATGTGCAATAAAGATTTTAAGGAATAGCAGTGTCCTTGCCGCGTTTTTGGTGCATATTTGATTTTGGAATCGTAGGCTGGACTTTTGTATATTACTCAACTTTTTTGCTTTATGTTTAAAACTCATTTGTCCTGGGTAATGAGTTCCCAGTTTTTTGCATGCAGGGCGAGCTTTCCTCCTAAGGGAGCAAGTAGTTGAGCAGGGCTTGGAAGAGTTAAGGATAAGTCATTGTGCCATTTTCCATAGGGGGTGGTTTACTACTCCCTGCTTTGGAAGTGGGAGCCCCCCACTGCTTAGATCTGTGCATAGCCTGAGACTGAAGTCTTGGTGGTCTGCTACTCCTGGGTTTGGACTGAGAAGGCCTGGAAGGGACTGGAAAAGACCAGTTCTTTGAAGGCCAATGCCTACTCAATCTAGGAGGCTGCACTTGTAAGAAATCTTTAACAGTTTGCATAGATTTAGCTTTTCCTCAATCCTTTTGAGGACTTATGCTTTGTTGCCAAAAAGGCGGTCTTGGTTTAAGGGTGCATCCAGTAATTTAGCTTTGACATGACCTGGCAAATTTTGTTCCTTAAGCCAAGCATGCCTTCTAAGTACAGACCCAGTGACAGCAGCCCTGCAAGATGCTTCTTAAGCATCAAAACCACATTGCAAAGTATGTTTACCAACTTGTTCAGCAGAATGCATTAACTCTTGCAAAGCTTTGTGTTCAGCACAGTTAGGAATCAACATCATTTTCTGTTTAAGTAGTCCCATAATATGCTGCTGATACTTTAACATATGAAACTGGCAATTTAAAGCCCTAATGGCCAAAGTAGCAGAAGTGTATACCTTCTTAACCCACATGTCTAAAGCTCTAGAGTCCCTATCAGAAGGGGTAGGATTTTTGGCAGTAGTAGCCTTAATGCCTTTTGGTCCTTGGGAAATGGTCTCTGGATCCGCAGTAGGATTCTTGAAGAGGAATTTGTGAGAGTCGGGTACTCTGTAGTATCTGTCAGGTTTCTTGGGAGCTGGAGGCAAAGTGTCTGGGATAAGGATGGATTCCATGAAAACATCATCTACAATCTCCAGAACAGGAGTGATAGCTAGAGCCCTGTGTTGAGGCAGGAGTAAAAAATCCCCCCCCCCCCCCCCAAATCTCTTTTTGGACTCAGAATAGTCCTGGCTTTCACAGCGGAAATGCACCCTAAGGGTATGCAAGGTTTCACCAAAAGAAAAATCTTCTGGAGGGGAAGCAGAGGGAATGGAATCCTCTGCATCAGAATCCTCATAAGTAAATAAAGTAAATTATGGTAGTCAGAAAGCAGAGATATCAGATTCCTGATCAGAAGAATCAGAAAGAAAATCAGTTCTAGGTCTCTTAGAGGGGGAAGGCTGGCTTCCCCTAATTAAGGTAATAAGGTCTTCAGCCATTCTAATCATTTGTTTTTGAGGCATATGAGCCTGAGTATGTGGCTAGGTCTGTTTTCTAGGCGTAGTGCAAGCTTTAGGCCTGAGGAATTCGGTATTTCTAGCTTGAAATGAAGTTAAGGGTTTAATATGAAAGTCGGCAGGCCTGAATACACCCTCAGAAGCCAGTGCTTGCACAGTGGCTCTGGAACCATCCAAGGTAGAGGCATCCGTAGGTTCCATAGTCTAAGAAGCATCTCACAGCATACCGGATTCCGAATGGGTCTCAGTAGAGGCCTGTGAATCTGTAGTAGCAGGTATCAGGGCCTGCAAAAGTGCCCGAGTACCGGCAGACTGGCGACTAGCTTAACTTAAGTGTCGTCGGCAGTTTTGGACCTATGCAGTCTGTCTTTGTCTTTATCCTTATGTTTTTTCAGAAGATCGGTAGTCCGATGGCTTAACGAAGCCATTTCGGAGTACGGAGGTAGAGAGTATTTAGCTTCAAAAATAGCCTGACGACGAATAGTTCGGGCGTTGAACAAGGCACAAAACCAACAGTGAGGTACATCGTGGTCGGGGCCTAGACAGGTGACGCAGTAAGAATGAAAATCTTTATGCGGTATTTGCTTTCCACAGGCAGGACAATTGTTAATTTTTTCTGACATCGGTTAGAACAAGAAAAAGGATCCCCAACGGGCTACTTATCTTTTTGAAGACTTCAGGTCTGAAACTCGAAAACAAAAATTTCAGGAGTCGGCCGACTGGCACTTGCGAACTGCTTCTGCTTCGGGCACCACACGGCTAAAAAGACTGATGTAATGGCATCGGCTGCATGTTTTATACTCCTGACGACCTGACGTCATGGAAGAAGCGACAGCATCTGACACAGAAATCCGAAGACTCTGGTACTCAGGCTGGCTGAGGGCTACATGCAGGCAGATAACCCAAATGTGATGACTGCAACAGTGAAACACGAAGAAAGTACAGTTTTGTATCTACCATAAATGTAGATGTCCGAACTGGATAGCATCTGCAGTCATAACAAGTGGGTTGTCCTGTCGTCAGGCAGCCCTGCAGTCGGCCGGATTCCAAAGTCCGGGTCCGGCTTCGGCTGATGTCGCACTCCACCCGACGTCATCTCTGTTGGTCTTGGGGTATAAAAGCACCAGCCGACGCCATTTTCCTCAGTGTTTCTTGCCCCAGATGCCAGTAGCCCTCTTGCAGGCTAAAAATTTGGATAGATACCAATGTTTCCAAATAGATAGAGGTAAACACAGCAATAAGCATATATGTACATATATACAAACAAATACACCATAAAGACTCCCCAACAGCTAGCTATTAGGAGGGTAAACACCCTAGGAGTACCACAGAGGGAAGGAGGGAGGGTAATCCTGACTGCAGATGCTATCCAGTTCGGACATCTACATTTATGGTAGGTACAAAACTGTACTATGTCCTTCATGGATGCATCTGCAGTCATAACAAGTGGGTAGAATACCATAGCCAACTAGGGAGGAGGATAAAAGTAGATTATGGTGTGTTTAGGATCCCTTGCAGTACAGCAGTGGCAAACCCTGCTCGGGATCTGGAATATAGAGGCAAATTATAATGCTTGGCAAATGTATGCACGGAGGTCCAAGTAGCCGCCTCAATAATGTCTTTGGTTGCCACTCCTCGTAAGAAGGCTGTGGTAGTGGCTGTTGCCCTTGTAGAATGAGGTCTTATGTTCTGTGGAATTGGTTTTCCATGGAAGGAGTAACAGTATCGTATGCAATTTCCTATCCATTTGGAGATTGTCTGTTTGGAAATAGCTTTTCCTTCCTTCCTGTTGCATAGGCTACAAAAAGTTGGTCAGTCTTTCTGCTATTTTTTGTTCTGTCCAAGTAGTAGCGTAGCTGTCTATGTACATCCAAGGTATGCAGTATTCTTTCCCTCTGTTTTGTGGGTTGGGAAAGAAGGTAGGTAGGTGGATTGCCTGGTTTAAAGACACTCTGGATACCACCTTGGGCATAAATGTAGGATTAGTCCTCATGGACACTATCTTGGTGGAAGATTAGGAAGGGTTGCACTGCCATTAAGGCCTGTAGTTCTGAAACCCTCCTTGCTGAAGTAATTGCCAGTAGGAAAGCAGTTTTCCATGACAGGTGTTGTAGGTCTGCTGTTGCTGCTGGTTCAAAGGGTGATAGTGTCAACTTTTCTAGCACAAAGTTTAAATCCCAAGCTGGTAATGGTGGTTTCCTTGGAGGTTTTACATTCTTGATTCCTCTGAGGAACTGCCTGAGCAAAGGGTGCGAAAAAACAGGTGGATCAAAGCTGTATTCTGCTGAAATAGCTGATGCATGTATCTTGATGGAGGAGTAGGACAGGCCTGAATGAAGAAGTTCGGCCAGATACTCCAGAATGTTAGGCATATCTATGTTTGACACATCTTTTCCTCTTTCCGTACTCCAAATGACGGACCTTTTCCATTTTCCAGCATAGTTCCTTCTTGTTGAAGGTCTGCGTGCTTCAAGAATAATGTCTTTAACTCTTTGGGAAAGTTCTGGATTAGCTGCTGCTATGTGATGTTCCATGCCGTCAGTTGCAGCGTTTTTAGGTTTGGATGTATGATGCTGTAGTTGTTCTGAGTTAACATCAAAGGCATCAGGGGTATTGGCCACATATTGTTCCGAGACATGCTCTTCAGTAGTGGGTACCAGTGTTGTCTTGGCCAGTTTGGAGCTATCAGGATTATCCTTGGACGTTCTTCCTTGATTTTTAGTAGTACCTTGTATATCAATGGAAGAGGTGGGAATGCATATGCTGTTAGGCCTTTCCAGTTGAAGGAGAGTGAGTCCACTTTCCATGCTAGTGGGTGGAATGTCCTTGTGCAGAATTTTTGAGCTGGTGATTGAGAGGTGATGCGGATAGGGCTAGCTGTGGGATTCCCCATTTCTTGAGATGGTCTTGAAGATGTCCGGTGCAGCTTCCATTCGTGGGCATCCGAAGTGGTTCTGCTTAATATGTCTGCTAGAGTATTGTCTTTCCCCGGTACAAATATTGCCTGTAACTGAATGTTGTAGCTGAGTGCCAGGGTCCACAGCTCCAAGGTCATTCTGCATAGGGGTATGAATGAGTGCCTCCCTGTTTGTTGATGTACCACATGACTGTGGTGTTGTCTGTCCTTATCATCAACTGGCCCTCTTTGAGAAATGGTTTGAACTTTTGGATTGCCAGTTTTACTGCCAGCATTTCTTTTAGATTGATGTGCAGGTGAAGTTGATCCTGTGTCCACAATCCTTGCACGCATTTGTCCAGCATGTGGGCCCCCATCCTAGGTCTGAAGCGCCTGTTGTGATGGTCTGGCTTGGTTGACATCTGCGAAAGGGTAGGCCTGGGTTTGACTGGCATGCCTGAGCCCACCATAGGAACTCCTGTTTTAAGCATGGAATTAATGGGATTTCTGTTTCTAGACTGTGTCTGTGTTGGGACCATAAATTCTTTAGGTACCACTGTAGTTTCCTCATATGTAGTCTGGCAAATGGGACCAAGATTATGCATGATGCCATGAAGCCCAAGGCCTGCAGAACTTTTCTTGCTGTTAACTTGTTCAGTTTTGTTAGTGCCAAGAAGTAAAGAGGAAGTTCTTTTGTTTTTCTGTAGTCAGGAATGCCATTTGTTGTACTGTGTCCAATTCAGCCCAAGAATGTCCTTGTTTGGGATGGTATCAGCCTTGACTTTTGTAAATTGACTGTGTATCCCAGTCCTTGTAGCAAGTAAATGACCCTTTGTAAATCTGTTGTCAGCTTGCTTTTGTTGTCCCCTTGTAGCAGGCAGTCGTCCAGGTATGGGTAAATTTGAATTCCCTGTAGTCTGCAATGGCGATTACTGATGCCAGGCATTTTGTGAATACTCTGGGCAGTAGATAAGCCAAAGGGCAATGCTGAGAATTGATAGTGCTCTGATCCTGCAAGAAATCTGAGGTATCTTCTGCAGATTGGTCGAATGGGGACGTGCAGGTATGCCTCCTTGAGATCTAGAGTTACCAGCCAAGACTCCTTGCCCAGCATGGGAAGAAGTTGCTGTAGGGTCAGCATTTTGAATTTTGGGACAATGATGTATGTATTTAAGGTGGACAGGTCGAGAATTGGTCTCCAACTTTTTCCTTTCTTGGAACTAGGAATAGTCTGGAGTAGAACCCTTTCCTTGTTCTGCTGTTGGCACTTTCCACAGCTCTCATGTTTGCTAACTCCATTATCTGGCGTAGAGCCTCTGTTTTTGATTTGGAGGTAGATTTGGCATTCCTCTTTGACTGGTAAAGTGTGGAAGTGAAACCGGTAACCTTGATCTATGGTTTGTAAAATCCACTTGTCTTTTGTTATGTAGTGCCAGTTCTTTGAAAATAAGGTTAACTTTCCGCCTAGAGGAGCTGCTATTTGTTCCCTGGTAGGCGGATTTAGGATTAAGTCACTGTGGTTGTGCTGATGTAGTGGCAGTGGCTGTGTCTGTGCCTCTGTTGTTACCTTGCCACTGTCGTCCTCTGTAGGCACCTCCTCTGGATTGGTTTCTGCCTCTGGAAAGTCTATTCCTGCCCCTTTGAAATTTTGTGGAGTCAGGAAAGGACCAATTTTTGGCAGGCCAGTTCCTGCTAAACCTTGGGGGTTGAACCTGCAAGAAATCTTTAACAGTTTGAACAGATTTTGCCTTTTCTTCCATTTTCTTCATAACCTGCTGGGCAGGTGTACCAAACAAACTTGTCTTGTCCATAGGAGCATCTAGCAACTTAGCTTTAACATGATCCGGTAAAGCTTGTTCCTTTAGCCATGCATGCCTTCTTATCACTGTGCCTGTCATGGCTGATCTAAATGAAGCCTCCAGTGCATCATAGCCACATTTTAAGGAATGGTTGCTAACCTGTTGTATGTTATTTATCATCTCTAATACATATTTCTTATCAAGAGATTCAGCAGTGGTTAGTTTTTTAGTTAACTGATCAAGCATAAACTCTTGGTATTGTATCATGTGAAACTGACAGTTTAAAGCTCTAGCTGAGAGAGTAGCTGAAGTGTAGACCTTTTTACCCCATCTGTCTAGTGACCTTGCTTCCCTTTCAGAAGGAAAGTACAGTTTTGTACCTACCATAAATGTAGATGTCCGAACTGGATAGCATCTGCAGTCATAACAGCTGGGTTGTCCTGTCGTCAGGCAGCCCTACAGTCGGCCGGATTCCAAAGTCCGGGTCCGGCTTCGGCTGATGTCGCACTTCACCCGACGTCATCTCTGTGGGTCTTCGGGTATAAAGGCATCAGCCGACGCCATTTTCCTCAGTGTTTCTTGCCCCAGATGCCAGAAGCCCTCTTGAAGGCTGAAATTTTGGATAGATGCCAATGTTTCCAAAAGGAAAGAGGTAAACACAAACACAAGCATGTATGTACATATATACAAACAAATACACCATAGAAGACTCCCCCCCATTAGCTAGCTATTAAGAGGGTAAACACCCTAGGAGTACCTCAGAGGGGAAGGAGGGAGGGTAATCCTGACTGCAGATGCTATCCAGTTCGGACATCTACATTTATGGTAGGTACAAAACTGTACTATGTCCTTCATGGATGCATCTGCAGTCATAACAGCTGGGTAGAGTACCATAGCCAACTAGGGAGGAGGAAAAGGTAGATTATGGTGTGTTTAGGATCCCTTGCAGTACAGCAGTGGCAAACCCTGCTCGGGATCTTGAATATAGAGGCAAATTATAATGCTTGGCAAATGTATGCACGGAGGTCCAAGTAGCCTCAATAATGTCTTTGGTAGCCACTCCTCGTAAGAAGGCTGTGGTAGTGGCTGTTGCCCTTGTAGAATGAGGTCTTATGTTCTGTGGAATTGGTTTTCCATGGAAGGAGTAACAGAATCGTATGCAATTTCCTATCCATTTGGAGATTGTCTGTTTGAGATAGCTTTTCCTTCCCTTCCTGTTGCATAGGCCACAAAGAGTTGGTCAGACTTTCTGCTGCTTTTTGTCCTGTCCAGGTAGTAGCGTAGCTGTCTATGCACATCCAAGGTGTGCAGAATTCTTTCCCTCTGTTTTGTGGGTTGGGAAAGAAGGTAGGTAAGTGGATTGCCTGGTTTAAAGACACTCTGGATACCACCTTAGGCATAAAGGTTGGATTAGTCCTCATGGACACCCTGTCCTGGTGGAAGATTAGGAAGGGTTGCACTGCCATTAAGGCCTGTAGTTCTGAAACCCTCCTTGCTGAAGTGATTGCCAGTAGGAAAGCAGTTTTCCATGACAGGTGCTGTAGTTCTGCTGTTGCTGCTGGTTCAAAGGGTGAAAGTGTCAGCTTTTCTAGTACGAAATTTAAGTCCCAAGCTGGCAATGGTGGTTTCCTCGGAGGTTTTACATTCTTGATTCCCTGAGGAACTGCCTGAGCAACGGTGTGAGAAGACAGGTTGTTCAAAGCTGTATTCTGCTGAAATAGCTGATGCATGTATCTTGATGGAGGAGTAGGACAGGCCTGAATGGAGAAGTTCGCCAGATACTCCAGAATGTTAGGCATATCTATGTTTGACACATCTTTTCCTCTTTCAGAACTCCAAATGACAAACCTTTTCCATTTTCCAGCGTAGTTCCTTCTTGTTGAAGGTCTGCGTGCTTCAAGAATAATGTCTTTAACTCTTTGGGAAAGTTCTTGATTAGCTGCTGCTATGTGATGTTCCATGCAGTCAGTTGTAAGGTTTTCAGGTTTGGATGTATGGTGCTGTAGTTGTTCTGAGTTAGCATCAAAGGCATCAGGGAATTGGCCACATATTGTTCGAGACAAGCTCCTCAGTAGTGGGTACCAGTGTTGTCTTGGCCAGTTTGGAGCTATCAGGATTATCCTTGGATGTTCTTCCTTGATTTTTAGCAGTACTTTGTATATCAAGGGAGAGGTGGGAATGCATATGCTGTTAGGCCTTTCCAGCTGAAGGAGAGCGAATCCACTTTCCATGCTAGTGGGTGGAATGTCCTTGTGCAGAATTTTTGAGTTGGTGATTGTGAGGAGATGCAAATAGATCTATCTGAGGCATTCCCCACTTCTTTGAAATGGTCCTGAAGATGTCCGGTGCAGGTGCCATTCGTGAGCATCTGATGTGGTCCTGCTTAAAATGTCCGCTAGAGTATTTTCTTTTCCTGGTACAAATCTTGCCTGCAGCTGGATGTTGTAGCTGATTGCCAGGGTCCACAGTTCCAAAGTCATTCTGCATAGGGGTATGAATGTGTGCCTCCCTGTTTGTTGATGTACCACATGACTGTGGTGTTGTCTGTCCTTATCAACAGCTGGCCCTCTTTGAGAAATGGTCTGAACTTTTGGATAGCCAGTTTTACAGCCAGCATTTCTTTTAGGTTGATGTGCAGGTGAAGTTGATCCTGAGTCCACAATCCTTGCACGCATTTGTCCAGCATATGGGCCCCCCATCCTGGGTCTGAAGCGTCTGTTGTAATGCTCTGGCTTGCTTGACCTCTGTGAAAGGGAAGGCCTGTGTTGGACCGGCATGCCTGGGCCCACCATAGGAACTCCTGTTTTAAGCATGGAATTAGTGGGATTTCTGTTTCGAGGCTGTGCCTGTGTTGGGACCATAAATTCGTGAGGTACCACTGTAGTTTTCTCATATGTAGTCTGGCAAATGGGACCAAAATTATGCATGATGCCATGAAGCCCAAGGCCTGCAGAACCTTTCTTGCTGTTAATTTGTTCAGCTTTGTTAGTGCCAAGAAGTAAAGAGGGAGTTCTTTTGTTTTTCTGTAGTTAGGAATGCCATTTGTCTCACTGTGTCCAATTCCGCTCCCAAGAATGTCCTTGTTTGGGATGGTATCAGCCTTGACTTTTGTAGATTGACTGTGTATCCCAGTGCTTGTAGCAAGTAAATGACCCTTTGTAAATCTGTTGTCAACTTGCTTTTGTTGTCCCTTGTAGCAGGCAGTCGTCCAGGTATGGGTAAATATGAATTCCCTGTAGTCTGCAGTGCCCGATTACCGCTGCCAGGCCTGTTGCGAATACTCTGGCCCCAGTAGATAAGCCAAAAGGCAATGCTGAGAATTGATAGTGCTCTGATCCTGCAAGAAATCTGAGGTATCTTCTGCAGATTGGTCGAATAGGGACGTGCAGGTATGCCTCCTTGAGATCTAGAGTTACCAGCCAACACTCCTTGCCCAGCATGGGAAGAAGTTGCTGTAGGGTCAGCATTTTGAATTTTGGGACAATGATGTATGTATTCAAGGTGGACAGGTCGAGAATTGGTCTCCAACTTTTTTCCTTTCTTGGAACTAGGAATAGTCTGGAGTAGAACCCTTTCCTTGCTCTGCTGCAGGCACTTTTTCCACAGCTCTCATGTTTGCCAACTCCATTATCTGTTGTAAAGCTTCTGTTTTTTGATTTGGAGGTAGATTTGGCATTCCTCTTTTGACTGGTATAGTGTGGAAGTGGAATCGGTAACCTTGATGTATAATTTGTAGAATCCACTTGTCTTTTGTTATGTGGTGCCAGTTCTTTGCAAATAAGGTTAACCTTCCGCCTAGTGGAGCTGCTATTTGTTTCCTGGTAGGCGGACTTAGGAGTAAGTCACTGTGGCTGTGTTGAAGTAGTGGCAGTGGCTGTGTCTGTGCCTCTGTTGTTACCCTGCCACTGGCGTCCTCTGTAGGCACCTCCTCTGGTTTGGTTTCTGCCCCTGGAACGTCTATTCCTGCCCCTTTGAAATTTTGTGGAGTCAGGAAAGGACCAATTTTTGGCAGGCCAGTTCCTGCTAAACCTTGGGGGTTGAACCTGCAGGAAATCTTTAACAGTTTGAACTGATTTTGCCTTTTCTTCCATTTTCTTCATAACCTGCTGGGCAGGTGCACCAAACAAACTTGTCTTATCCATAGGAGCATCTAACAATTTAGCTTTAACATGATCCGGTAGAGCTTGCTCCTTTAGCCATGCATGCCTTCTTATCACTGTGCCAGTCATGGCTGATCTAAATGAAGCCTCCAGTGCATCATAGCCACATTTTAAGGAATGGTTACTAACCTGTTGTATGTTATTTACCATTTCTAATACATATTTCTTGTCAAGAGATTCATCAGTGGTTAATTTTTAGTTAACTGATCAAGCATAAACTCTTGGTATTGTATCATGTGAAACTGGCAGTTTAAAGCTCTAGCTGAGAGAGTAGCTGAAGTGTATACTTTTTACCCCATCTGTTTAATGACCTTGCTTCCCTTTCAGAAGGAGTAGGGTTTTAGCTATGGTCGCGCTACTGCCTTGGGACCCTGGGATATAGTTTCTGGGTCTGCAAGGGGGCCTTGTAAAGGTGGTGATGAGTATCTGGCACCCTGTAAAATCTGTCTGGTTTGGCAGGGGCTGGGGTAATGAATCTGGAGCAGAGCAGACATCATTAAAAGCATCATCTACCACAGAGAGAACAGGAGGTATAGCTAAGGGCCTGTGCTGTGGAAGGTGCAGAAAGGTTCTAAGTCTTTTCGAATCTGAAATCCTGCTGCTGCCATTGGAACTGCTCTCGCATGGCATGTAAGGTTTCCCAAAGGAGAATTCTTCTGGAGGGATGCAGCTGGAATGGATTCTTCAGCATTAGAATCCTCAAAATTGGAGAAAGGGCCTCTGGCTGGTCAGTAATGTCTGATTCATCAGCAGAATCATCAGAGGATACTGGCTCAGGGGCTCTGCCCTAGGTCTCTTATCTGGGGCTGAGAGGCCCTGTCTGGGTGAGATTGAGATCCTCTAATTAAAGAAATTAAATCTTCTGCCAAAGTAAGCATTTGAGAACTAGAAGAGGGCCTGGTTGAGGGTGTTTAACAGGCACTGATTTGGTAGTCTTGGCTGCTTTAGCCCTGGCAAAGGCCTTAATGGACATGGCTGCTGGAGGCCTAGCCGCACCACGTGCTGGGGTAGAGACATCCAGGGGAATGGTGTCTGATAAGTCAGTGGGTAAAGTTTCAGAGGCCGATTCAAGAATTGTAGCAGGGACCTCAACTGTAGAGATAAATTCGGCTGTACCTAGATCAGTTTTCGGTTTCCGAAACCGACACTCGCGGTTTGCTTAAGCGTGGTTTCAGCGAAACCGCGGACCGCGAAAGTGTCGGTCTTTTCTTTGCGCTTTTGGCAGAAAGTGTAGTCGGAGGTTCCGACGACATAATGTAAGCAAAGTCAGAACCGAAAAACTGTTCTGCAAACTCTGACCGACGCCTAAGCGTTCGTCGGTTGAAAGAAGCACAGGCGAACAGGCTGCTACGTTGTGGGCTGGGCCTAAACAAGGCAGACAGTAAGAATGGAAATCTTTATGAGGTATTTGTTTCCCACAGGTTAAACAATTATTAACTTTTTCTGACATCGGCTGAGGCAAGAAAGAGTCCCCAACGGGTACTTAGCTTTAGAAGTCTTGAGTAGTATTCGGTAGAAATAATCTCTGGATCCGACCGACGGCACTTGCGAACAGCTTCTGCTTGGCCACGCGGCAAGAAAGACTGAGGAAAATGGCGTCGGCTGATGCCTTTATACCCGAAGACCCACAGAGATGACGTTGGGTGAAGTGCGACATCAGCCGAAGCCGGACCCGGACTTTGGAATCCGGCCGACTGTAGGGCTGCCTGACGACAGGACAACCCAGCTGTTATGACTGCAGATGCATCCATGAAGGACATTAGGGTTTTTAGCTGTGGTCGCGGCTACTGCCTTGGGACCCTGGGATATAGTTTCTGGGTCTGCAAGTGGGGCCTTGTAAAGGTGGTGATGAGTATCTGGCACCCTGTAAAATCTGTCTGGTTTGGCAGGGGCTGGGGGTAAAGAATCTGGAGCGGAGCAAACATCATTGAAAGCATCATCCACCACAGAGAGAACAGGAGGTATAGCTAAGGGCCTGTGCTGTGGGAGGTGCAGAAAGGTCCTAAGTCTTTTTCTGGAGTCTGAAAAATCCTGTTGCTGCCATTGGAACTGTTCTCGCATGGCATGCAAGGTTTCCCCAAAGGAGAATTCTTCTGGTGGGGAAGCAGCTGGAATGGATTCTTCAGCATCAGAATCTTCAAAATTGGAGAAGGGAGCCTCAGGCTGATCAGTTATGTCTGATTCATCAGCAGAATCATCAGAAGACACTGGCTCAGGGGGCTCTGCCCTAGGTCTCTTCTCTGGGGGCTGAGAGGCCCTGTCTGGGTGAGATTGAGATCCTCTAATTAAAGAAATTAAATCTTCTGCCAAAGAAAGCATTTGAGAACTAGAAGAGGGCCTGGATGTGGGGGTTTAACAGGCACTGTTTTAGTAGTCTTGGCTGCTTTAGCCCTGGCGAAGGCCTTAATGGACATGGCAGCTGGAGGCCTAGCAGCACCACGTGCTGGGGTAGAGACATCCAAGGGGATGGTGTCTGATAAGTCAACCACCGTAGTGGGTAAAATTTCTGAGGTCGATTCAAGAGTTGTAGCAGGGGCCTCAGTTGTAAGAATAGGTTCAGCTGTACTTTGAGCAGTTTTCGGTTTGGCGAAACCGAGACACTCGATTTGCTTTACCGTGGTTTCGGCGAAACCGCGGACCGCTTAGTGTCGGTCTTTATCTTTGCGTTTTTGGGGGTAGTCGGAGGATCCGGCGGCATAATACGCAAAATCAGAACCGAAAAACTGTTCTGCAAACTCCGAGACGCCTAAGCGTCGTCGGTTGAAAGAGGCACAGGCCGAACAGGCTGCTACGTCGTGGGCTGGGCCTAAACAAGGCAGACAGTAAGAGTGGAAATCTTTATGAGGTATTTGTTTCCCACAGGTTAAACAATTGTTAACTTTTTCTGACATCGGCTGAGGCAAGAAAGAGTCCCCAACGGGTACTTAGCTTTAGAAGTCTTGGTAGTATTCGGTAGAAGTAATCTCTGGATCCGACCGACCGGCACTTGCGAACAGCTTCTGCTTGAGCCACGGCAAGAAAGACTGAGGAAAATGGCGTCGGCTGATGCTTTTATACCCGAAGACCAACAGAGATGACGTCGGGTGGAGTGCGACATCAGCCGAAGCCGGACCCGGACTTTGGAATCAGGCCGACTGCAGGGCTGCCTGACGACAGGACAACCCACTTGTTATGACTGCAGATGCATCCATGAAGGACATCATCCACTGGGGACAAGTGTCTTTCTTTTGGAAGGGGTAGCCTGGCTTCCCCCAGTAAGCATAATAAGGTCTTTCGCCATTTTAAGCATTTGAGATTGAGGCATGGAAGCAGGTGCCTGAGCTTGGGTCGCCATTTTTTGGGCTTAGTTCGTACCCTGGGCCTTAGAAACTCTGTAGTTTTAGAAAGAACTGAAGACGCGAAAGTCGTCATCGTGGTGTCGAGTATCGATAGTGAGAAGAACTTCCTCCTGGTGCCTGCTCAGAGACATCTGTAGGATCCTTCATCGAAGAGTCTCGCAGCATACCGGACTCCGAAAGGCTCGCAGTAGCGGCCTGCGAATCCACAGAAGCAGGCATCAGGGGCTGTGAAAGTGCCTCACTGAGAACCGGAGAAGTGAAGACTAGATTAGCAGAAGCATCGTCCGCAGTTTTGGACCTGTACGGTCTGTCTTTATCCTTACATTTTTTCAGAATATCGGAAGTCTGATGGCTTCCCGAAGCCATACTGGAGAAAGAGGACAAAAATCTTTAGCTACTATAAGGGCCCGACAATGTATAGTTCTGGTGTTCAACAAAGCACAAAAGCGACAGCAAGGGACATCGTGGTCTGGAACTAAACAGATGACGCAGTAAGAATGGAAGTCTCGGTATGGTATTTGCTTTCCACAGGCGAGACAATTGTCAACTTTTAATGACATCGGTTAGAGCAAGAAAAAAGGATCCCTAACGGGGTACTTAGCTTTAGAAGACTTCAACTTCAATTCGGAAACGAAACCTCAGGTAGTGGCCGATCGGCACTCGTGCGAACTGCTTCTGCTTCGGGCTCCTTGGCAAGAAAGACTGATGTAATGGAATCAGCTGCCTGATTTTATACCACCGACGACCTGACATCGGTCCTGGAGCAACAGCAACCGACGCAGAAATACTAAGCCTCTGGTATTCAGGCTGACTGAGGACTACCCCTGGCAGGATAACCCACGTGTGATGACTGCAACAGTGACACACGAAGAACATCTTACAATATGGGATCCATCCTTACTGCTAGTTTTTAAGTCGCTGATTTTCTAGGTAAAGATTGAGGGCAGCCAAATGGCTACGTAGATTCTGAGGTATGAAGGATTTGGCATATTGAGCAAATGGTATGATCGTGCTCTCAGCCTAGGCAAAAAACGCAGAGGTCGTACGTATCCATGTGGTTATCTGGTGCCTGCGCTGGCATTTACCCTTTTTAGCTGACATCGGCTAAAGGTTGTGCTCTCAGCCTAGGCAAAAAACGCAGAGGTCGTACGTATCCATGTGGTTATCTGGTGCCTGCGCTGGCATTTACCCTTTTTAGCTGACATCAGCTAAAGGTCGTGCTCTCAGCCTAGGCAAAAAACGCAGAGGTCGTACGTATCCATGTGGTTATCTGGTGCCTGCGCTGGCATTTACCGTTTCTAGCTGACATCGGCTAAAGGTTAATACAGCAAACCATGCTTTAGCTAGAAGTCGAAGAAAAAACACCAACGGGGTACTTAGCTTTTAGACATCTTGTGGTGAAGGAGCGAAGCACACGATGTGACAGTCATCTGAGGCTGAAAAGTTCTGAGGTCTGTGCGTGCAGATGTCACATTTAAGCCCCCTTGTTTATGGCCCTGCATGTGATGTCCCATGCAACTACAGCAGATAAGCTGAAGCTTTTGTATAGTAGCCAACGTACAGGTCGCCTGAGGTGGGAAATCCCACCACAAGAATACTGCAACAAAAGAATAGAAGGACATTTACTCTGTACAGGAAGTGCATGCTGCACTTTTACCAAAATTTTGAAGTATTACACTACATAGTTTTATACATGCAAGGAAATTTTTAGATTCTTTCAAAAAAAAGAGCACAACTACATATCTGTAGTGTTTCTCAGATTTCCATATCATGCATATTCTTACCTCAAGTCTCACATGTAAAAGGGCTACTAAATCAGAGGTTTGCAATATGCAACAAGTAGTTATGATGTAGCCTTACTTTACAAGTGCCCAAAGGAAAGAAATATCAAACATTCTTGACAACCTCGTATAACAATGATAGACGCACAAAAGCAAATCTGGGTGGTGCTGTGTTCAGTAACTAGTAGAGAATAAGCACACTTTTAACAGTCATACTTTTTTTTTTTTAAACAAACCCTCAGCATTCTCCAATTACTGTTTTACCTAAAAACTGGGTAAGGCTATTGTAAACGGTGTTCAGAAAAGAAATTAAACTGTAGGGTGTAACATTCCTAAAATTAAAAGTATGATTTCATAAATGCACAACAGTAAGGCAATACAATGAAACTATCAAGTCCATACATCTATTCTTAAATAGAACATACCTCCAGTGACTTCACACATTTGCGTAATGGCAGAATCATCCGAAGACACACTCCCAACTTGCTCTGGTTCAACTAAGGAAGTTCCTGGCAAACGCAGAACCAGTGCAAATAATCTTTGATCCCAGCGGAATGGTTCCTTTGTTAACTCACTCCCGGGCAATGGAGAATTCAAAGGAAGATGAAGCTAAAACAAAGAAAAAAGTTCTGCATTAGACATTTTTTTCACATACTCTGAAACTAAAGTTCAAGACTGATCTTTAACAAATCTGCATTTTTTTGCCTTTTCAGGCAGCCCACAAAAATATTACTTAAAAAAAAACATTGTAACCTTTTCTATGGCCATCAAGCCCCCAACATGCCTGCGCCCATTTTCTTCCTCATTACTAGGGCAACACCCAACCATTGCACAACTTATCCAGACAGCCAAGTCATAAGGGATTTTCAGTTTTCTGACCCTAACCCCTTAACCCTACTCCTGATGTGTGCTAGCAAGTCTCAAGTCTGATATGCCTTCTGTTTTCAGTGTACTTTCTCATGCATGCTTCACTATTGCGCACAGTGCTGATGTGGCTTGGCAGTGCCAAACGTCTCCAGGCCTCTACAATGCATGCTCCTTTCACTCCCTCTCTCCAGGTCGTCTCACCACTGCAGTGGATCAGATCGTCCCATCTCCAAAGGAAGGGTGAGCCCAGTAACTGCCCACTAATTACCCACTGTTTCTCACCTAATTCAAAGCCTAAGTTGCTAATCAGCCATGGGTTGCCTAACTAACAATTAGGGCCATCTGTCACAGAACAGACTTCAAAGTAGACTAAATATGGTAATTTTTCTCTATTTGAAATCAAGATAGTTTCCGAGGAGTGTTCAATACTGCTGAATTGTTGCTAGTGCACAGGTTTTAGCTCAGATATCACTGTTGACAAGAGGGGCGATTCACAGTCTGAAGAGTTGTTGGTGCACTATTCTTCCTCATGCAGAATTTTGTGGTACCTGATGGAAGCCAGGAGCTAGAACTAAGAAAACTAATTATGGTTTCAAGTGAAAAATACACTAACAGCACATCTTCTGGAGCATGCATGTATGCAGAATCTGTACTACTTGCAGTGCATGATTGACTAACCGACCTTGTGCAAGTGAGGGGGAACATTGGGGCACCCACAGACAAAACAATCCTCCAGAATTTTATCGTGGCCTTCACAGACAGACACCAGGATCACTGTTCAGTCACCAACTCCCACAATCTAAACAAGGTAAAGACATGCCAAACTGGGTTAAACAAACAATATGCACTTAACTTTACCAAAGACCTCACTGATCCTTGTCTGAACAGACAAAGAGTTGGACTGGTTGTCACAGGCAACAACTTCTTGGCTTATTTTAGAATCTTCGGCAAGCTCAAAATCCTTCCCTTGTTCTCATCATGCACAGGTGATCAGACACTCCCCAGACAGTATCTGGTTGCTGGTAACACCTACAGGTAGGGGCCTACTAGTTGCATGACTAATTCCTAAATCATGAAAGAAGCTATATGAACTTCTAGTTCATAGATGTGTACTAGGCTAATGGCCCAGGAGCCTTTACAAGTCTAGCCCACAGGATTACCCTGGCATCATGCCACTTGACCTTATTTCCCAGTGCCTCTGTCGAGTAGAGTCAATGGAGTGATCCCTGAGGTGAATTTTTCTATTCCCATCCACTCATCAAGATTGCTCTTGAAGAGGGCCAGTGAGGCACTCCGCTTGACATGTATGACATGTATGAGAAGTCTATTCCATAGCATGGGCTACCTTCTGGGTTATGAATCTGTCCCTCCAGCTTGTTCTGTTGATTGTAGTAATAAGGCTGAGGTCTCTGGAGCGTGTAGTGTGGAGGAATTGAGATTTCTTTAGATGTAGCATTTCTAACAGAGCTGGGTTAGACATGACATTGTAAGTCAAGCAGAGATTACCTCTAAGTAGGCAATATGCAACAGAGAATAGTTGGAGTTTTTTTTGAGTCTGTCCATACAAGACAAGTGTTTAAGGCCTAGGATCCTCTTTGTAAGGTACTTTTGCGGCCTCTCCAGTTGTTGCAGGTGTCTAGTGAGGTACATGCCAAATGGGGCATTGTACTCTATGATTGGCCTAATGAGGAAAGAGTAGAGGGAGACAATGACATACTTCTTCCTGGATGCAAAATCCTTATTAATGAAATGTGCCGCATAGGACTTTCTGACCACAGTGGCAATGTGGTGGTCAAAAGAGAGGTTGCTGTCAACCTGTGTTCCCAGATCTCTTATAAAACGCCTTCTGTGTTCAGCGGACCACCATCAATGTGGTAATTCACGGGGAACCAGGTTTTTCCCAAAAGGGATGACGACACATTTTTTGGCATTGAGCTTAAGGCCATGGTTCTGACACCAGTCGTTGGTCTCAGTGAGGCCTTTTTGTAGGATGCCAACATCACTTGGGGAGTTAATGATGGCACCCAACTTCCAATCATCTGAAAACGTTGTCAGCCAGAGTCCCCTTCAT
Source organism: Protopterus annectens (assembly GCF_019279795.1). Classification (NCBI taxonomy): domain Eukaryota; kingdom Metazoa; phylum Chordata; order Ceratodontiformes; family Protopteridae; genus Protopterus; species Protopterus annectens. The sequence goes on along the minus strand of NC_056749.1, from coordinate 711,039,568 downwards.
GTTGGCCTGGACTTCTGAGAAGTAGATACCAAACAGGAGAGGACCCAGGACCGATCCTTGTGGGACTCCACTCGTGACTGGTCAGCAGTCTGACTTGGAGTCAGCTACTTTCACACTGTGGGTTCTATCTGTAAGCCAGTTTGCAACCCACCTAGCGATATAGGGGCTGATGCCTAGCTTAGTGAGTTTTTCTACGATTCTTGAGAGGGGAATGGTATCAAAGGTCTTGGCCAGATCAAGGTAGGCTGTTTGAACCACCTTACCTTCATCCACAGCTCTGGTGACTTACTCAAAGAAGTCGATCAAGTTGAGCAGGCATGATCTACCCTTCACAAAACCAAACTGTGTGGGATCCACAGTTTGGAGATTCCCTATATCCTTGTTCATTAGGTCCATGATGGTGCGTTCCATAGCTTTGCATAACAGACTTGTCAGGCTAATGGGGCGATAGTTCCCAGGGTCTGTAGTTGCTCCTCCTTTGTGGAGAGGGATGACTATAGCAGTGTGCCATTCAGTAGGGACAAAGCTTGAGGTGAGGCAGTGACTGAACAAGAGAAGTAGATATTAACAGGAGAGGACCCAGGACCGATAAGTTATAACTATATACACTTATCCATAGGTGTACATCTTCCTAGTTACAGATACCCTGTTGACCTTCATACTATCCTCCAAGTTGAAGCAAAAATGACATTTTGGTGGGGGAAGTGGGATGATATAGCATATAGACAAGGACCATAAAGGTCCATCATTAAGTACATAACTTTGGTATCTTGGTTGATTCAATCTGTATACTGTTAGACCAAGAGCAGTGGCCCTAAATGACACTCGACATTGACCTAACAATTCAACTTATAATGCTTGCCAAATGTATGCAGTGAGGTACATGCAGCAAGTACAAAAATGCCATTCACTGCCAAACTGTATAAATAAGTCGATGAGGTGGCTATTGGTCTTCTGGAATTGGCTTAGGCTTAAGCTGCAACAGACTTTGGCTAGCTATACAGTCTGCCTGCCAGCCACATGGACAGTGTGACCTTTGCCATCTTCTCCGATTTGCTTAATGCAAAGGACACAATAAAATGTTGATCGCCTGATATGTTTAGTGTAAACTAAGTAAAATCAGAGTTTGTTCCAGTTCAACCAATGCAAACCGTAATCTCCTTTGAGTACTGAGGGAAGAATACCAGAGGAATTATAGAATGGTTACTTTAGGCATAAAGGCAGAGTTCCATTCTAAGGAGTACTTTGTTTTTTTTAGAAAATTACATAAGGTGACTTGCATGACAACAAAGACTCTATGGCTGAAGTGATGTCAACCAAGAATAAGGTTTTCCAGGTAAGGGATTCAAGAGCTGCTTTTGCTGCTGCTGTTGCTTCAGTGTGTGTGTGTATGTGTGTGGGGGAGGGGGTTGACACGGAGATGAAATTTTCCAGCAAGAAACAGACCACACAGAGGTGATGGGTCTTTGTATGTGGGTCTCAAAGTACAGTTGTGTACACTTACCATAAATGTAGATGTTAGAGTGTATTCACTGTTGCAGTCATCAAATTTGGGTTATCTGCTTGCAGTAGCCCTCAGTCGGCCTGATTAACAAAGTCTTGGGTCCTGCGTTGGTTGCTGTCTCTTCCGTGACGTCAGGTCGTCAGGGGTATAAAACATGTAGCCGACGCCATTACATCAGTTTTTCTTGCCCCAGATGTTAAATGCTCCCCTAATGGGAAGCAATTAAATCTATAAATATGTAAGGTTATACCTCAACAAAAAAGCAAATACTCCACAAAGCATTTAAGCATAGTAAAGGAGAGTAGAGGTACAGCCAAAAGAAGCAAAGGACCTGAAGGAAGGGTAAAGTACAGTTTTGTACCTACCATAAATGTAGATGTTAGAGTGCTAATACAGCTGCAGTCATAACAGATGGGTTTCTCCTGCCGTCAGGCGGGTCCTCGGTCGGCCGAATTCCAAAGTCTAGGTCCAGTGCCGGTTGCAGTCACTTTCTTTCCTGATGTCAGTGCGACAGGGGTATATAAGACACAGCCGATGCCATTTTCTTCAGTCTTTCTTGCCCCAGATGTCAGGTGCCCCCAGAAGGAAGGCAATATATATATATATATAATCATGCATTGCAATATAATCAAAAACCAGTAGTTGCAAGCAAATACATCATAGAAGGATAACCCAATCAAGTTGTAAGATGAGGAGTTAGCCACTAGGGTCTGTACCCAGAGGGGAAGGAGGGAGGGAAACCTGGACTGCAGCTGTATTAGCACTCGAACATCTACATTTATGGTAGGTACAAAACTGTACTATGTTCATCGTGCATACAGCTGCAGTCATAACAGATGGGTAGAATCCCAAAGCTACGCACAGGGTGGTAGGCACTAGGTGGAATTGGGAGGAGCCACAATACCCTGCAACACAGCAGTGGCAAAGCCTGCTCTAGTTTTGGAGTATAAAGGTAGGTGGTAGTGTTTAGTGAAGGTATGCACAGAACTCCAAGTGGCTGCCTCCAAAATATCTTTGGTAGGGACTCCTCTGAGGAAGGCTGCAGAGGTAGCTGTGGCCCTTGTGGAGTGGGATCTGATGCCTGCAGGTACAGATTTACCACGAAAGGAGCAACAAAACCGTATGCAGTGGCCTATCCATTTTGAAACTGTCTGTTTGGAAATTGGCTTCCCTTGAGCTCCTACAGCATAGGACACAGAGTTGTTCTGATTTCCTGAAAGGCTTTGTTCTGTCCAAATAGTAACATAGCTGTCTATGGATGTCTAAGGAATGTAGCAGCCTTTCCCCTTTGTTTTGAGGATTGGGGTAAAAGGTAGGTAAGTGTATGGCCTGATTTAAAGCTACCCTGGATACTACCTTAGGCATAAATGACGGGTTGGTTCATAGGGAAACCCTGTCTTGATGGAAGATGAGAAAGGGCTGCACAGCCATGAGGCCTTGTAGTTCCGAAACCCTACGAGCTGAGGTAATGGCCAGAAGGAAAGCTGTTTTCCAGGACAAATATTGCAAATCTGTTGAGGCAGCTGGTTCAAAGGGAGGCAATGTTAATTTTTCTAGAATGTAATTTAGATCCCAGGCTGGTATTGGTTGGTTCCTGGAGGTCTTATATTCTTAGCCCCTCTGAGGAACTGTCTTAAGAGTGGGTGAGAGAATAAGGGTGGATCAGTGTTGTATTCTGCAGAAATGGCTGAGGCATGGATTTTGATGGAGGAAAATGAAAGTCCACTGTTCAACAGCTCAGCTAGATACTGTAATATCTGAGGCAAATTCAGTTTTCTAGGATCCTGGCCTTTTTTCTCATTCCAAGCACAAAACCGTTTCCATTTTGCGGAGTAAGCCTTTCTAGTAGATGGCCTTCTGGCCTCCAAAATGACATCCTGCACCTCCTTGGAGAGTAGGGTCTGTTGTGGTGTTAAGGAATTTTCCATGCAGCCAGATTGAATGTTTTCAGCTGACTGTGAAGAGTTTTGTAGCTGTGCTGAGTCAGTAGAAGAGGCATTAGAGGTAGGATCCAGGGAGGAGAATGTGTTAGGCTCCTCAGGAGTGGGTACCAGTGTTGTCTTGGCCAGTCTGGAGCAATCAGTATCATCTTCGGTCTATCTGCTCTTGCTTTCAAGAGCACCTTGGGCAGAAGAGGCAAAGGTGGGAAGGCGTAAACTGTCCGTGCTGCCCAACTGAAAGAAAGGGCGTCCACTCTCCAGGCCTTTGGATGGAATGTCCTTGCTTGAGCAGAATTTTGTCAATTGATGATTCCTGTGGGAGGCAAAGAGATCTATGTCTGGCCTTCCCCACGCTTGGATTATATTTGTAAACACTTGAGGATGCAACTTCCATTCGTGCGGGTCTGTCATATTTCTGCTTAGATTGTCTGCCAGCGAGTTTTCCAAACCTGGCAGGTACTGTGCTTGAAGTTCGATTTGCCATTCCAGAGCCAAGTTCCAAAGTGACATGGCCAGCCTGCACAGGGGGTATGAATGTGTTCCTCCTTGTTTATGTACCGCATTACTGTGGTGTTGTCTGTTCTTATCAATAATTGCCCTGGACGCAGGAGGTCCTTGAAAGCTGTAATTGCATTTATCACTGCTAGCATTTCCTTTTGATTGATGTGAAGGTGCTTTTCCTTTTGGGACCATTTGCCCTGAATGCACCTGTCTGTCATGTGTGCCCCCCAGGCGTAGTCTGAGGCGTCTGTTGTGATGACTTGATTTGCTTGAGGCTTGCAGAATGGTAGACCTGTGTTTGTTTGGCATGCTTCGGCCCACCATAGAAATTCCTTTTGCAAACATGGGATTAGTGGTATTATTGTTTCCAAACTGTGGCTTTGTTGAGACCATAGGTTTTTTAGGTACCATTGAAGTTTCCTCATATGCAACTTTGCACATGGGATTAGAAGAATGCAAGATGCCATGAAGCCCAGAGCCTGCAGGATTTTCCTTGCAGTTAGCCTGGTACAATTTGCTAGTATTTTAAAGTACTGAGTTAGTTGCCCCTGTTTTTCTGGCGTAAGATAGGCCATCTGGGTGTTTGTGTCCAAGTTGGCACCCAGGAAAATTATTTTCTGAGATGGTGTTAGCCTGGATTTCTCTTTGTTGACTGTGTATCCCACAGAATTCAATAACAGTGTTACATAAGCCAGATGTTCCAGAAGTATGTGTTTGCTGTCTGCTTGGATCAGGCAGTCGGCCAAATAAGGGTAAATTTGTATCCCTTGAAGTCTGTAGTAGGCAATTACTGATGCCAGGCATTTCGTGAATACTCTGGGCGCAGTAGATAAGACAAAGGGCAATGCAGAGAATTGATAGTGGATTGAACCTGCAAGAAATCTGAGGTATCTTCTGCAGCTTTGTCTGATTGGGACATGCAGGTATGCCTCCTTGAGGTCCAATGTTACCAGCCAAGACTCCTTGCCCAGCATGGGAAGAAGCTTCTGTAAGGTGAGCATCTTGAATTTTGGTACGAGTAGAAATGTGTTTAGGATGGATAAGTCCAAAATGGGTCTCCAATCGGTTCCCTTCCTTGGTACCAGGAATAGTCTAGAATAAAAACCTTGACCTTGTTTGTGAGTAGGTACCTCTTGAATAGCTTTCATGTCCATGAGCTTTGAAATTTGTATTTGAGCCTCTGCCCTTTGATTGTGTGGCAGGTTCGGCATGCCTCTCATTTTTGGAAGAGTGTGAAAATGAAATCTGTAGCCTCTGTTTATAATGTCCAGGATCCATTTGTCTGTTGTGATATGCCAATTTTTTGAAAATAATGCCAGCTTTCCTCCCAAGGGTGCTGCCAGCTGAGACTTGCTTGGCATGCAAAGGGGAAAGTCATTGGGTTTGTTTCCTGTATTGTTGTGCACTGTCTTCACCACCTCTTGGTGCTGGAGTTTGCCATTGTCTGCCTCTATATGATCCTTGAGATTGTCCTCTGCCCCTTGTGTGCCTGTATCTACCTCTTTGGGGCTTGTCCGTGGCTGGAAAGGACCAGTTTTTAGAAGGCCAATTTCTGCTAAAACGTGGTGGTTGTACCTGTAGAAAAGCTTTGACAGTTTGCATAGATTTAGCTTTTTCTTCCATTTTCCGTAGTATCTCCTCAGCATTAGTAATAAATAATACATCCTTTTGTAAAGGAGCATCTGGTAGTTTAGCTTTAACATGATCAGGCAAGGTTTGTTCCCTAAGCCAGGCATGTCTACGAATGACTGATCCTGTAACAGCAGCTCTACTTGAGGCCTCTAGAGCATCATAGCCGCATTGTAACGTGTGTTTACCCACTTGTTCTGCACTATGCATCATATCCTGCAACTCCTTCAAATCTGGTTGTTCAGGTTGTGACATTTTATTCCTTAATTGTGATAACAGAAACTGCTGACATTTAAGCATATGGAACTGACAATTTAAGGCCCTCATGGCTAGGGTGGCCGAGGTATATACCTTTTTTCCCCACCTTTCTAAGGATCTAGACTCTCTATCGGAAGGTAATGGATTCTTAGCAGTAGAGGCCTTCATTCCCTTGGGGCCTTGAGAAATGGTTTCAGGGTCAGCATTATGGCTTTTGTAAAGAAATTGGTGTGAGTTAGGAACTCTGTAGTACCTATCAGGCTTGACTGGGGCAGGAGGCAGGGAATCCGGATTAAGGCAAGCCTCCGAGTAAACATCATCAAGTATGTCCAAGACAGGAGGAATCGCCAGAGGTCTGTGCTGAGGTAGCAAAAGAAATTCCCTAAGTCTTTTCTTGGAATCTGAAAAATCTTGGCCTTCCCAATGGAAGTGTTCCCTCAAGGTATGCAAGGTTTCCCGGAAAGAAAAATCCTCTGGGGGAGATACAGAAGGAATGGACTGCTCTGCATCAGAATCTTCAAAAGGGGAGTACGAGTGTTCCTCTTCATCAGAATGTTCTGAAATAATGGAGCCCTGGTCAGAAGAGGGAGAATCTTTCTCCACTCTGGGTCTCTTGTCCGGAGGGGGTTGGGAACCCCTGATAAGAGTAATTAAATCCTCAGCCATTTTGAGCATCTGCTTTTTAGGCATGGGACTTGGAAATGGGCCCTGTGCAACAGGCCTCTTGGGATGCATGGCTGGTTTGGACTTAGTAAAGGCCTTTATGGAAAAGGAAGATGAGGGTCTGAAGACACCATGGGTTGAAGTGGACCTGTCCACATTAAGAGGCTCAACACTCACAGTGGCTTCGGTAGCTGTAGTCAGGGTATGGGCCGAGGCACCTGCGGTCTCTGTTACAGAAGACACCGCCAAAGAAGTGTCGTCGGTAGTCAGGGGCTGCGTAGGCGCCTCGCTGAAAACCGGACCACGTGTAGTCGGTTTTGACGTGGTGTCGGTGGAGACCGTGGACCTCGCGTGTCGGTCTTTGTCCTTGCGTTTTTTGGACAAAACGGTAGTCGGAGTCTCCGACGACATTTTATAATCAAAAGCTTTACCAAAAAAGTGCTGGGCGAACTCCGCCCGACACTTAATAGTGCGTTTATTGAAAGTAGCACAAAAGCGACAGCCCGAGACATCGTGGTCTGGGCCTAAACAAGGTATACAGAGAGAATGGAAATCCTTATGCGGTATTTACTTCCCACAATAAATACAATTGTTAACTTTGTCTGACATCGGTCTGAGGCAAGAAATGTTTCCCCAACGGGGTACTTAGCTTTAAAGAAGACTTCGGTTTCCAAATTTTCGTAATTTCAGGAGCTGGCCGACCGGCACATGCGAACTGCTTCTGCTTCAGGCACTGCGTGGCAAAAAAGACTGAAGAAAATGGCGTCGGCTGTGTTTTATATACCCCTGTCGCACTGACGTCAGGAAAGAAAGCGACGACAACCGACGCCTGACCTAGACTTTGGAATTCGGCCGACAGAGGACCCGCCTGACGGCAGGAGAACCCATCTGTTATGACTGCAGCTGTATGCACGATGAACATCCAGGACTGCAACAGTGAATACACTCGAGCATCTACATTTATGGTAAGTGTACACAACTGTACTATGTTCTTATTGTTTCACTGTTGCAGTCATCACATTTGGGTAGATTCCCAAAGCTAAGGATGGGAGGAGGAATTTAGATAGCATTAGGACCAGCAAATAGGCCCTGAAAAACTGCAGTGGCAAAGCCAGCTCTGGGTTTAGAAAAAAATTGGCAGATGGTAATGCTTGGTCACAGTATGTACAGAACTCCAGGTGGCAGCTTCTAGGATGTCCCTGGTAGGAACGCATCTGAGAAAGGCTGTAGAGGTAGATGCAGCCCTGGTAGAGTGGGGTCTGATCCCATCTGGAATAGGTTTTCCATGGTGCTTACAGCAGAAATAAATGCAATGGCCTATCCATTTAGAAATAGTTTGCTTTGAGATAGCTTTCCCCTCTGCCCCTGCAGCAAATGCCACCAGCAGTTGTTCAGATTTCCTTTGAGGTTTAGTCCTGTCCAAGTAGAATCTAAGTTGTCTGTGCACATCCAAAGGAGTGCAGCATCCGTTCCCCTTTGTTCTGTGGATTAGGAAAGAAGGTTGGCAGATGAATGGACTGATTAAGGGCCACACTGGATACCACCTTGGGCATGAAAGAAGGACTGGTTCTGAGGGACACCTTGTCTGCATGAAAGATGAAGAAAGGCTCCACTGCCATAAGGGCCTGTAATTCAGATACCCTTCTTGCTGAAGTGATTGCTAAAAGGAAAGCTGTTTTCCAAGAAAGGAATTTTAAATTTGCAGTAGCAGCTGGCTCGAAAGAGGAAGAGTGAGTTTCTCCAATACAAAGTTAAGGTCCCAGGGTGGAGTTGGGGCTCTCCTGGGTGGCCTTAAATTTTTGGCCCCTCTGAGGAACTGCTTGAGTAGTGGATGAGAGAACAGGTGTGGTTCTGTGTTATACTGAGCTGAAATGGCTGCGGCATGAATTTTGGAGGAGAAAGACAGGCCCTTGTGAAGCATCTCGATTAATTATTGTAAAATCTGAGGTTAATTGGGCACTGCTGTGCTCATCCCTTGAGAATGGTTCCAGGCACAGAATCTTTTCCATTTTTCAGCATAACATTTCCTAGTCCTAGGCCTCCTTGCTTCTAAGAGGATATCCATCACTGGTTTACTGAGGGATGGTAAAGGAGAGATTAGGTAATTAGCCAGGCTGCTAGGTTCAGTGTTTGAAGCTGAGGGTGCAGAATCTGGTTCTCCTGCTGAGACAACAGGGTAGGAGTATGAGGCAGGTGCCATGGGGCCAACAGTGACACCGCGCAAGAGGGGGTACACCAGTGTTGGCGTGGCCAGTCGGATGCAATCAAAATCGTCCTTGGTTTGTCTTGTTTGATCTTTAGCAGTATTTTGGAGAGCAGAGGCAGAGGAGGAAAGGGATAAACTGATAGGTTTTTCCAGCTGAAGGACAGAGCATCCACTTTCCAGGATTGTTTGTGGGGAGTCCTTGTGCAAAATTTGTCCAATTGATAGTTCTGGGGGGAGGTAAATAGGTCTATATCTGGGCTCCTCCATTTGTTTGTCAACATGTTGAAAATCCTTGATTCCAGTTTACACTAGTGTGGGTCCATGAGGTTTCTGCTTAGTCCATCTGCCAGTGTATTTAGTTTTCCTGGCAGGAATTGAGCTTGTAGATACACTTGGTAGCTCAAGGCTATGTTCCACAATGCCATGGCTAGTCTGCAGAGGGGTTAAGAATGTGTACCTCCCCTGCTTGTTTATGTACCACATAACAGTGGTGTTGTCCGTCTTTAACATTAAATGTCCTGGAAGAATGTGGTCCTTGAAGGCTGTCAGAGCATTCTGTACAGCTAACATTTCTTTTTGATTTATATGCAGGGGCATTTGACTTGGGTTCCATTTGCCCTGAATGCACTTCCCTACCAGGTGAGCCCCCCCATGCATAGTCTGTTAGGGTTTGAGTGGCAGGGGTTGTGTGAATAGTAGTCCCTTGTTTTGGTGGCAGGCCTCTGCCCACCAAAGGAACTCTAGGCGTAGGCAAGGTATGAAAGGAATCATTGCTTCTATATCGTGAGAATGTTGACACCACAGGCTTTTTAGATACCATTGCAGTTTCCTCATATGCAGTCTTGCATATGGAATTAGAAGAATGCAGGAGGCCATGAACCCCAACGCATGTAGTATTTGCCTTGCAGACAGCAAGGTTTTTGTGGCCACTTGTTTGAAGTAGGCAGTCAAATGAATTTGTTTCTCTGGCGTGAGGAAAGCCACCTGGGAAATTGTATTCAAGCTTGCTCCCAGGAATGTAATTTGTTGACAAGGTACCAGATGTGATTTCTTTTCTTTTATGGTGTACCCCAGACAAGTTAGGACCCTTTGTACAAAGGCCAGATGATTCAAAAGTATGTCCTGGCTTTCTGCTTGAATTAGACAATCGTCCATGTATAGGTATATTTTAATATTTCTTTGCCTGCAAAATGCAATGACTGGAGCTAGGCACTTTGTGAATACCCTGGGCACAGTAGATAAGCCAAAGGGCAGTGCAGAGAATGGATAGTGCTTGTAGCCTGCTTTGAAGCATAGGTATCTTCTGCAAGATTCCCTGATTGGGATGTGCAGGTATGCTTCCTTTAAATCTAGTGTTGCCAGCCAGGCATCTTTGCCTAGCATAGGAAGCAACTGGTGAGGAGTCAGCATCTTGAATTTTGGAATAACCAAAAAGGTGTTTAGAGTAGACAGGGCCAGGATAGGACGCCATGAATTGTCTTTTCTGGGTACCAGGAAAAGTCTGGAGTAAGAACCTTGTCCCTTTTCCTCTTCTGGTACCAACTGAATAGCCCCTATACTTGAGAGAAGGTACTTGCTTTTGGGCCTCTGCCCACTGATTTGGGGGTAGATCTGGCCACCCGCTTGGTGTTGGTAACATGTGGAAGTGAAATCTGTATCCTTGGGACACTATTTAAAACCCATTTGTTCTGGGTAATGAGCTCCCAGTTCTTTGCATGAAGAGCAATATTTACCCCCAAAGGGGCGGTCAGTTGAGAAGTGCTTGGAAGTTTTAAAAAGTCATTAAAACAGTTTACCATAGGGGAGAGTTTAATTACTCCCAGATTTGGAAGAAGAGGCCCCCCCCACTGCTTAGTCCTGTGCGTACCCTGAGACTGAAGCCTGGGCGTTCTGCTGGATCTGGGTTTGGACTGAGAAGGTCTGGAATAGGCAGGAAAGGACCAATTCTTGGAAGGCCAATGCCTACTAAACCTTGGAGGTTGTACTTGTAAGAAATCTTTAACATTTTGCATAGATTTAGCTTTTTCCTCCATCTTTTTAAGAACTTCTTCTGCCTTGTTGCCAAACAGGCGGTCCTGATTTAAGGGAGCATCCAGTAATTTTGCTTTAACATAATCTGGCAAGGATTGCTCCTTAAGCCAAGCATGCCTTCTACATACAGACCCACTTACAGCAGCCCTGCAAGATGCCTCTAGTGAATCAAAACCACATTGCAAAGTATGCTTTCCAACTTGTTCAGCTGAATGCAGTAAATTCTGTAAATCCTTATTTTCAGCACAATCAGGAATCAACATCATTTTCTGTTTAAGCAATCCAATAATATGCTGCTGATACTTCAACATATGAAACTGGCAGTTTAAGGCCCTAATGGCCAAAGTTGCAGAAGTGTATACTATCTTGCCCCATCTGTCCAGCGCCCTGGAGTCTCTATCAGAGGGGGTAGGATTTTTGGCAGTAGTAGCTTTAATGCCCTTGGGTCCCTGTGACATGGTCTCAGGATCCGCAGTAGGATTTTTAAAAAGGAACTTGTGAGAGTCAGGGAACCTGTAATATCTATCTGGTTTTCTGGGAGCACAGGGGCTAAGCTAGATTTCAAAAAGCCATCATCAACAATGTCTAGTATAGGAGGTATGGCTAAAGGCCTGTGCTGGGGCAGGAGTAAGAAATCACTAAGCCTCTTTTTAGAATCTGAGAAATCCTGACTTTCCCAATGAAAATGCTCCCTGAGGGTATGCAAGGTTTCAACAAAAGAAAAATCCTCGGGGGGGGGGGGGGGGTGCAGATGGAATAGAGTCCTCAGCATCAGAATCCCCATAGGTAAACAAGGGTAAATCCTGGTCATCAGAGGAAACAGAAAATTCAGAATCCTGGTCAGAAGTATCATAAGCAAACTCAGTCCTAGGTCCCTTAGAGGGGGAAGGTTAGCTTCTCCTGATTAAAGTAATAAGGTCTTCAGCCATTCTTATTTGCTTTTTAGGCATACAGGCCTGGCCATGTGGTCTGGGCGTCAGTTTTCTAGGCATGGTTCTAGTCTTAGGCCTTGAAGAAGAAGATGGCGTCAGTTTAATACGCAAGTCAGTAGGGCCTGAATACTCCCTCAGAAGCTGGTGCCTGCACAGCAGCTCTGGACCGATCCAAGGTAGAGACATCCGCAGGTTCCACAGTTGAAGCATCTCACGGCATACCGGACTCCAAATGGGTCTCAGTAGAGGCCTGCGAATCTGAAGTAGCGGGTATCAGGGTCTGCGAAAGCACCTCACTGAGTACCAGCGAACTGGCGACTGGCTTAGGAGAGGCATCGTTGGCAGCTTTAGACCTCGGCGGCCTGTCTCTGTCTCTATCTTTGCGTTTTTTGTAATGTTGGTAGTCGGATGGCTTACCGAAGACATATCGGGATAATTTAACCGAGCTCCAAAATCTTTAGAAGAGTAAATATGCAGAAGGATAGTTTGTAGTTTAAATAAGGCACAAAACAGACAATGAGGTATGTCGTGGTCAGGGCCTAGGCAAGGAATACAATACGAATGAAAATCTTTATGAGGTATTTACTTTCCACAAGTAATGCAGTTATTTACTTTTACTGACATCGGTTAAGAGCAAGAAAAAGTTTCCCCAACGGGGTACTTATCTTTTAGTTGAAGACTTCGGTTCTGAAACTCGAAAATGAAAATTTCAGGAGTCGGCCGACCGGCACTTGCGAACTGCTTCTGCTTCGGGTACCGCACGACAAGAAAGACTGATGTAATGCCATCGGCTGCATGTTTTATACCCCTGACGACCTGACATCATGAAAGAAGTGACAGCAACCAACGCAGGATCCAAGACTTTGTTAATCAGGCCGACTGAGGGTTACTGCAAGCAGATAACCCAAATGTGATGACTACAACAGTGAAACACGAAGAAAGTACAGTTTTGTACCTACCATAAATGTAGGATGTCCGATAGGAATGCATCTGCAGTCCTTACAAATGGGTTGTCCTGTCATCAGGCAGCCCTTCGGTCGGCCGGATTCCAAAGTCTGGGTCCGGCTTCGGCTGGTGTCGCACTTCACCCGACGTCATCGCTGCAGTTTTTCAGGTATAAAGGCATCAGCCGACGCCATCTTCCTCAGTGTTTCTTGCCCCAGATGCCAGGTGCCCTCTTGGATGGCTAAATTTGGATAAATGCCAATGTTTACAAATAGTACAGAGCAAACACATAAAATAAGCATGTATGTACATATATACAAACAAATACACCATAATAGATCCCCCCAAGCTAGCTGAAGGATGGCAAATACCCTAGGAGTACCTCAGAGGGGAAGGTGGGTGGGTAATCCTGACTGCAGATGCATTCCTATCGGACATCTACATTTATGGTAGGTACAAAACTGTACTATGTCCTTCAAGGATGCATCTGCAGTCCTTACAAAAGGGTAGAATACCATAGCTAAACTAGGGGAGGAGGAAAAGAGTAGAGATTATGGTGTAGTTAGGATCCCTTGCAAAACAGCAGTGGCAAAACCTGCTCGAGATCTAGAGTATAAAGGTAAATTGTAATGCTTGGCAAATGTATGCACGGAGGTCCAAGTAGCAGCCTCTATAATGTCCTTGGTAGCCACTCCTCGTAAGAAAGCTGTGGTAGTGGCTGTAGCCCTTGTGGAGTGAGGCCTGATGTTCTCTGGAGTTTTCTTTCCATGGTAGGAGTAACAAAATCTAATGCAATTTCCTATCCATTTGGAGATTGTCTGTTTTGAAATTGGTTTTCCTTCCTTTCCTGTTGCATATGCTACCAGAAGCTGGTCAGTTTTTCTATTGGACTTGGTCCTGTCCAGGTAGTAGCGTAATTGTCTATGTACATCCAAGGTATGCAAGAGTCTTTCTCCCCTGTTCTGTGGGTTGGGGAAGAATGTAGGTAGGTGGATAGCCTGATTTAAAGACACTCTGGATACCACCTTAGGCATAAATGTAGGATTTGTTCTCATGGACACTCTAATCTTGATGGAAGATCAGGAAGGGTTGCACTGCCATTAATGCCTGTAGTTCAGAGACCCTTCTTGCTGAAGTTATTGCCAGCAGGAAAGCAGTCTTCCAGGATAAGTATTGTAATTCTGCTGTTGCTGCTGGTTCGAAAGGGGGAAGAGTCAATTTTTCTAGCACAAAGTTCAAGTCCCATGCTGGCAATGGTGGTTTCCTGGGAGGTTTTACATTTTTAATTCCTCTCAGAAACTGTCTGAGCAGAGGATGAGAGAAGACAGGAGGATCCAAGCTGTATTCTGCTGAAATAGCTGATGCATGTATCTTGATGGAAGAATAGGTCAGGCCTGTATGGAAGAGCTCTGCCAAGTACTCCAGGATGTTGGCTATGTTTACCAGTGTCACATCTTTTCCCTTTGCAGTACTCCAAATGAGATATCTTTTCCATTTTGCTGCATAATTCTTTCTTGTTGAAGGTCTACGAGCCTCCAGGATTATGTCTTTAACCCTTTGGGATAAATTTGGGTTAATTGCTCTTATGTAATGTTCCAGGCAGTTAGCTGCAGAGTTTTCAGGTTTGGATGCAGGATGTTGTAGTTGTTCTGTGTTAACAGTAATGGGATCAAGGGTAGTGTCCATATTTGTTCCCGAGACATGCTCCTCAGCAATGGGTATCAATGTTGTCTTGGCCAGTCTGGAGCTATCAGAATAATCCTTGGACGTTCCTCTTTGATCTTCAGAAGCACCTTGTGCATCAAAGGAAGTGGTGGGAATGCGTATGCTGTCAAGTTTTTCCAACTGAAAGATAGCTACTCCACCTTCCAAGCAAGTGGGTGAATGCGTCCTTGTGCAGAATTTCTTTAGCTGGTGATTGAGTGGGGATGCAAATAAGTCTATTTGTGGTAATCCCCATTCTCTTGTGATGGCTTTGAAGATGTCCGGATGCAGCATCCATTCGTGGGCATCTGTGGTAGTTCTGCTTAATATGTCTGCTAGAATGTTTTCTTTTCCGGTACAAAATTGCTTGTAACTGAATGTTGTAGCTCAGAGCCACATCCCATAGGTCCAGTGCCAGCCGGCATAGAGGATATGAATGTGTGCCTCCCTGTTTGTTGATGTACCACATAACTGTGGTGTTGTCTGTCCTTATCATCAACTGACCTTCTTGGAGAAATGGTCTGAATGACTGGATTGCCAATTTTACTGCCAGCATTTCCTTTAGATTTATGTGCAGGCGCAGCTGGTCTTGAGTCCATAAGCCTTGTATGCACTTGCCCAGCATGTGTGCCCGGCAACCGAGGTCTGAGGCATCTGTCGTGATGGTTTGGCTTGGTTGACTGCTGCAGAAGGGCAATCCTGTGTTTGATTGACAGGCCTGAGCCCACCATAGGAACTCTTGCTTCAGGCATGGGATTATTGGAATTTTGGTTTCTAGGCTGTGCTTGTGTTGGGACCACAAATTCTTTAGGTACCACTGTAGCTTTCTCATATGCAGTCTGGCATGAGGGACCAGAATTATGCAGGATGCCATGAAGCCTAGGGCTTGTAGTACTTTTCTTGCAGTTAGATGGTTCTGCTTTGTTAATGCCAAGAAGTAGAGAGGTAGTTGCTCTTTCTTTTCTGCAGTTAGGAATGCCATTTGTTTTGATGTGTCCAGCTCTGCACCCAGAAAGGTTATTCTTTGGGATGGAATCAGCCTTGACTTTTTTATATTGACTGTATATCCCAGGGCTTGCAGCAGGTAAATGACTCTTTGTAAGTCTTCTGTTAGCTTGCTTTTGTTGTCCGCTTGTATCAGGCAGTCGTCCAGGTAGGGACAAATTTGGATCCCCTGAAGTCTGCAATGAGCAATTACTGATGCCAGGCATTTCGTGAACACTCTGGGCGCAGTATATAAGCCAAAGGGCAATGCTGAGAATTGATAATGCTCTGATCCTGCAAGAAATCTGAGGTATCTTCTGCAAAATGGTCTTATGGGGACGTGCAGGTATGCCTCCTTGAGATCTAGAGTTACCAGCCAAGACTCCTTGCCCAGCATGGGAAGAAGCTGCTGTAGGGTCAGCATTTTGAATTTTGGAACAATGAGGAATGTGTTTAAAGTGGACAGGTCTAGAATAGGCCTCCATTTGATTTCTTTTCTTGGTACCAGGAAGAGTCTGGAGTAAAATCCCTTTCCTTGCTCCATAGATGGTACCTTTTCCACAGCTCTCATTCTTAATAGTTGAGATATTTGCTTTAGAGCTTCTGTCCTTTGAGTAGGTGGTAGGTTTGGCATTCCTCTCTTTCCTGGTAGAGTATGGAAATGGAACCTGTAACCTTGGTCTATAGTTTGCAAAATCCATTTTTCCCTTGTGATGCAATGCCAGTTCTTTGAAAATAAGCTTAGCTTTCCGCCTAAGGGTGCTTCTAGTTGTTCCCTGGTAGGCGGTGCCACTGCCAAGTCACTGTGATTGAGTTGTTGTAGTGGTGGTGGCTGCGTCCGTGCCTCGCTGGTTGTTACCTTGCCACTGGCGTCCCCTGTAGGCACCCCTGGATTGGTTTCTGCCTCTAGAATGCCTATTCCTGCCTCTCTGTGTCTTAGAGGAGTCCGGAAAGGACCAACACTTGGAGGGCCAGTTCCTGCTAAACCTTGGAGGTTGAACCTGTAAGAAATCTTTCACTGTTTGTACAGATTTCGCCTTCTCTTCCATCTTTTTTAGTACCTGCTGTGCAGGGGAACCAAATAAATTGACCTTGTCCATGGGTGCATCTAAAAGCTTTGATTTGACATGGTCTGGTAATGCCTGTTCTTTCAACCATGCATGTCTCCTGATAACTGTGCCAGTCATGGCTGATCTAAAGGAAGCCTCCAGTGCATCATAGCCACATTTTAAAGAATGGTTACTAACCTGCTGTATGTTATGTACCATTTCCTGAACATATTTTTATCTAAAGATTCTTCAGAGGACAGCTTTTTAGTTAACTGGTCAAGCATAAACTCTTGATATTGAATCATATGAAATTGGCAGTTCAAAGCCCTAGCTGACAAAGTAGCAGAGGTGTAAACTTTTTTACCCCATCTCTCTAAGGACCTGGATTCCCTTTCAGAGGGAGGGTTTTAGTAGAAGTAGCTGCTACAGCTTTAGGGCCCTGGGAGATAGTCTCTGGATCTGCAAAGGAGCCTTGTATAAATGGTGATGAGTGTCCGGGACCCTGTAGAACCTATCGGGCTTAGCAGGAGCCGGAGGTAATGAATCAGGAGCAGTGCAAGCATCATTAAATGCATCCTCTACAACAGAAAGAACTGGAGGTATAGCTAAAGGCCTATGTTGTGGCAAATGTAGAAAGGTTCTAAGCCTTTTTCTGGAGTCTGAGAAATCTTGGCCCTGCCACTGAAATTGTTCCCTCATAGCATGCAAGGTTTCCCCAAAGGAAAATTCCTCAGGTGGAGAGGCTGAAGGAATGGACTCTTCAGCATCAGAGTCTTCGTAAGGGGAATAAGGAGCCTCAGGAGGGTCTGTATGTTCTGAGTCATCAGAGGAATCTGTGGATACTGGCTCAGGGGGCTCTGCTCTAGGCCTCTTTTCTGGAGGTGGGAGACAGGTCCTGTCTGGATGAGGCTGGGATCCACAATTAAAGAAATGAGATCCTCAGCCAAAGAAAGCATATGGGAGCTGGTGCTGGGCCTGTGTGAGGGGTTTGGCAGGCACCGTTTTGAAGCTTTGGCTGCTTTAGCCCTGGCAAAGGCCTTAATAGACATGGCTGCAGGAGGCCTAGCAGCTCCACGTGCAGGGGTTGAAATATCCAGGGGAATAGTGTCTGATAATTCCTGAGAAACCTCAACAGAAGGTTGGATTTCAGAAGCCGATTCTACCAGGTTAGAGGAGGCCTCCGTAGAAGGCATGGTTTCGGCTGAAGAAAGAACCGCTTGCTCGGTTTCGGCCGAAACCGAGACACTCATGATTTGCTTAATCGCGGTTTCGGCGAAACCGCGGACCGCGAAGTGTCGGTCCTTTTTTGCGTTTTGGTAATTTGCATTGTCGGAGGATCCGACGGCATAATATAGGCAAAATCAGAGCCGAAAATCTGTTCAGCAAACTCCGACCGACGTCTAAGCGTCCGTCGGTTAAAAGAAGCACAGGCTAAACAAGCTGCTACGTCGTGGTCTGGGCCTAAACAATGTATGCAGTAGGAGTGGAAATCTTTATGAGGTATTTGTTTCCCCACAAGATAAACAGTTATTCACTTTCTCTGACATAGGCTGAGGCAAGAAAGAGTCCCCAACGGGGTACTTCGCTTTTTAGAAGTCTTCGAAGTAGTATTCGGTAGTAGTATTCTCTGGATCTGACCGACCGGCACTTGCGAACAGCTTCTGCTTCGGGCGCCACGCGGCAAGAAAGACTGAGGAAGATGGCGTCGGCTGATGCCTTTATACCCGAAAAACTGCAGCGATGACGTCGGGTGAAGTGCGACACCAGCCGAAGCCGGACCCAGACTTTGGAATCCGGCCGACCGAAGGGCTGCCTGACGACAGGACAACCCATTTGTAAGGACTGCAGATGCATCCTTGAAGGACATCATCAAAACTTCCCACAGGAAAGCTTTGCAAACTCTGAGGGACTGCAAATGAATGAAAACCTGATGGTTGGTCAAGACAGCTGCAAGGTAAACCTTAACTGTTAGGAGCTACAACCCTTACTGAAGACCTCTGATAGATGGAGGAGAACTGGCTGGACTGGAGCCATAAACAGATCTAGTCCTGGTTTTGTATCCTACAAAGCAAATTTGTACCAATTACTTTTTAAACGGTTTTCGGGTGGAACGTTTTGGGATGCCATTGGGAGTTGAACTACCCTTGGCAGGAATGTTGGGTCCATGGCCATTACTAGGTGATACAAACCATATGATTAACCTGAAGAATTATATTTCCCAGGTGAGGTCTGTCAGATGGGTCAGACAAAAGTCCTAGAAGAGGGTCTTCTTAACTGAATCCACAGAAGTGGGAACCAACTTGACAGGGCCAAAATGGGGCTATGAAAATGAAGTTTGTCTTGCACAGCTTTAACTTCTGAATGAATAAATTTATCCATGATGTCACCACAGCTGACTGACACAGCAGCCAATTTCTCAAAGGAGATTTATGTCTACCTAGGGAAGTGTACACAGCCAAATACAATGGAAACTGGCAAAATAAACTTTCTATCAAGAGAAGAAAAACTCTGTACAGTATGGTCAAAACTTCTCAGAATGAGGGCAGTATAAAAAAATATCATCAAGATACTGAAAAGTACTCTAGTGAATACTAAAGCAACCCATCAACAGAGATAAACTTTTGAGGAGAAGAACGACTACAAGTCCTTTTTTAGCTATGTTAGAAAACTAAAAACATTCAACATTGCTCTGAACTTTTCTTTTAAATTGTTTAACCTGAGCTTAGCCACAAGCTGTATTTACAGTTCTGGTGCACTGTTGTGGTAATCTTCCTCCACAAGGGTGGCCCTATTATGAACCCTGGAAATTGGATATCAGGGTTATGACTGATCTGTCAAGCTATGGATCATATCATAACCAGTCTCAGTTATGACATCAGGAGTCTCATTAGGCATGACCCACAGCAATTTGGGTTCATTAAAGGGAGATATGAAGTAAAGATTTAACAGACACAGAGTCACAGAAGAGGTCAACAGCAGCCATGCAGTTCTGACAGTTATCTTGATCTGGTTAAAGTATTCAATACCATACCTCATATGCCTGACTTATAAGGAAACTCTATGCCTTAAATATAGATCCTTATGTGGCAAGATGGACAGCTGTCTTAAGACAGCCAGAAAGTACAGTTTTGTACCTACCATAAATGTAGATGTCCGATAGGTATGCATCTGCAGTCATAACATATGGGTTGTCCTGCCTCAGGCAGCCCTTGATAGCGGATTCCAAAGTCTGGGTCTGGCCTCGGCTGATGTCGCACTTGCTCCGACGTCAGAACGTCTGGGGTATAAAAGCATCAGCAGATGCCATTTTCCTCAGTTTTTCTTGCCCCAGATGCCAGGTGCCCTCTAAGAAGGCTAAATTTGGAGAAAATGCCAAAAAATTGCAAAAATATATACATATATATATAAATATATTAATACAAACAAATACACCACAACAGATTCCCCCAGCTAGCTAATAGAGGGGTAAGCACCCTAGGAATACCACAGAGGGGAAGGAGGGAGGGTAAACCTGACTGCAGATGCATACCTATCGGACATCTACATTTATGGTAGGTACAAAACTGTACTATGTCCTTCAAGGATGCATCTGCAGTCATAACATATGGGTAGAATACCATAGCCAATCTGGGGGTGGAGGTACTAAGAAAAAGATGGTGTAGTTAAGAGACCCTGCAGGACTGCAGTAGCAAAGCCTGCTCTGGATCTGGAGTATAAGGGTAAATTGTAATGCTTGGCAAAAGTATGCACGGAGCTCTAGGTAGCAGCTTCTAAAATGTCCTTGGTAGCCACCCCTCTTAGGAAGGCTGTAGTGGTGGCTGTGGCTCTCGTGGAATGAGGCCTAATATTCACAGGAACAGTCTTTCCATGAAAGGAGTAGCAAAAACGAATGCAATTTCCTATCCATTTTGAGATTGTCCGTTTGGAAATTGCTTTTCCTCGTGTCCCAGCAGCATACGCTACAAACAGTTGATCAGTCTTTCTGTAACTTTTAGTTCTGTCCAAGTAGTAGCGTAATTGTCTATGGATATCCAGAGTGTGCAGAAGTTTCTCCCCTTTATTTTGTGGATTTGGGAAGAAAGTAGGCAAATGAATTGCTTGGTTCAAGGATACTCTAGATACCACCTTTGGCATAAAGGTTGGGTTGGTTCTTAATGAGACTCTGTCCTGATGAAAAATAAGAAATGGCTGCACTGCCATTAAAGCTTGTAACTCGTATACTCTTCTTGCTGAAGTTATGGCCAGAAGGAATGCAGTTTTCCAAGACAGAAACTGTGAATCTGCCGATGCTGCTGGTTCGAATGGAGGAAGTGTTAGTTTTTCCAGCACAAAGTTAAGGTCCCAAGTAGGTAAAGGTGGTCTCCTTGGAGGATTGATGTTTTTGATCCCTCTGAGAAATTGTCTTAAGAGGGGATGCGAAAAGACAGGAGGATTTACATTGTATTCTGCTGAAATTGCTGAGGCATGTATTTTAATGGTAGAATAAGACAGGCCATCGTGGAACAATTCTGCTAAGTATTCCAGTATATGTGCCATGTTCATCACTGTCACATCAAGGCCTTTTGTTGTGTTCCAACTGAGAAATCTTTTCCATTTTGCTGAGTATGCCTTCCTTGTGGAAGGGTGGCGAGCTTCCATAATAATGTCCTTTACCCTCTGGGATAAGCTGTCCTGGGAAGGAGTCATGGTATTCTCCAGGCAGTTAGCTGCAAGGTCTTTAGGTTGGGATGCAGGATCTTGTAATTGTTCTGTGTCAGAAGAGGCCATAATGGGAGAGGCCACGGTTTCGTCTGTGATAAGCTCTTCAACAGTGGGTACTAATGCTGCCTTGGCCAGTCTGGAGCTATCAGAATCACTTTTGGCTGTTCTGCCCTGATCTTCAGTAAAACCTTGGACATTAATGGGATTGGTGGGAAAGCATAGACTTTTCGGGCTTTCCAGCTGAAAGAGAGAGTCCACCTTCCATGCTTGTGGATGGTATGTCCTTGTGCAAAAAATTTTCAGTTGGTGATTGTGGGGAGAGGCGAATAGATCTATTATCTCGGGCCTTCCCCATGCCTGTGTTATGAGTAAGATGATGTCTGGGTGCAGCATCCATTCGTGTGCATCCGTGGTAGTTCTGCTTAAGCTGTCTGCCAGAGTATTGTCTTTCCCTGGCACGAACTGGGCCTGTAGTTGTATATTTGGTTTCAAACAAAGATCCCATAGACTCATAGCCAGTCTGCATAGAGGGTAGGAATGCGTGCCTCCTTGCTTGTTTATGTACCACATAACTGTGGTGTTGTCTGTCCTTATTAGCAGCTGGCCTTGTTGAAGGAAAGGTTTGAAAGCCTCGATTGCATGCATCACTGCCAGCATTTCCTTTTGGTTTATGTGCATTTGCATCTGCCCTTGAGACCATAGACCTTGGATACATTTGTCCTCCATGTGCGCTCCCCAACCTCGGTCTGAAGCATCCGTGGTGATGATTTGGTTTGCTTTTGGTTTCAAGAAAGGCAACCCTCAGTTGGTCTGGCAGGCTAGAGCCCACCACAGGAATTCCTTCTGAAGGCAAGGTATGATTGGAATCAGAGTTTCTAAGCTGTGGCTGTGCTGAGTCCATACACTCCTTAGGTACCATTGTAATCTTCTCATATGCAGCCTGGTTTGTGGGATTAATATTATGCAGGATGCCATGAAACGCAGGGCCTGCAGGATTTTCCTTGCAGTTTGTTGAGTTTGTCCTATCAGATTCTCGAAGTAATCTGGAACTTGTTTCTGCTTTTCTTCTGTGAGAAAGGCCATTTGGGTGGTTGTATCCAGATCTGCACCCAAAAAGGTTATCCTTTGGGATGGCACAAGTCTTGATTTTTGGATGTTGGCTGTGTATCCCAAGGCCTGTAGCAGCCGGATGGCATAGTCCAAGTCGTTTTCCAATTTTGTCTTGCTGTCCGCTTGTATCAGGCAGTCGTCCAGATATGGGTAGATTTGAATCCCCTGAAGTCTGCAGTGTGCAATTACTGATGCCAGGCATTTCGTGAACACTCTGGGCGCAGTAGATAAGCCAAAGGGCAATGCTGAGAATTGATAATGCTCTGATCCTGCAAGAAATCTGAGGTGTCTTCTGCAACTTTGTCGAATGGGGACATGCAGGTATGCCTCCTTGAGATCTAGAGTCACCAGCCAAGACTCTTTGCCCAGCATGGGAAGAAGTTGCTGTAGGGTCAGCATCTTGAATTTCGGCACAATGAGGTAAGTGTTCAGTGCTGACAGATCGAGAATTGGCCTCCATTGATTTTCTTTTCTTGGAACAAGGAATAGCCTTGAATAAAAACCTTGGCCTTGTTCTGAGAGAGGAACCTTTTCTATAGCTTTCATTTGTAGTAATTTGGTGATTTGCTTCAAAGCCTCCGCCCTCTGATTTGGTGGCAGGTCTGGCATTCCTTGTCTTTTTGGCAATGTGTGGAAATGGAAAGTACAGTTTTGTACCTACCATAAATTTAGATGTCCGAGAGGTATGCATCTGCAGTCCTAACATATGGGTTGTCCTGCCTCAGGCAGCCCTTGATGGGCAGTTCCAAAGTCTGGGTCTGGCCTCGGCTGATGTCGCACTTCACCCGACGTCATAGCTGCTGTGAATTGGGTATAAAGGCATCAGCCGACGCCATTTTCCTCAGTGTTTCTTGCCCCAGATGCCAGGTGCCCTCTAGGAAGGCTAAATTTGGATAAATGCAAATGATTCCAAACAGTAGAGAGCAAACAATATAAACATGTATATACATATATACAAACAAATACACCATAATAGATTCCCCCAGCTAGCTACAAGATGGGCAAATACCCTAGGAGTACCACAGAGGGAAGGAGGGTGGGTAATCCTGACTGCAGATGCATACCTCTCGGACATCTACATTTATGGTAGGTACAAAACTGTACTATGTCCTTCAAGGATGCATCTGCAGTCCTAACATATGGGTAGAATACCATAGCCAAACTGGGGAGGAGGCACTAAGATGATTATGGTGTAGCTAAGATCCCTTGCAAAACAGCAGTTGCAAAACCTGCTCGGGATCTGGAGTATAAAGGTAGATTATAATGCTTGGCAAATGTATGCACGGAGCTCCAAGTAGCAGCTTCTAAAATGTCTTTGGTAGCCACTCCTCGTAGGAAAGCTGTAGTAGTGGCTGTAGCCCTTGTGGAGTGAGGTCTGATGTTTTCTGGAGATGTCTTTCCATGAAAAGAGTAACAAAATCTAATGCAATTTCCTATCCATTTTGAGATTGTCTGTTTTGAAATTGCTCTTCCTTCCATTCCTGTTGCATATGCTACCAGAAGCTGGTCAGTTTTTCTGTTGGTCTTGGTTCTGTCCAGATAGTAGTGCAATTGCCTGTGCACATCCAAGGTATGTAGTAGTCTTTCCCCCCTGTTCTGTGGGTTGGGGAAGAATGTTGGTAGATGGATTGCTTGGTTCAATGATACCCTGGAGACCACTTTTGGCATAAAAGTAGGTTTAGTTCTCAAGGACACTCTATCCTGATGGAAGATAAGGAAGGGCTGTACTGCCATTAATGCCTGTAATTCAGAAACTCTTCTTGCTGAAGTGATTGCAAGCAGGAAAGCAGTTTTCCAAGATAAGAATTGTAATTCTGCTGTTGCTGCTGGTTCGAAAGGGAAGTGTTAACTTTTCCAACACAAAGTTAAGGTCCCATGTAGGCAAAGGTGGCTTCCTTGGAGGCTTTACATTTTAATTCCTCTCAGAAACTGCCTGAGTAGAGGATGAGAGAAGACTGGAGGATCCATGTTGTATTCTGCTGAAATTGCTGATGCATGAATCTTAATGGAGGAGTAAGACAGGCCATTGTGGAACAGTTCTGCTAAGTATTCCAGGATGTTAGCTATGTTTGCTAATGATACATTTTCTCCTTTTGCTGCACTCCAAATGAGGTATCTTTTCCATTTGGCTGAATAAGTCTTCCTTGTGGAGGGTCTGCGAGCCTCCAGGATAATGTCTTTAACCCTCTGAGATAAATCTGGGTTATTTTGCTTTATGTAATATTCCAAGCAGCTAGCTGTAGTGTTTTCAAGTTTGGATGTAGGATCTTGTAGTTGTTCTGTGTTAGCAGTAAAGGAACTAGAGGTAGAGGCCATGCGCGTGTCCGAGACATGCTCCTCAGTAGCGGGTACCAATGCTGCCTCGGCCAGCCTGGAGCTATCAGGATGATCCTTGGGTGATCTTCTTTGATCTTCAGTAGCACTTTGTGCATCAAAGGAAGAGGTGGGAATGCATTTGCTGTCAGGTTTTCCCAACTGAAGGATAGGGAGTCCACCTTCCAAGCAAGTGGGTGGTATGTCCTTGTGCAGAATTTCCTCAATTGGTGGTTGTGTGGGGATGCGAACAAGTCTATTTCTGGTAGTCCCCATTTCTTTGTAATGGTTTTGAAGATGTCCGGATGCAGCATCCATTCGTGGGCATCTGTGGTAGTTCTGCTTAATGTGTCTGCTAGTATATTTTCTTTTCCTGGCACAAATTTGGCCTGGAGTTGAATGTTGAGGTTCAGGGCCACATTCCACAGGTCCATTGCCATCCGGCATAGAGGGTATGAGTGCGTGCCTCCCTGTTTGTTGATATACCACATGACTGTGGTGTTGTTCGTCCTTATCAGCAAATGACCCTGTTGAAGAAAAGGTCTGAATGTCTGAAGTGCCTGTTTCACTGCCAGCATCTCTTTTTGATTTATGTGTAGGATCAGCTGGTCTTGTGTCCATAGGCCTTGTATACACTTGCCCACCATGTGTGCCCCCCAGCCTAGGTCTGAGGCGTCCGTGGTGATAGTCTGGCTTGGGTGAGGTTTGTGGAAAGGCAGTCCTCTGTTCAACTGACAGGCCTGAGCCCACCACAGGAATTCTTGTTTCAGGCATGGTATTATTGGAATCTGGGCTTCTAGACTGTGCTTGTGTTGAGACCATACATTCCTTGGGTCCATTGCAACTTTCTCATATGCAGCCTGGCATGTGGAATCAATATTATGCAGGATGCCATGTAACCCAGGGCTTGCAGGACTTTCCTTGCTGTAAGCTGGTTCTGTGTTGTTAATGCCATGAAATAGAGTGGTAGTTGCTTTTGCTTTTCTGCTGTGAGAAATGCCATCTGATTTGATGTGTCCAGTTCTGCACCAAAGAATGTTATCCTTTGGGATGGTACCAGCCTTGACTTTTTCATGTTGACTGTGTATCCCAGGGCTTGCAGTAGTTGTATAACCTTTTCCAAATCTTTTGTTAATTTGGTCTTGTTGTCCGCTTGTATTAGGCAGTCGTCCAGGTATGGATAAATCTGAATTCCCTGAAGCCTGCAATGAGCAATTACTGATGCCAGGCATTTCGTGAATACTCTGGGCGCAGTAGATAAGCCAAAGGGCAATGCTGAGAATTGATAATGCTCTGATCCTGCAAGAAATCTGAGGTATCTTCTGAAATCTGGTCGTATAGGGACGTGCAGGTATGCCTCCTTGAGATCTAGAGTCACCAGCCAAGACTCCTTGCCCAGCATGGGAAGAAGTTGCTGTAGGGTCAGCATTTTGAATTTTGGAACAATGAGATATGTGTTCAGAGCGGACAGGTCGAGAATAGGCCTCCATTGGTTTTCTTTTCTTGGTACCAGGAAAAGTCAGGAGTAAAATCCTTGCCCTTGTTCCATAGGAGGTACCTTTTTTATAGCTCTCATCCTTAGTAGATGGTTGATTTGTTCTAGAGCGTTTGTTTTTTGGTTTGGTGGTAGGTTTGGCTTTCCTCTCTTTTTTGGTAGAGTGTGGAAATGAAACCTGTAGCCTTTGTCTATTGTCTGTAAAATCCATTTGTCTCCTGTAATGTAATGCCAGTTTACGGAAAATAAGGCTAGCTTTCCGCCTAAGGGTGCTTCCAGTTGTTCCCTGGTAGGCGGTATCAGAGCCAAGTCATTGTGCCTGTCCTGTGGAAGTGGTCGTAGCTGGATCTGTGGCAGTACTTCTCTGGTTGTTAGGCTGCCACTGACGTCCCCTGTAGGCACCTCTGGATTGACCTCTACCTCTTGGGCGCCTATTTCTGCCTCTCTGTGCTCTGGAGGTGTCTGGAAAGGACCAATTCTTCGAAGGCCAATTTCTACTAAACCTCGGAGGCTGGACCTGTAAGAAATCCTTGACTGTTTGGACCGATTTTGCTTTTTCTTCCACCTTCTTTAGCACTTGCTGTGCAGGGGAGCCAAACAAACTTTGTTTCTCCATGGGAGCATCTAGAAGCTTTGACTTTACATGGTCTGGTAAGGATTGTTCTTTTAACCATGCATGCCTTCTAATCACTGTTCCAGTCATAGCTGATCTAAAGGAAGCCTCCAGTGCATCATAGCCGCATTTTAAGGAATGATTACTGACCTGCTGAGTGTTATGTACCAAATCCTGAAGGGACTTGCGGTCTATAGGTTCAGGAGAGGACAGTTTTTTATTTAGCTGGTCTAACAAAAATTCCTGATACTGAATCATGTGGAATTGACAGTTTAAGGCCCTAGCCGAAAGAGTAGCAGAAGTATAAACTTTTTTACCCCATCTCTCTAATGCTCTAGATTCTCTTTCAGAGGGTTTGGCAGAGGCAGCTGCTACAGCTTTGGGGCCCTGTGAAATGGTTTCAGGATCTGCAATAGGAGCCTAATACAAGTGAAAGTGTGTGTCCGGGACCCTGTAATATCTGTCGGGCTTGGCAGGGGCCGGGGGAAGAGAGTCAGGGGCAGTACAAGCATCATTATATGCATCATCAACAACTGTAAGTACTGGAGGAATGGCTAAAGGCCTATGCTGTGGTAAATGTAAAAAGGTCCTTAGCCTTTTCCTTGAATCTGAAAAATCCTGGCCCTGCCATTGAAAATGCTCTCTCATAGCATGTAAGGTTCCCCAAAAGAAAATTCCTCAGGAGGAGAGGCAGAAGGAATGGAGTCTTCTGCATCAGAATCCTCATAAGGAGAATATGGGCCTTCTGGAGGATCTGAGTTTTCTGAATCATCCGAGGAATAGTCTGTAGAAATAGGATCCGGGGGCTCTGCTCTAGGCCTCTTCTCTGGAGGGGGTTGAGAGGCCCTGTCTGGGTGAGGTTGGGATCCCCTGATCAAAGAAATGAGATCCTCAGCCAGGCTGAGCATTTGGGAACTAGAGGTAGGCCTGTGTGAGGGGGGTTTAGCAGGCAAGGCCTTAGAAGATTTAGCTGCTTTAGCCCTAGAAAAAGCCTTGATAGACATAGATGCAGGGGGCCTAGCAGCTCCACGTGCAGGGGTAGATATGTCTAAAGGAATAGTATCTGATAAATCCAGGGTGGCTGCTACAGCAGGGGTTATTTCAGTAGCAGATTCAGCCATGCTGTGAGAGGCCTCGGCTATCGGAGGCATGCTTTCGGCCGAAGGAAGAACCGAGGACTCTGTTTCAGCCGAAACCGAGACACTCGCGGTTGGCTTAACCGTGGTTTCGGCCGAAACCGCGGGCCGCGAGTGTCGGTCCTTTTCCTCGCTTTTAGCTAATTGTGAAGTCGGAGTCTCCGACGGCATTTTGTAAGCAAAAGCGGGACCAAAAAACTCCTCTGCAAACTCCGACCGACGTCTAAGTGTCCATCGGTTGAAGGAAGCACAGGCTAGACAAGCTGAGACGTCGTGGTCTGGGCCTAAGCAAGGAAGGCAGTAAGAGTGGAAATCCTTATGAGGTATTTGTTTCCCACAAGTTAAACAATTATTTACTTTTTCTGACATCGGCTGAGGCAAGAAAGAGTCCCCAACGGGGTACTTAGCTTTTTAGAAGTCTTCGGTAGTAGAAATCTCTGGATCTGACCGACCGGCACTTGCGAACAGCTTCTGCTTCGGGCACCGCGCGGCAAGAAAGACAGAGGAAAATGGCGTCGGCTGATGCCTTTATACCCAATTCACAGCAGCTATGACATCGGGTGAAGTGCGACACCAGCCGAGGCCAGACCCAGACTTTGGAATCCGGCCGACCGAAGGGCTGCCTGAGGCAGGACAACCCATATGTTAGGACTGCAGATGCATCCTTGAAGGACATCCTGTACCCTTTGTCTATTATTTGCAGTGTCCATGAGTCCCTTGTAATGCAATGCCAATTTTCTGAAAATAAAGAAAGCTTTCCGCCCAATGGTGCTTCTAATTGAGCCCTGGTCGGTGGAGTCAGAAGTAAGTCATTGTGTTTGTCCTGGTGTAGCAGTTGTTGTTGCTGTAGCTGCACTACCTCTCTGGTTGGGTGGCTGCCACTGACGACCTCTGTAGTGGCCTCTAGCTTGCCCCCTACCTCTGGTACACCTGTTCTTGCCTCTCTGTGGTCTGTCTGAATCTGGAAATGACCAATTCTTAGTAGCCCAATTTCTGCTGAATCTCGGTGGTTGTACCTGCAGAAAATCCTTGACTGTTTGCACAGATTTTGCCTTTTCTTCATACTTCTTTAAGACCTCCTGGGCTGTGGAACCAAATAATTTTTGTTTTTCCATTGGGGCATCCAGGAGCTTAGCTTTAACATGGTCCGGTAGAGCTTGTTCCTTCAACCAGGCATACCTTCGTATAACTGCCCCTGTCATTGCTGACCTACCTGAAGCTTCCAGTGCATCATAGCCACATTGCAGAAAATGGTTGCTAACCTGCTGCGAGTTATGTACCAGATCCTGAAGAGATTTATGGTCAAGGGGCTCAGAGGAGGAAAGTTTCTTATACAATTCATCTAACAAATACTCTTGGTACTGAATCATATGGAATTGACAATTTAATGCCCTCATGGAAAGAGTTGCAGAAGTATAAACTTTCTTTCCCCATCGCTCTAAAGCTCTAGATTCCCTTTCAGAAGGTAATGGATTTTTAGCAGTGGCAGCTGCAACCCCTTTGGGGCCCTGTGAAATGGTTTCGGGGTCTACAGTGTGAGCCTTGTACAGGTGAAAGTGAGAATCTGGAACTCTGTAGGACCTATCAGGTTTGGCAGGAGCCGGAGGCAGAGAATCAGGGGCTGTACTAGCATCAGAGTACACATAATCAACAACATTCAAAACAGGAGGTATAGCCAAAGGCCTATGCTGAGGTAAATGTAAAAAGGTCCTTAATCTTTTTCTGGAATCAGAAAATTCCTGGCCCTGCCATTGGAAATGCTCCCTCATGAAATGCAGTGACTCACCAAAAGAAAATTCTTCAGGAGGGGAGGCCGAAGGAATAGATTCTTCAGCATCATAATCCTCGTAGGCCGAATAAGCCTCCTGCTGGTGCTCTGACAACACAGATTCATCCGTAGACTCATCTGAAGAGTGGGGGTCAGAGGGCTCAATGCTGGGCCTTTTATCTGGAGGTGGAAGAGAGCCCCTGTCCGGGTGAGGTTGAGAACCTCTAATTAAGGAGATAAGGTCCTTTGCTAAGCTGAGAATTTGAGTGCTGGTGAATCAAAGGAGCTGGCTGACCAGCACTTGCAAACTGCTTCTGCTTCGGGCACTGCGCGGCAAGAAAGACTGAGGAAAATGGCGTCGGCTGATGCTTTTATACCCCAGACGTTCTGACGTCAGAGCAAGTGCGACATCAGCCGAGGCCAGACCCACACTTTGGAATCCGGCCGACCGAAGGGCTGCCTGAGGCAGGACAACCCATATGTTATGACTGCAGATGCATCCTTGAAGGACATCCAACATATTGTGTGGCGGGTATCTCTTTAAATAGTGCAAAAGTAGCCAATGCAGTCCTCCTGGGGTCTTGTCCTGGGTCCTTTCCTGTCTGGCATTTATTTCGCTGATCTCAAAGCAGATGACCAGGACCCCTGGTTAGCCAAAGTTGCAGATGACTGCAACATCAGTGTGAACTGCTAAACCCCCATCAGGTACTATTCAGGAAGAGATTACACTAATTAATACCTAGCAGATAATGGGATTAAACTGAATGCTAAAATGTACATTATCATTTCTTTCAGAAAACTGCAAATATTTGCAACATACATATAAACACTCCCTTAAGCAAAAATGTAGTGAGGGACCTTGGCATTTGGTTTTACTCCCTCTGCTTTGATAATAATGTGGCAACTGTTGTCAGGAAATCCTTCTAATTAATACAACAGCCAAAGGTATTTTGTCAAGATCAAGAGATGGATCATTCCTCTGTATTAGACACAAATTAAAACGTACATTTTTTCTTTGGTATGTACCTCACTTGACACAAGCCTGAAAAGCCCCAGAGGTTCCTAACAGAAAAGTATCTCTATTCTTAAAAACCTAAGTTACCAGGACACACTGGAAACCATGTCCCTTTCTTTGAGGGATTATCTATGCCTCAATACGATGCCATTATAGATCCAGTGGTTCTTGATCTCCTTTAGCTCAGCAAGTCAAACAGTACATCTAGCACTGGCATTACACACTTAAACCTTAATCAGCAGATAAGCAGAATGCAGTGGAGAGAGACAGAGACTAATCAGCCAGCATCTCCCCATCCCTGGAAAAAAACTTACTCTGCAGTTTAAGCAATACAATTCCATTATCTTCTTCCAAACTATCCTGAATGACTGAATGTGTATCCCCAAATTAACCCAGGGACTAACTGGCCTCTCTCTCCTTGAGAAAGGTAGTAAAGGCTGAGAGTGGGGACCAGCAAAGTATACATACTCATTAAACAAAAACAGACTTGAAACTTCTAGTGATCTTTTAAAACATCATGGGGGGTAGAACGAAGTGGAGTCTCAGGAGCAATTTCCATATATCATCTGCCAAATGGTAGCATGTACAGAGGTGATGCCATCAAGGCAAGAGTCCAAAACACTAAGGCTGCCTGTGGTGTACTTTGATGTAATGGGGGTATGCTGTCCAGCAGGAAGATGCAGTTGCTAATCTGGTGTCCAGGCGGTAAACAAGAATATCAAAGTTTGTATTTGCTACAGATGAGACTTAGACATGCTGAATGACATTCCTACAGATTGCTCATAACTGGTGCAAATAACAATTGCCTAGGCAAGTGACTCCCTTGAGTGCAGTGGAGTCTGAGGAGCAAAGAATGGATAAGAGTGCACCTAGGAATCTTACTTAGTTGAGAGATTAGGGAAAATTCACTGCACTTGGTGTTGGAAAGTGAGGCAAAAAAAATCACATCATGGCTTCCACAAACACTAAAAAGGCATGTTCACTGTAGACATGTTTAGGAAACATTCATGAGACAAACAGGGATCCGATTAGTGTTGGCTTGTCTCAGGGTATATGTTTCCACTAGAAAGTGCTGTGCATTAACGGCCACTCACATACCCTCCCCATTTGCTGAGGGAAGCAGTAGGACCTGGATCCCTCTTGCTTGTTGATGTGCCATTCTACTGCCATGCTGTCGAAGTGCATGGCAACTGCACTTTTGAGAAGGCAATCCTGTAAGGCTTGAAATGTTAGAATTGCCCTCAACTCAGGGATAGTGATGTACAAACTGACCTTTCACTGCATCCAGATTCCTTCAAACATCTGTCCCACACAATGCTCCCACAACTAGGCAGATGCATCTCTGGTGACAATGACAGTTAGTAGCACAGGAAGATAAAGGCATACCAAAAATACCTTCTGTGGATAAAGCCACTACTGCAGACATCAAGTTTTGGAAATTCACATTTTCTGAGATGCAATTGTGTAGTTGTGCCCACGGTACAATTTCCATATATCATCTGCCAAATGGTAGCATGTACAGAGGTGATGCCATCAAGGCAAGAGTCCAAAACACTAAGGCTGCCTGTGGTGTACTTTGATGTAATGGGGGTATGCTGTCCAGCAGGAAGATGCAGTTGTTAATCTGGTGTCCAGGTGGTAAACAAGAATATCAAAGTTTGTATTTGCTACAGATGAGACTTAGACATGCTGAATGACATTCCTACAGATTGCTCATAACTGGTGCAAATAACCCTTGCCTTGGCAAGTGACTCCCTTGAGTTGGCAGCCATGAGACAGTCCTCCAAATAAGAACCTTAATCTCCAGTAGCCTTAAATGAGCTGCTACCACTGCCATGCACTTGATAAAATACCTTGGAGGCTGAGACAAAAGGGTACAGTTCTGAACTGGTAACGAATGGCTCCCGAGTGGAGGAAACTCCTGGACGGCTTTGCTATCTCTGTGGGTAGATAAGCATCCTGCAGATAGACATAGTATAAAGTCTCCCTACTTTAGGCATGGGAGGATGGCCTGCACCTTCACCATCTGGAATGTTGCCTTTCAAATATATTTGTGCAGGTGACAGACCTAGTATGGACCAGTGGTCCACCGTCTTCCTCGGTGCCAAGAACCCCAAGTAAAACACTGATCCTACATGGTCTGCTGAAGCCTCTTGGATTGTTCTTTTTTGTAAGAGGATGATGACCTACTGAGTTGATGTCAACTTCTGCCAGGTTGCAACATCTTGTAGAGGGAGAGCTGGCAGAGGAGTTTCTGCAAAGGGAATAGAGTAGCCTCTAGACAGGATTTCACTTATCCAACTTTCCTGTGTTATGAACAGCTACACTTTAAAGATGCAAAGAAAAGCGATCCGCAACTGCATGCAGAGTTAGATAGTTGGGCAGTTTTTCAGGGTAATGCTGTCTGTTCCCAGGTGAAATAAATGCAATATCCCCAGTTCTGCTGACCACCACTGTCTCTAGGGCAATGACCATTAGAGAAACTTCCACATCTTTGAAAGTCCCTTGCATTATGTTGCAAGTCTGAGACATCTGAAACCAAATATTCTAAGAATCCCTTTGCTTCTCAGAGATCCAATGCCTGGAATCAATTAACTATATCTCAACAGCTATGAGCAATTTTGCTTACGTGTGCACTCATTTGCAACCCATCTCTTGCCTCTGATACAGGGAGGATTATACACAGCATTGGTAAATCTGCTTTGAAGTGTTCCAAGAATCCTGTAAGCTTGAGCCAGGTCTGCCACCTGATGCTGAGGCCCAACCTCACTGCTCCATCTTCAACATTATGTAACAGCCTTATGGAGAATGTGGTAATAGTGTTTGTGGCCACCATTTCTGACTACACCTGTTGTGCATTAAAAAAGTGAAAACTTTTTCATGGTCTCTAGTGCTGTAATCTTATCTTGTGCGTCTAGTAGTCAATAGCTATAATGGAAAAGGTACTGATGCACATACCTTCCTCCAAAGGTGATCCATGACCCCAGACTCCTTATCTGGTGGAGTCCCTTGGGCTTCCTCTATTCCCTCTCTTTCCTGTTGGCAGCTAAGAATAAGGCCACAAGATGTTCCTTGTTTTAATGTGGTTTGTCATTAGAAAGCCCCCCAAAAAAAAAAGTTACGTCTTTAACATAACATTCCAATTGAGTTGTCTAACTTTATCTGTCATCAACCTGTGGGTTCAATTCCGATACTTGAGAATGGACTCTGCAGTTTATATAGCCCGTGGACTCACTTTCAAGCACATCCCTTACCAATAATGCATAGGATAGATTACCTCAGATCGAGTTTGCTGGTAAGTGAAAGAAGGATGTAAAAATAAACGGAGACCGACCATATCTGGAGTAGCAATATTTTCCTAAAGGAAAATTTTCAGGTGAATGCCCATTCTTCCAGGAAATCGGGAAGGAGGGAGGGGAGCTGACGACAGATTAAAATGAGCAACTCAGATGGAATGTCATGATATGACAACTTCAGATAAAGTTATGTCTTGGAACAAAAGGAAGGCACATTCTTTAAGCAAAAAAGTTCATTCTCTTTTCACACACACTAACGCCTATGTTGTTAAGCCTTCAAGGAGTACAAAAAAAGTTACGTCTATCTTCATTCCGTCATCAACCTATGGGACACAGTCCCCAGCTACTTAGAATCCTGGGTGGACTCCAAGGATATTCCTCAGCACAACTGAACCAAATGATTCTCTTCTCCCAGAGACCAGATCTAACTTGTAATGAGTAACAAAGGTATAGGGAGACACCCAAGTTGCAGCTGCACAGATGTCATCCATGAATTTTCCTCACTTGGAAGATATCAAAAGTAACTATCGCTCTAGCTGAATGTGCTTTCAGGTGTATAGGCAAGGAACTTCCCATTGTCCTATACATGAACGACACAGTCTGAAATCCACTTAGCTAGGGATACTTTGTTCACAGGTTGTCCTTATTTATTATGTGAAAAGGAAATAAAACAGCTGATTAGATTTCCTGATACCCTTGGGTCCTGTCATGGTAGAACCTTAGTTGCCTGTAAACATCTAATGAGTTCTCTCCTTTGCTAGAGAAATTTGGGAAAAACACCAGAAAGTTAATGCATTGATTAAGGTTGGTTTCCAAAACTACCTTAGGTAGAAAGGATGGGTTGGTTCCGAGTGAAACTCTATCCTTATGGAAAATCAAATATGGTGGTCTAGATGAAAAGTGCTTGAACTTCCAAAATTTGTCTAGCTGAGGTGATGGCTACCAAAACGATAATTTTCCAGCATAGAAACTTTAGATCATACATAGAGGCTGGCTCAGAGGAAGATTGTGTCAGAGCTTGCAGCATCAAAGTAAGGTCCCAAGGAGGAGAAGGATCCTTGTAAGGGGGGTTTTAGGAGGAGTGCACCTCTCAAAAAGGCTTTACAAAGCCTATATGAAGTGATCCAAAGAAACCACTGTGGAAATTAGAAATGGCTGCCAGCTGGACTTTAACTGAAGAGGTGGAAGCACCATCACTGAAAATTGGAAGCTAAAAATAGAAGAATTTGTGGATTGGCATTGAAAAAGGATCAAGATGATACAGAGATGCCCAATGAACTAATCTTTTCCATTTACTTGCATAAAGTTTACTTGTAGATGGTTTATGAGATGACAAAAGTATGCATTGGACTGGGGAAGAGAGCATATCATATGCCTGACCACTAATGGAATTGGAGAAACCAAGCTGTCAGCTTGAGAGTTGTACTGTCTGGGTAACAGATGCCTGTCTGGTGTTACAGGAGGCCCAAAGTTGCATCCAGCAGCCAATGTTGTTGTACCATACAAGGCCAAAGGAAGGGGAAACAAATCTGCCCAGCCAAAAGGGGGCAATGAGGATGACTTAGCTCTTCAACTTGGCTGCCTTCTGTAGTAATTTGGGAAAAAATGGGGTAAGAGGAAAGGCGTAAAGGAGACCAGATGGCCAATTGTGAAGAAAGTCTTTCAGTAATTCTCACTCTGGGGGGATGATGGCAAAGCAGCTGTTGCATTTGTTGTTCAGAGGGAATGCAGAAAGGTTGCAGCAAGGCTGGCTCCATGTTCGGAATATCCTTTCTGAAACTTTTGAATTGAGATACCACTCAAAGTAGAAGAATGCATCTACTAAATTTGTCTGCTATCACATTCGACTGCCCCAGAATATGCACTGCAATCAGAAATTGGTTGGATGAGATCACCCACTGCCATACTCTGAATGCTTCTTGGCATAAGAGTTAAGATCTGGTTCCCCCCTTGTTTGTTAATATACCAGACCACTGACATGTCTGTCTGAATCTCAATCGTCCCTAGAGGTAGAGTCTCCTGGAATGCTTGCAATCCCAATAGCACTGCTCTCATCTCAAACATTTCTATGCAGCTTGACCTCTGTTGTGGACCAAGTGCCTTGTACTCTCTTTCCCTGACATTCTCCCCACCCACCCAAGCTGGGAGGTGTACATGGTCACTGTGGCCTTGGGTTGAGGGGAATGAATGGACATTCTTCTAAGACTTGTTTTGAATGAATCCACCAATGGAGATCTCTCTTGTATGTGTTGGTGATTAAGACTGGCGTAGACAAGGGATGCTGAAATATGAACCACTGTGCTGCAAGAAGCAATTGTAAAATTCTCATGTGAAACCAGGCTAGGGGAGCAAGAGTTATGGCAGCCACCACTGATCCCAATGCTTGAAGTACTAGCCATGCCGGAACTTTGTTTCTTTGTACTAATATAAGGACCAGAGTCTGGATAGTTTCCACTCATACAACCACCAAAACTCCGCAAAACCTCAAATTCAATCAAAAACTTCTTCCACAGCCGGTCGGAACCAAAAGCAACTTTACTGACACATACAATAGATAAACACACACCGGCTTAGTGCTTTCTTCCCTACTGAAGGGACTTCTTCAGAACAAGTCCTTGCTCATAACCCAGTCCTTTTAAAAGAAGCCATACACAACTGAATAACTGAATAATGACTAATCAATAATTATAAAAATTCCACTAAAATGTATATTAAACACACAACATTTACATTTTAATGGAATTTTTATAATTATTGATTAGTCATTATTCAATGATTCAATTGGGTGTGGCTACTTCTTGCAGTCTTAAGTAAGCTGCTACTACTGCCATGCATTTGGTGTCCACCCTGGGGGCTGTGGTAAGACCAAAGGGCAGAACTCTTAATTGGTAATGACTGGTTCCCAGCCGGAAGCAAAGGAATCTTCTGGAACGTCTGTCTATCTTTATGTGGTAGCATGTGTCCTGAAGCTCTACAGAGCACATCCAATCATCCTTTCCTAAAAATGGAAGAATGGACTGGACCGTGACCATTTGGAATTTGGTTTTTCAAACAGATTTGTTCAGTTTGCTGAGATGTAAAACTGGTCTCTAAGTCCCCTGCTTTTTTGGCACTAAAGAATCTTAAGTAAAACTTAGATTCTATTTGTTCTGGTGGGACTTCGTGGATGACTTTTATAGCAGCTTTTGAATCTGAATGGCTGGCTTGTTCCCTCTGACTGGGTGGAAAATCAAGGAATTTTTTTGAATAGTGGGGTGGAAGGGAAAAGGGAATTATATAGCCTCGGGAAATGAGACTCTGCACCCAAGTATCAGAGGTGATTTCTTGCTAGGCTTTTAAATGCAGGGATAAGCGACCCCCGATTGCCTCCAGAGGTGGACAATCAGCCTCCATTCAGGAGACGTGGAAGGGTTTCCCGAAGGAAACCCTGATGCTGTGGGCCACCTCTGCTGCAAGGGAAGTGTCTTCCATTATTGTTCCCCCCTCTGCCCCTGGAGGAACCATCACCAGGTGCATTCTGGGAAACCATCAACAGGTGTATTCTGGGAAGACCCTTAGGATTTTTTGAACTACATTTTGCCTGTTCAGCTGAGAGTATCTGACAGCTCCTTCACCTGATCTCTCTAATCTAGTAAAATCTGCAATGTAATTCAAATGCCATAGGGGAAAGGCTGAAGTGTAAACTCACTTCCTGAATCTATCCATCGTCAGTGACTTCTTGTTGGGGGAATAGACAGAGGAACTTTCCTCTGCTAGTTCCTTTTTAGTGGCAGCCATTACCACCATGCCATCTACAGGAACACCCTTTGTCCAGAAAGGCATATCCTCTGGGGCTGTGATAATTTGTCTGGTCTCTTGGGAATTGGTTCAGTGGTGTCAGGGGCCTTTCACACCCACCAAGAGATCAACTCGATGAACTTGGTGGGGTGGAGACACCCAATAATTAGATGGGTGGGTACCGAAAGCCTGCATGTTCACAGATTCCTCAGTTGAAGTGCTGAGGGACTTCCAATCACCTTTCAGCCTGAGGATTTGCAAGATGTCTACAAAGGAAACATAGTCAGGAGGTGATCTGGGGGACCCTTCGCCCTCATCGAAATTTGCATCATCTGTGATGAACTCCTCTGGAGAGTTCAAGCATTTCTTCTTACACAAATTCTTCTGAGGGACCTCCTCAGAGAGAATGTCATGGGAGGTTTCAGAAGAAGGGGTAACATGAGGCTGCAGTACCAGTTGACCCAGTAAAGGGGCTGGTTGATGCTCCAGGCCCGAAACAGTCAGGGTCAGAGGCTCCAAGGAAGAAGGAACCAACCTTATGCTAGAAGTAGCCAATGTCCTCTTCATGGCCTTGAAGGCTAACCCACCAGAAGACAAGTGGTACGCTGGGACTGAAAGGGAGGACCTTGGCACCCTCCCTGTACCAAGAAGGTCCTCCCTCAAGACCCAAGTCATACCCGAACTCATCTGTGTCAACTTGCTGAGACTACTCTAATTAAAAATGGAACAGAACCCAATGACTCTGAACAGACAGTCAAACTACAGACCCGAGAGGACCCCGGTTCTGACGCAACCGAAATGCTCAGGGCAATCATCCACTCCAAAGAATAAGACAATGCTCGTAACGGACAAGGTCAGTTTCAGAAAGTTTGGAAAAGAAGATTATAAAGTAGCTGTTGAGGTTGGAGGAGGTATGGAAGGGGGAGTAGAAGGTGTCAGTACCTGTCCCAAAGAGTATGAACTGAGTGTGCCTGATGCGCCTTTAGCCCGAAGTATTTTCGTCACAAACCTCCCTACGTAGTCTTCTGTCACACTTCTGGAAGAACAGACAGACCAGTGAGGGGGACTTTGGTCTGTCCAAGAATGGAGGCAGTGGCCTGTCAGCAAAGGGGCCCACTGAAAAGGAAT
Source organism: Protopterus annectens (assembly GCF_019279795.1). NCBI lineage: Eukaryota > Metazoa > Chordata > Ceratodontiformes > Protopteridae > Protopterus > Protopterus annectens. The sequence continues at coordinate 711,000,870 of NC_056749.1, read as the reverse complement.
ACAGATTCCTAGGAAGTGGAGTAAAGGAAGATGCCAATTGTTCTGGTGCTGACGAAGGAGTCGGGACTGATGAAGCACACATTGGTTCTAAAGCATGCTGCACGGTCAATTCAGAAGTAAGCTCCAATGTCTTCTTTTTTGGGCTTGGCAGAGTGGAAGCGTTCAGAACTGAGGCACAGCGTTTCTTCACCTCTAAGGATCTAGAGGAAGATGAAGCAGAACTATGTCCAAATTTTTGTTTAGTCTTGACCTGAGCCAGAGATCCACACATGGCCTCCCAAAACAAGAGGGAAGTAGGCCTTTGAGAAGAGAGTTTGTTCCACCTCCAATGCTCAGTGGCTGAAAGCATGACAGATAGAGCAGACCTTTTGCAAATGTAAGGAATCCAAGCAATACAAACAATGAATGCTGGCCCACAAAAGGAACTCTGTGACCACATTTTGTACATTTTTTAAAGCCAGCCAGAGCCTTCTCTATCTGCCATTTCAATGAGAAGTCAGCAATGGGATGGCAATGCATACACACACACACAAACTGGGAGAAAAGAAAGTACCACACACACAAGAAAAAAAAACTGAGACAGAATGATTAAAAAAAAAAAAAAAAAATGATTTCTAAAGAAAAGAGTTACCAGCAATGGTAACAAGAGACTTGCCTATCGTAAGGGAGGAGGGTAAGGGATACCAGCAATGATAAGTAAGAGCTACCCAACAGTAGACAGAAGGAAGGGAAAGTGAAAGAATGGAAGAAAATTTGCCTAAAAAATGGATGAAAGGTATTTAGAAAGTGCAATGTTGTTGTTGTGTCTTTCGGCTTATCCAGGTTAGGGGTCGCCACAGCGGAACTCCGGTCCACTAATGTTTGGTAGTGGATTTTTACGTGCCGAGTTACCAGTCCTGTCGCACAACCTTCAACGAAGGCACGCACATTCACGCATGCCTCCACACAGAAGATGCTCTAGCTGAGAATCGAACGCGACAACGTCTTGCTGTGAGGTAACAATGCTACCGCAGCACCACTACCGCGGGTATTTAGAAAGTGCAATAAAGAAAGAAAAAGTTAGAACTAACCTTACAATATGTAAATTATTTGACTTACGGTTCGATCCTCAGCTGGGGTGCCTTGTGTGTGGAGTCTGCATGTCCTCCCTGTGGTTGTGTGGGCTTCCTCCGGGTGCTCTGGTTTCCCCCCACATCCCAAAGACATGCTGTGTGTGTGTGTGTGTGTGTGTGTGTGTGTGTGTGTGTGTGTGTGTGTGTGTGTGTGTGTGTGTGTGTCTTCCGTGGAAGGTTGGGTGCCGGGCTGGCAACTTCACACCATCAAACTACTGCAACAATGGGCAGAAAGGTGATCCGCTTTTGCGACCCCTAACTGGGAAAAGCCGAAAGAAGAAGGTAAGGCTCAAGAGAGACATATGGAGAACCATGTCTGAAGGTGAAAGGGGCAAATGAGATATGGGGTAATCTACCATAAGCATTATGGGCAAGGCATGTGCTCCAGAATTTTTGGAATCCACGAGCTATAGAAACAGCACAGTCAATTCCGAAAGATCAGAACTGAACAGACAGGTTGATCACAGAAAGAAGACAGACAACTTCAGATTTTTTTTTTTTTTTTTTTAAAGACTGGGCTCAACATCTGGTTCATTCTAGATTCAATGAAAAATCAGGTCCAGCAATCTTTCAGGAGGGAGGTCCACCCTAGCTGTTAAAGGAGCATACCAGAAAACTATTTGAACAATCTCTTCCACTGGCAAAGTGGGTCAGTAGGCCAAGATCCCCTCTGCAGCATCAACTCTAGAACTCTTGAGCATGGGCTCTTCAGGAGGGAGGGGGAAGCCTCCCTATGTGAAGATCTGTACCAGGAGTGGGAGACTGGTGGTTAATCTGTGCATCTCTTTTATATGTCCTCTTACCTGGGAAGCTTGGGATGGAATCTTAAAAGTGCTTGAGAGAAAAGACTCCTTCCCAGACCTTCAAAGTCTCAAGAGGCTTTTTGGCATCTAGTTCTACCAGGAAAATGACTGAGTGACTGACAGCCCCACTCTGGCTGCTGTTTGTGGTTGGAGTCACCATGGAAAGAGCTTGTTCCAAGGCCACAAACCCTAGGTTTACTTGGGACAGATCCTGAGCTTAGCGGTCAGTACCACTAATGTGGTCGACACAATGGTCTATGTCAAAGCAACTACACCGACACCTACTGACACCAGGCCAGACTCGGGTACTGGGCAAGGCTCTGGCACTAAAAAATCAAATGTCAACTTTATTGAAACCATGAACAGTCCCTGAAGGGGTGGTGCCAATCTCAGCATCGATGATGACAGCCCCAAGCCTAGTAACTCTTAGCTGCTGAGGTCATCAGCACCAAGGGCATTGACACAGATGGAATACTCACAGGTACACAGACAGCAATGCCACAGAATCCACACGTGACACCAAAACTCCAAGGGCTAGTACAGGGCCTGAGGTGGGAGCTGATGAAGTGGTGGGTCATAGGTCCTCTCTGGCTACCCATAGATAGACAGGGATGAAATGTAACCAAGCATCAGCTGGGCCATCAATAGGATAACCATTTAACCCTAGTGAACAACTGAAGGACAACTTCACACTGACCTAGAAGATAACACCCTGGGCCTAAACTGAAGATAATTTGATAACTCCTACTCTGAGGAGAAGCTATGCACTCTTCTTCATGGGGCACATTCACAAAAGACAGTATTTGGGACTGAGAGACCCTGATGGTGGGATGGTCATGGGAAGCACAAGTGCTTTTGAAAGATCCTGGATTATCTTGAGTAGAAGCTTCCAATCTGGGAATCCTGCTGGGAGAGGGAAGATCTGGAATATGGACTTATCCATTCACTGATCTTCTCTTCTCATGTCTTCCTTCCTCCCACTTTTTTCGCTCGTGTTGCCAGGCAACTTTCAGTATTAATTTGTTTCTTCCATCAAGAAAGTACAGATGTGCACACTTACCATAAATGTAGATGTTCACGTGTATTCACTGGTGCAGTCATCACACTTGGGTTATCTGCCTGCAGGTAGCCCTCAGTCGGCCCGAATACCAGAGTCTTGAGATTTCTGTATCGGATACTGTAGCCTCTTCCACTATGTCAGGTCATCAGGGGTATAAAAGATGCAGCCGATGCCATTACATCAGTTTTTTACTTGCCCCAGATGTCAGGAGCCCCCAAAATAGGAAGCAATTACATGGTGTGGAACACCTCCAGTAAAAAGTAAATACCAATGCCATAAGATATGGCCAAAAAAGAGGATAGGTAAAAAGTAAAGATAAGTCAGAGGGCTGGAGGGAGGGTAACCAGGACTGCAACAGTAAATATACTTGAACATCTACATTTATGGTAAGTGTACACAACTGTACTATGTTCTTCGTGTTTCACTGTTGCAGTCATCGCACTTGGGTTGATTCCCAAAGCTGAGGAAGGGTGGAGGCAGTCAAGAAGCATTAGGGCTGGCTAGCAGGCCTTGTAAGACTGCTGTAGCAAATCCAGCTCTGGATTTAGAAGATAGGCAAGTGGTAATCTTTGGTGAAAGTGTGTACAGAACTTCAGGTTGCAGCTTCCAGTATGTCCCTGGTATGGACTCCCCTGATAAATGCTGCAGAGGTTGAGGTAGCCCTAGTGGAATGGGCTCTAATCCCCTGTGTGGTAGGTTTTCCATGGTGTTTGTAGCAGAAATGGATGCAGTGTGCTATACATTTGGAGATGGTTTGCTTTGAAATGGCCTTGCCCTCTGCCCCTGTAGCAAAGCTGACCAGCAGCTGGTCAGATTTTCTGAACGGTTTAGTCCTGTTAAGGTACAACTTAAGCTGTCTGTGCATGTCAAAGGAGTGCAGGATCCTTTCCCCTTTATTCTGAGGATTAGGAAAAAAGGTGGGTAAATGGATTGATTGGTTTAAAGCCACACTGGATACCACCTTGGGCATAAATGATGGGTTAGTCCTGAGGGAAACCCTGTCTGCATGGAAGATAATGAAGGGCTCCACAGCCATAAGGGCCTGTAACTCAAACACTCTTCTTGCTGAAGTGATGGCTAGAAGTAAGGCTGTTTTCCAAGAGAGGAATTAACTCTGGTGTAGCAGCAGGCTCAAAAGAGGGAAGCGTGAGCTTTTCTAATACAAAGTTAAGGTCCCAGGCAGGAGTGGGAGTGCAGCCCTCGAGGGTCTTAGATTGTTAGCTCCTCTCAGGAACTGTTTGACCAATGGGTGAGAAAAGAGAGGTGGCTCGGTATTGTAATGAGCTCAGATGGCAGAGGCATGAATTTTAATGGAAGAGAAGGACAGGCCTTTGTGGAGGAGCTCCGCTAGATAATCTAGGATTTGAGGTAAGGTGGGAACAGCTGTGTCCTTACCCTGAGACTGACTCCAAGAACAGTATCTTTTCCACTTTTCTGAATAGGATTTCCTAGTACTAGGCCTCTTGGCCTCAAGGATGACATCCAGCACCTGTTTGTTGAGGGTTGCTGGTGATATATTCAGGGAATAAGCCAGGCTGCTAGGTTCAGGGTTTGCAGCTGAGGATGCAAAATCTGGCCCTCCTGCTGGGACAGCAGAAAAGGGGTCTGACGCAGGTGCCAGGGTGGCACTGTTGTCAGACTGCATAAAAGTGTGTACCAGTGCTGGCGTGGCCAGTCTGGTGCAATAAGGATTGCCCTTGGCCTGTCCTGCTTGATCTTGAGTAGTACTTTCGAGAGGAGGGGCACAGGGGGAAAGGCATAGATTGAGAGGTTTTTCCCATGTAAAGAATAGGGCATCCACTTTCCATAATTGGCTGTGGGGAGATCTGGTACAAAATTTGCTCAATTGATGGTTCTGGGGGAAGCAAAGAGGTCCACCTCTGGTGTCCCCCACCTGTGGATTACAAGCTTAAATGAATGGGTTCCAGTTTCCACTCGTGCGGGTCCATTAGATTTCTGCTTAAGTCATCTGCCAGTGAATTTTGTTTGGCTGGCAGGAATTGACTTGCAGGTGCACTTGGTTGCTCAAGGCTGTGTTCCACAGAGCCATGGCTAACCTGCAGAGAGGGTAGGAATAAGTCCCCCCCCCCCGCTTATGTACCACATGACTGTGGTGTTGTCTGTCTTTATCAAAAGTTGTCCTGGAAGGATAAGGTAGTTGATGGCTCTCAGAGTATTCCGTACAGCTAACTTTTCTTTCTGATTGATATGCAGGTGCATTTGTCCTGGGCTCCATTTGCCTTGAATGCATTTGCCTGCCATGTGAGCCCCCCATGCTTAGTCTGATGCGTCTGTTGTCAGGGTTTGGGCAGCAGGGGGAAGAGTGAAAGGGTGTCCCCTCTGCCCACTTAGGCAAGGAATGATCGGAATCACGGTTTCCAGATCCTGAGAATGTTGACACCAGAGACTTACGTACCACCGAAGTTTCCTCATATGCAATCACGCATATGGAATTAGGAGAATGCATGAGGCCATGAACCTTGGGGTTTGCAGTATTTTTCTTGCAGATAGCTGGGTTTGGGTGGCCAGTAGTTTGAAGTAATGTGCTAAATAAAATCTGCTTTTCTGAAGTGAGGAACACCATCTGGGAAGTTTTGTTCAAGCCTGCTCCCAGGAATACAATTTCTTGGCTGGATACCAGATGTGATTTCTTTTTGTTGATGGTATACCTCAGAGAGGTTAGGAATCTCTTTACAAATGTCAGGTGAAGCAGCAATTCCTGACTGTCCGCAACCGTCCAAGTATGGGTAAATTTGAATGTTTCTCTGCCTGCAGTATGCAATGGCTGGAACCAGGCACTTTGTGAATACCCTGGGTGCAGTAGATAAGCCAAAGGGAAGTGCAATGAACTGATAGTGCATAGAGCCTGCCCTGAAACACAGACATTTCCTGCAAGGTTCCCTTGTGGGGATGCGCAGATAAGCTTCTTTTAAGTCTAGGGTGACCAGCCAGGAGTCCTTGGCTAGCACAGGCAGCAGCTGTTTAAGTGTAAGCATTTTGAACTTTGGTACCACCAGGAAGGTGTTGAGAGCTGACAAATCCAGGATAGGGCACCAAGAGTTTTCTTTTCTGGGCACCAGAAACAGTTTGGAGTAGAAACCTGGTCCCCTTTGCTCTGCTGGAAGAGGCTGAATAGCCCTGATACTGAGAAGAGAAAGTACTTACTTTTGGGCCTCTGCCCACTGGTTTGAGGGAAGGTCTGGCAATCTGCTTGGGGTTGGGAGTGAATGGAAGTAGAATCTGTATCCCTGGGATACAATGTTTAAGACCCAACGGTCCTGGGTAATGTATTCCCAGTTTTTTGCAAGCAAGGCTAGTTTTCCTCCTAGGGGTGCAAGCACTTGGGCATGGCTGGGAAGGATGCAGGAGAAGTCATTGTGAACTTTTTCCATAAGAGGGTGGCTTACCACTCCCTGTTTTTGAGGTGGGAGCACTCCATTGTTTAGATCTGTGCATACCGTGAGAATGTAATCTTTGTGGTCTGTTGGGAGGGTGGCCTAATGGTTAAGGTGTTTGCCTTACAAACACAAGGTACGGGGTTTGAATCTCACAAGGGATAATTGGCTAGGCTTAAAATGACTTGCAAGGGCAGTTAGCTTAATACTAACTTATGAACCTATGTTGCCCCTAGGTTTGGGCTGAGAAGGCCTGGGAGGGACTGGAAAAGACCAGTTCTTCAAAGGCCAATGCCTACTGAATCTAGGTGGCTGTACTTGTAAGAAATCTTTAACAGTTTGCATAGATTTAGTTTTTTCCTCCATCTTTTTAAGAACAACTTCTGCTTTTGTGCCAAACAAATGTTCTTGGTCTAATGAAGCATCTAGTAATTTTGCTTTGACACGGTCTGGCATGATTTGTTCCTTTAGCCAAGCATGCCTTCTAAGAACAGACCCAGTGACAGCAGCCCTGCAAGATGTTTCCAAAGCATCAAAACCACACTGCAAGGTATGTTTTCCAACTTGGTTTGCATATTGCATTAACTCTTGTAAATCTTTATGTTCTGCACAATCAGGAAGCAACATAATTTTGTTTAATTAGCTCCATAATATGTTGCTGGTACTTCAACATGGGAAACTGGCAATTTAAAGCCCTGATGGCAAGAATAACAGAGGTGTAACCTTCTTCCCCCATTTGTCTAAAGCCCTAGAATCCCTGTCCGAAGGGGTAAGGTTTTAACTGTAGTAGCCTTAATGCCTTTAGGTCCCTGGGAAATGGTCTCTGGATCCGCAGTAGGATTCTTAAATAGAAATTTGTAAAAGTCAGGTACTCTGTAATACCTGCCAGGCTTTCTAGGAGCTGGAGACAAAGTATCAGGGGTAAGGACTGGATTCCATGAAGACATAGTACAGTTTTGTACCTACCATAAATGTAAATGTTCGAGTGTATACCCTGCTGCAGTCATCATACTTGGGTTATCCTGCCATCAGGCTGTCCCGCAGTCGGCCCAAATTCCAAAGTCTTGGTCTGGCGTCGGCTGCTGTCGCTTCTTCCCTGATGTCAGTGCACCAGGGAGAGGCATCCGACGCCATTTTCTTCAGTTTTTCTTGCCCCAGATGTCAGGTGCCCCCCCCCAAATGGTGGTCAGTAGACAGTACCAATAATAAAAAGTGTAGCATAAACAAAAAAATCCCTCCAGCTATAAGCAAATACACCACAAAGGTTGTAACAGATTTTAAGGTAAAGAAAGGTCTTAGTTAGGTCAGAGGGGATGGAGGGAGGGTATACACTCGAACATCTACATTTATGGTAGGTACAAAACTGTACTATGTTCATCGTGTTACCCTGCTGCATTCATCACACTTGGGTAGAATCCCAAAGCTAAGGATGGGAGGTGGAGTCAAACAGGGTTAGAGGAGGCTAGAAGGCCCTGCAAAACTGCAGTGGCGAAGCCAGCTCTAGTCTTAGAGTAAAGTGGTAAGTGGTAATGTTTGGTGAAGGTGTGTACTGAACTCCAAGTTGCAGCTTCCAGAATATCCTTGGTTGGCACCCCCCTGAGGAAGGCTGTAGATGTAGCTGCTGCCCTGGTAGAGTGGGGCCTTATGCTAGCAGGAACTGGTTTTCCATGTTGAGTGTAGCAAAAACATATGTAATGTCCTATCCATTTGGAAATGGTCTGTTTTTGAGATAGCCTTTCCTTGTGATTGCTGTAGCATAGGATACAAAAAGCTGGTCAGATTTTCTGAAAATAAGAAGTTATGTACTCACCATAATGTTACATCTGAGTAGGTAAACTTCATTTGTCAGCAACCTATGGGAATTGGATCCAACCTCGGATCCGAGCCGGCAGTTTTCAACAGCTTTAGATCCGAGCTCCAAGCTCCTCCCCCTACCAACCCTGACTGACCTCTGATCAAGTTTGCCCAACAGCAGAAAAGTACAGTTTTGTACCTACCATAAATGTAGATGTCCGATAGATATGCAACTGCAGTCATAACATATGGGTTGTCCTGCCTCAGGCAGCCCTCGGTCAGCCGGATTCCAAAGTCTGGGTCCGACGTCGGCTGATGTCGCATTTCTCTCCGACGTCAGAGCGGCTGGAGTATATAAGCATCAGCAGACGCCATCTTCTTCAGTGTTCCTTGCCCCAGATGCCAGGTGCCCTCGAAGGAAGGCTGTAATCAAATTGGAAGAAAAACAGATTTCCAGACAAATAAACAAGCAATAAACAGATACACCATAACAGATATCCCCAGCTAAGGGTAACAGGGATAGGAGTGGACCCAAGGCATAGAGGGGAAGGAGGGAGGGAAAACCCGACTGCAGTTGCATATCTATCGGACATCTACATTTATGGGAGGTACAAAACAGTACTATGTCCTTCAAGAATGCAACTGCAGTCATAACATATGGGTTGAATACCATAGCTTAGCTGGGGGAGGTGGAATCCTCTAAGAAAAGGATGGTGTAGCTAACAATCCCTGCAGGACTGCAGAAGCAAAGCCTGCTCTGGATCTGGAATATAGAGGAAGGTTGTAGTGTTTGGAAAATGTATGCACGGAGCTCCATGTAGCAGCTTCTAGAATGTCTTTTGTAGGCACCCCTCTTAAGAATGCTGTTGAGGTGGCTGTAGCTCTGGTGGAGTGTGGTCTGATATTGGCTGGTACACTCTTTCCATGGAAGGAATAACAGAATCTGATGCAATGTCCAATCCATTTTGAAATAGTCTGTTTGGAAATTGCTTTTCCTTGTACTCTAGGTGCGTAAGCTACAAAAAGCTGATCAGACTTCCTACTGGTCTTGGTTCTGTCCAGGTAGTAGCGAAGTTGTCTGTGAATGTCCAAGGTATGCAACAGTCTTTCCCCTTTGTTCTCAGGATTGGGAAAGAAAGTAGGCAGGTGAATGGCTTGATTTAAAGAAACCCTAGATACCACTTTTGGCATAAAGGTAGGGTTGGTTCGTAAGGAGACCCTGTCTCTGTGAAAGATTATGAACAGTGGTATTGCCATTAGGGCCTGTAGCTCCGAAACCCTTCTTGCTGAGGTAATTGCCAACAGGAAAGCTGTCTTCCATGAGAGAAATTGCAAGTCCACAGAAGCTGCTGGCTCAAAGGGAGGTAGAGTCAGTTTTTCTAGGACAAAGTTGAGGTCCCAAGCTGGTACTGGAGCCTTTCTTGGTGGCTTTATATTCTTGATTCCCCTAAGGAATTGCCTTAACAAAGGATGTGAAAACACAGGTGGATCAGTGTTATATCTAGCCGAAATAGCTGAAGCATGTATTTTTATGGAAGAATATGAGAGTCCATTCTGTAGCATATCTGCCAAATATTCCAGAATGAGAGGGATGTTCAATAATGCTGCATCATGACCCTTGCTGGTATTCCAAATGCTGAATCTCTTCCATTTTGCTAAGTAAACCTTTCTGGTGGATGGTCTTCGGGCTTCTGTTAGTATCCTCTGAACTTCCTTGGAGAGAGGTAGATTGAGGTTATTCATGGGATCTCCCAAGCTGTTAGCTGCAGCGTCTGAATGTTTGGATGTACTATCTTGAAGTTGTGTTGAGTCAAAAGTTGGGGCCATTGGGGAAGGGCCCATTTTTTGTTGTGACATATGCTCCGTAGTAGTGGGTACCAGTGCTGTCTTGGCCAGTCTGGAGCTATTAGGATCCCCCTGGGCTTCTCTGCTTTGATCTTTAGTAATACTGTGGTCATCAGTGGCAGAGGTGGGAATGCATAGATTTTTAGGAAGTTCCAGTTGAATGAGAGAGCATCTGTTTTCCACGCTTGTGGATGATATGTCCTTGAACAAAACTTTTGTAGATGATGATTGAGGTGGGAGGCAAATAGGTCTACCTCTGGCCTGCCCCATGTCGAGGTGAGTAGTATGAAGATTTCTGGATGTAACCTCCACTCGTGGGGGTCTAGGAAATTCCTGCTTAGGCTGTCCGCCAGCACATTGTCTTTTCCTGGAACAAACTGGGATTGCAACTGTATGTTTAGGCTCAGTGATTTTTCCCAAAGATTCATTGTCAGTCTGCAAAGGGGGTAAGAATGAGTGCCCCCCCTGCTTGTTTATGTACCACATCACAGAGGTGTTGTCTGTCCGAATTAGCAGGTGGCCTTGCTGAAGTTGCTGTCGAAAGGCCTCGATGGCATGCATTACTGCCAGCATTTCTTTTTGGTTGATATGCAGATGCGTTTCCTTTGGAGACCATTGTCCTTGAATACATCTGCCCTCCATGTGCGCCCCCCATCCAAGGTCTGAGGCGTCTGTGGTCATGGTCTGTGTTATCTGAGGTTTTTTGAATGACATACCTGTGTTTGCCTGGCTTACCGAGGCCCACCATAGAAATTCCTTCTGTAGGCATGGAATGAGCGGTATGGTTGTCTCTAGGTTGTTGCTGTGCTGAGACCATAAGCTTTTTAGGTACCATTGTAGCTTTCTCATGTGCAGTCTTGCTAATGGAATCAGGAGAATGCAGGATGCCATGTAACCCAGGGCCTGTAGGAATCTCCTTGCAGTCATCTGGGTGAGCTTTGCCAAACCTTTGAAATAATGAGTTAACTTCTTTTGCTTGTCTTCTGTCAGGTAAGCCATTTGAGAGGCTGTGTCTAGATTGGCTCCTAAGAAGGTTATTTGCTGGGATGGCTGAAGTCTTGACTTTTGGAAGTTGACTGTGTATCCCAGAGCCTGTAGCAAATGTATGACATAATTCAAGTTTTTTGTCAAAATCAGTTTGTCGTCCGCTTGTATGAGGCAGTCGTCCAGGTACGGGTAAATTTGGATCGCCTGGAGCCTGCAATGAGCAATTACTGAAGCCAGGCATTTCGTGAATACTCTGGGCGCAGTAGATAAGCCAAATGGCAATGCTGAGAATTGATAATGCTCTGGCCCTGCAAGAAATCTGAGGTATCTTCTGCAGCTGTGTCTGATAGGGACATGCAGGTATGCCTCCTTGAGGTCCAGAGTAATCAGCCAAGACCCCTTGCCCAGCATGGGAAGGAGTTGCTGTAGAGTCAGCATTTTGAACTTTGGTACTATGAGAAAAGTGTTTAATGCGGACAAATCCAGTATTGGTCTCCATTGAATTTCTTTTCTTGGAACAAGGAACAGTCTTGAATAAAACCCCTGGCCTTGTTTCTTGTTGTGGCACTTTTTTTATTGCTTTGATCTGAGCAAGCAGAGAAATTTGCTTGATGGCCTCTGCCCTCTGGTTTTGTGGTAGGTTTGGCATGCCTTGTTTTCTTGGTAAGGTATGAAAGTGGAACCTGTAACCTTGGTCTATAATGTCCAAAATCCATTTGTCCTTTGTCGATCTGTGCCAATTGTCTGTAAACAGAGATAATTTTCCGCTCAAAGGAGCTTCTGTTTGCTCCTTGGTCAGCGGAAGTAGAGGAAAGTCATTGAGATTGCCCCTGTGGGGCAGGAGAAACCCCTGCGTCACTTCTTTGGTTTGTTGGTTGCCATTGTCGTCCCCTGTAGGAACCTCTGTATTGCCCCCTTCCTCGGCCACGTCTGTTTTTACCCCTTTGAAATCTTTCAGGGTTAGGAAAGGACCAGTTTTTATAAGGCCAATTTCTGCTGAATCTGGGAGGCTGAACCTGGAGGAAATCTTTGAACTGACTTGGCTTTTTCCTCAATGGACTTTAACACATCTTTAGCATTAGCACCAAAAAGCTTATTCTTTTCCAAGGGTGCATCAAGAATTTTGCCTTAACATGATCTGGTAGAGGTTGTTCTTTTAACCATGCATGTCTACGAATGACCGCCCCTGTCATAGCTGCCCTACATGAAGCTTCCAATGCATCATATCCACACTGCAGAAAGTGATTGCTAACTTGCTGAGAATTATGTACAGCCTCCTGTAAAGATTTCCTATCTAAAGGTTCAGGAGAGGCCAGTGTTTTCTGTAAATCATCTAACAGGAAATCCTGATATTGAAACATATGAAAGAGACAATTGAGAGCTCTCATAGATAAAGTAGTGGAGGTGTAGACCTTCTTCCCCCATCTCTCTAATGACCTAGCTTCCCTGTTGGAAGGTAAGGGATTTCTGGAGGTGGTAGCTGAAACCCCTTTCGGTCCATGTGCAATTGTTTCTAAATAAACAGCATGGGCCCTAAAGAAATGAGAATGTGTTTCTGGGACCCTATAGTATCTGTCAGGCTTGGCAGGAGCAGGAGGAAGAGTATCAGGGGTAACACTCGAGTCAGAGTATAGATCATCCAAAACATCAAGCACAGGAGGTATAGCTAAGGGCCTGTGTTGGGGCTTTTTAAGGAAGGTTGGAAGGCGCTTTCTGGAATCAGAATATTCCTGGCCTTGCCACTTAAAATGTTCCCTCATGGAATGCAGAACTTCCCCAAAAGAAATATCTTCGGGAGGGGAGGCCGAGGGGATGGAGTCCTCTGCATCTGAGTTCTCATAGGTCTGGAAGGGCTCTTCCTGGCTATCAGAGTGAACAGAGTCCTCAGAATCTTCATCTGAAGGGAGAGGGTCAGAGGGTTCAACCAGAGGCCTCTTATCAGCAGGAGGCTGGGATCCTCTCTCTGGATGGGCCTGGGAACCTCTGATCATGGAAATTAAGTCTGCGGCCATAGTCATGATTTGTGTTTCAGGAGTAGGCTGAGGTAAGGCTTTAGCAGTACGGTGCTTGGTCTTGCTGGCTGCCTTAGCACGTGTGTAGGCCTCGATAGACATGGGAGGCCTAGCAGCTCCACGTGCAGGAGTGACCTTATCCACAGCAATGGTCTCGGGCATTTCCTCTGTTTCAGTATCCGGAGGAAAATCAATAACTGGCGGTGTGGTCTCCGGTATCGGAGGTATCGGTAAAGCGGTGTCTTCGGTTCGGAGCGGTGAAATAACCGCCTCAGAGGGAACCGGGGCACTCGCGGTAGGTTTTGGCGTGGTGTCGGCGGAAGACGCGGGCCGAGGATGTCGGTCCCGGTCTTTTCGTTTCTTGGGAGTCTGCGATGTCGGTAGTTCCGATGGCATTGTATAATTGAATTTTTCGCCGAAAAAGTCTTCAGCGAACTCCGCCCGGTGCCTGAGAGTGCGCTTATTGAAGCGAGCACAGGCGGCACAGGCCGAGACGTCGTGGTCTGGGCCAAGGCAAGGAAGGCAGTAGGAGTGGAAATCCTTATGAGGTATTTGTTTACCACAAGACAAACAATCATTTACTTTTTCAGTAATTTCTGACATCGGCTGAGGCAAGAAAAGGTCCCCAACGGGGTACTTAGCTTTTTTGATGACTTCGGATTCGAAAGATACAGGAGCTGACCGACCGGCACTTGCGAACTGCTTCTGCTTCGGGCACCGCGCGGCAAGAAAGACGGAAGAAGATGGCGTCGGCTGATGCTTATATACTCCAGCCGCTCTGACGGATAGAAATGCGACATACGCCGACGTCGGACCCAGACTTTGGAATCCGGCCAACCGAGGGCTGCCTGAGGCAGGACAACCCATATGTTATGGCTGCAGTTGCATTCTTGAAGGACATCTGCTAGAAAAATATTATTCTCAAGAAAAGTGGGTAAAACGCATGGACCTGAGTATGAATACATTCGCAAGTGAGGGGGCAGGAGGGAGGGACGCTTGGTGACAAATGAAGTTTACCTACTCAGATGGAACGTTATGGTGAGTACATAACTTCTTAATCTGAAGTAGTTAACTTCATTTGTGCAGCAATAATAAATGGGACAAAGTCCCCAGCTACCTGAATCCTGGGCAGCCTTCATGGAAGGATGTTCCGGAGCACTGCAGAGTCAAAGGATGCTCTCCCTCTGGAAATAATGTCCAATTTATAGTGATTGATAAAGGTATGAAATGAGGCCCAAGTGGCTGCCGAACAAATATCATCGAAAGAGACTCTAGCTCTAAAAGCCACAGAGGTAGACATAGATCGAGTAGAGTGGGCATGGACTCCCTGAGGTGCGGGCCTGCCAGACCTTTCATATGATAGAAGGATACACTGAAATCCATCTAGACAGTGTAACTTTAGACACAGATTTACCCAAGTTAAATTTGGCAAAGGAGACTAACTGGTCGGATTTCCTATGACCAGATGTCCTGTGGATGTAGAAGCGAAGTTGTCTATGCACATCCAATGAGTGTAATTTGTATTCCCCTTTGTTATGGTAATTTGGAAAAAAGACAAGCAGGTTAATGGACTGGTTAATATTTGATTCAGAGGCAACCTTGGGAAGAAAAGAGGGATTTGGTCCTGAGGTAAACTCTATCCTTTGAAAGGTCAAGTGTGGAGGTTTTACACAGAGGGCCTATAGTTCAGAGACCCTTCGAGCCGAGGTGATAGCGACAAGAAAGGCCGTTTTCCATGACAAGAATTTAAGATCTGCTGAAGCTGCAGGCTCAAACGGGGGAGCTGTCAAGGTCTGAAGCACCAGCGTTAAATCCCAAGGAGGGACTACATCCTTCACTGGAGGTCTGAGCAGAAAGGTGCCCTTCAAAAAGGTCTTACACAATTTCGTGGTGATCAAAGGGCCCAGCTCATTTCCCACGTGATGAGAGATAGCTGCTAGTTGAATCTTGACTGTGGAGGAGCTAGCCCCCTGATGAAACAGCCCTGAGAGAAAGTCTAATACAGTGGGCAAAGGAGCTGTAAAAGGATCCAAATTTTGGCGTTCAGCCAAAATAGAGAAACGTTTCCATTTGCTACTATAGATCTTTCTAGTAGAAGGCTTGTGCATTGCTACTAGAATAGTTTTAACTGGAGAAGAGATACTGGGAGTCCTAGCTATGAGTGGAACTGGAGCAGCCAAGCTGTGTGCTTGAGAATGTCCAGGTTTGGGACTGGGAGCTCTAGGGGGTGGGATATTAGATCCGGACGGGGATCCAGAACCGGAGGAGGATTCACCAGATGAGACCAAAGGTAAGGGAACCAGGTTTGATGAGGCCAAAACGGGGCAATAACAATAATCCTGCTCCCCAACCGGCTGGCTTTCTGAAGAAACTTCATCATCAGGGGAAGAAGAGGGTAAGCATAAAGAAGACCGGGAGGCCAAGCATGCACCAGAGCGTCTCTCGGGGGTTCCCCGGAGGGGGAAATGAGAGCAAAGTAGTCGTAATATTTTGTGTTTGAGGGAGAGGCAAAGAGATCGCAACAGGGTTGACCCCATTTGGCGAAAATCCGATTTGCTATCTCGGGATTCAGAGACCACTTGTATGGTAACAGGATGGTGCGACTTAGTTTGTCCGCTAGGATGTTGGACCGCCCCGGAAGGTGCATTGCTATGAGAAAGCGGTTGGTGGAGATCGCCCATTCCCACACCCTCATGGCCTCTCAACAGAGTGGGTAAGACCTGGTTCCCCCTTGTTTGTTGATGTACCAGACAACAGACATATTGTCTGTCTGAATCGCAATCGTTCCTACAGGAAGAAGGTCCTGAAGTGCTTGCAATGCTAATAGCACTGCCCTCATCTCTAGGACGTTGATATGCAGTGAGGTCTCCGTGAGGTCCCACGTGCCTTGGACTGTCCTGCCTGAAGAATGCCCTCCCCATCTGAGGCGGGAGGTGTCCGGGGTCACTGTGGCTAGTGGAGGGGTCATAGAGAAGGGGCGGCCTTGCTGGAGGTCCAGAGATTGGAGCCACCATAGGAGGGCCCTCCTGCAAGCCCTGTTGAGGGGAACGGGATGGCTCAGAGGATACTGAAGAAAGGACCACTGGACCTGAAGGGTCCACTGTAAGACCCTCATGTTCAAACGTGCCATTGGCAATAGGTTGATTGCCACCGCCATTGAGCCAAGAGCCCTCAGGACCAATTCCGCCGGAGGAGCTGGAGATTGTAGAATGGCCCGCACGTGTAGCCTCAGGGTTCGTAGTCAGTCTGTGGTCAAGAAAGATAGGAGTTTGTTTGTGTCTAGTCTGGCCCCTATGAAGTCTATGGTCTGAGTCGGAGTAAGAGACGACTTCTCTATGCTGATAGTGATCCCCAGCCGGGGAGCTAGACGAAGAAAGTAGTTTCTGGCTGGACAGAGTAGATGCCTTGTCGGGGCGGTCAGGAGCCAGTCATCCAGGTACGGGAAGACCTGGATTCCCTGAAGCCTCAGTTGGGCCGCTATCACTGCTAACACTTTGGTGAACACCCTGGGGGCTGTGGTGAGACCAAAGGGGAGGCCCCTGAATTGGAAATGACTGGCTCCTAGCCGGAAGCGGAGGAACCTCCTGGATCGCCTGTCCATCAGAATGTGGTAGTACGCATCCTTGAGGTCTATATAGCACATCCAATCGTTCTCCCACAAAAGGGGGAGAATGGACTGAAGAGTGACCATGCGGAACTTTTCTTTGGTTACTGACAGGTTCAAGGAAGAGAAGTCGAGGATTGGTCTTAAGTTCCCCCGTCTTTTTTGGCACCAAGAAGAACCTGGAGTAAAACCCGGACCCGCACTGGTCTGAGGGGACGTGTTGGATGGCTCTTTTTTCTAGCAAGTGTTGGATTTCCATTGCTGCGGCCTACCTCTGATCGGGTGGAACATAGGGGAGGTATCTGGGGCTGCGTGGGCAACGAGAAAAGGGAATCGGATATCCTCTGGATATAATGCGAAGCACCCAGTGGTCTGTTGTGATGGACTCCCAAGCTGCTGGGTGCTTCGAGAAATGCCCCCCGACTGCCTCCATAGTGGAGCAGTCTGGCAACCCCTCAGGGGTGTTGCGTGGGTTGGTCCAAGAAGGGTTCTCTGGATCCAACATTCCGCGGGCCCCCTCTGCCTCTAGGGTGGCGTCCACCCTGCCCTCCTCTGCCGCGGAAGGGCTGTGAGCCCGGAGCGGGATGGGACTGTTGCGACTTCCGAAACCACATCTTCTTTTGACCCTTTTGGTTCTTTGAGAAGAACCTCTGGGGAGCAGAGAAGCGGACTCAGACGGCAGACGACTTCCCATCCTTTTCGTTCTGGACCAAGGTATCTCGCACGGTTTTGCCGAAAAGCGCAGAACCATCCAAAGGGGCATTAGCGAAAGATGCCTTAAAGGGTTCCTCGAAATCACAGTGCCAGAGCCAGGCCGGATGTCTCATGAGGAGGCCCGCTCCGCTGGCTCTAGCGGCTCCTTCCGTGGCATGGGACAGTAGCCGCATAGAGGTGTTAGACATGGATCATAGAGTGGCCATCCGGATGGAGTGCAATTTCTTGTCCTCCGTCGACGTGGACTTGGGGCGGACGGGGGGGACGCAGCGTACTCTTTCATAAGGTCCCGCTGCAGTCGAAGCACATGTGCCAAGTAGTTCAGCGTCACAGAGAAGGTAGCCGAACTAAACACCCGCTTCCCTAGGCGGTCCATCGACCGAGACTCCTTGCTCGGGGGATGAACCAAGGGACTCTTCTGAGCTAGTTCCCTCTTGGTGGCCGCCGCCACCAACATGGCATCTACAGGGGGACCCTTACCTCCAGTGGGATTTGTCAGAGGGTGGGCTAAGAATCTTGTCCGGGCGCTTGGGGACTGGCTCCACAGCGTCCGGCTCCTTCCACACCCTGGTAGTAATCAAGTCTACCAGGGGGTCAGCCAGAGGGGACACCCAAGAGGTAGATGGGCCTGCTTCAAACACCTCCAGGAACACGGATTTGTCCGAGGGAGGCATTGGGGCAGACCCCCCCCCTTATTCTAAGCATCTCCATGATGTCACCAAATGGGACATCTTCAGGGGGTGATCTTGGGGAGCCTTCCCCTTCATCCATATCCGTGTCCTCAGTCAAGGACATGGGGGAGTCCAGGTGCCTCCTTTTGCACCTTCGCTTGTGAGGAACCTCCTCGGGGGGCGCTGTCCGAGGAGGTTTCACCAGCCACGTCTTGTTCCAATGGAACTACCTGGGACGTAAAAGCAGGCTGTCCCTGGGGCCGGGTGATGGAAGTCAGACCCAACAGAGAAGGAGTGCAGGGTGGAGCCGTGACAAGGGCCTGGATTGTCTCGACAGGGCCCTCTCCACCACATCGAATGCAGAGGGAGATCTGCTCTCTCTGGGATCTGAAAGCAGAATCTCGCTCGGATCAGACTGACTGATCGAGCCGGCGCCAAAGCGATCGGATCCGATGGACCAGTATGCTCCGACCTGGACGGAGCCGAAGGCATACAGATACCACCGGATCCGAAGCTCAGCCCTCGGCTCTGAGCCGAAGAAAATGGACCCGACAGACTCGAGGGAAGTGTCGGCGCCGAAGTACCCAAAACTATCGGCGCCGAGACACCCCCGGCTCCAAGGCTGCCTGGCTCCGAAGACGCCGAACCCGGGAATCGGGACGGAGAAGGAGCTATCGGGGCAAAGAAGGGGGTCGAGCTCCCCCCCAGAGGGGGGGGGGCAGGAGCACTCCCATCTGCAGTTGGGCCTGGAGGAATCTTCTCATCATCCGGTCCAAATCTGCATCCATGAGACTTCTGGTCAATCTCGATGAGGCCACCAAGGCGAGGCGGGAGTGTCGCCTCGATGACCTCAAAGGAGATCGGGTCTCTTCCTCCTCAGGACCCGGTGAAAAGCACGGGGACCGGATCCGAGAAGGAGGAGACCCAGGAGTTCTGGAGGGAGAAAACCACTTAGCCGGGGCGGCCGAAGCAGAGGCCTCGGCACGCCGTTTGTGGTGTTTCTCCCTCCTTTTTTCTTTTCGGGCCTCCCTCTCCTCCGGGCCTAAGGTGGGAGGTTGAGTCCCGGCCAGGGGGAGGGAAGCAGGAGTGGCAGCCGCAGCGGGAGCCACGGGAGGACCGGAGGTAGAAGCAGAGTCTGGGGTCAGAAGACCCGCCAGAATCAGCTTAGACCTCCGGTCCTCGAGTGCCCTGGGGTTGAACGCCGCATAAATGGTACAACCAGAGGACAGGTGCTCAACCCGCAAGGCACAACACACACTGAGTGCGGCCATCCGCTGGGGACAGCTTATGGCCACACTTGGTGCACTTAGAAAAAATCAGCTTTGGGGCCTCAGACATATTAACTAAAAAAGGTAACCACACACACTAGGCCCCAAACACACACACACAACCCTGACAGAACCACGAAGGAAGGAGGAGGTTAAATCTGAAGAAAAATAAAGTAAACTAAGAGTGTTTAAGATTAGGAAAGGGACCTGAACACACACACACACACCAAAAGTTTAAGAAAAGGGACAAAAAAGATTAAATTTTCTCACAAAGTGATGAAAAGCCTGGAACTCGTAGGATCAAGCTGCTGAAGTAAACTGTGGCAAACGAGATCTGAGGTCAGTCAGGGTTGGCAGGGGATTATGGGTAGGGGGAGGAGCTTGGAGCTCAGATCTAAAGCTGTTGAAAACTGCCGGCTCGGATCCGAGGTCGGATCAGATTCCCATAGGTTGCTGCACAAATGAAGTTAACTACTTCAGATCCGTATCCAAGTAGTAACGTAGCTGCCTATGAATGTCCAAGGAATGTAGGAGTTTTTCTCCTCTGTTCTGTGGATTTGGAAAGAAAGTGGGTAAATGGATGGTTTGATTTAGAGCCACACTGGATACCACCTTAGGCATAAAGGAGGGGTTACTTCGTAGAGAAACTCTGTCTTGATGAAAAATGAGAAAAGGCTCTACTGCCATTAGTGCCTGAAGCTCTGAAACTCTTCTCGCTGAAGTAATTGCTAGCAGCAGGGCAGTCCTCCATGATATAAACTTCAAGTCAGCTGAGAAAGCTGGCTTAAAAGGAGGTAGCGTAAGTTTTTCCAGAACAAAGTTGAGGTCCTAAGTAGGTGTTGGTGCTCTTCTGGGAGGCCTAATGTTTTTGGCCCCTCTGAGAAACTGCCTTAGGAGTGGATGTGAAAATAAGGGAGGATCCGTGTTGTAGTGAGCTGAAATGGCTGAGGCGTGGATTTTAATAGATGAAAAGGAAAGCCCTTTGTGTAACATCTCAGTTAAATATTGCAGAATCTGAGGTATGTCAGGCTGAAGGGTATTTTGGCCTTTAGCTTGGTTCCAGGCACAAAACCTTTTCCATTTGTCTGAGCAGGCTTTCCTGGTGCTGGGCCTCCTGGCCTCCAGAATAACATCCATAACAGCTTAAGAGAGAGGAGCTGGCTGGTTGCTTAGGTGATTTGCCATGCAGCCAAGTTTAAGGTTTTGAGCTGGCTGTGTAGAATCTGATTGTCTTGCTGTGTGAACAGATGGGTAATTTGTGGTAGAATCTATGGTGGGTCCTGTGCCATATTCCTTAATAGTGGGTACCAGTGCTGGCGTGGCCAGTCTGGGGCAATGAGTATCATTCGGGTTCTCTCCATCCTGACTTTCAGCAGCACCTTTGTGAGAAGGGGTAATGGAGGAAAGGCATATACTGTCAGCATTTTCCAACTGAATGAGAGTGCGTCCACTTTCCAAGCTTGATGGTGAAAAGTCTTTGTGCAAAACTTGGTTAGTTGATAGTTTTGGGGGCTGGCAAACAGGTCTATGTCTGGGAGCCCCCATTTTTGAGTTATCATTGCAAATACTTGTGGATTCAGTTTCCACTCGTGGGGATCCATGATGTTTCTGCTTAGGTCATCTGCCAATGTGTTCTTTTTTCCTGGCAGGAATTGAGCTTGTAATTGAACTTGGTAAGCCAGTGCTGTGTTCCACAAGGTCATTGCTTGCCTGCATAGAGGGTAGGTGTGTGTACCCCCTTACTTGTTTATGTACCACATTACTGTGGTGTTGTCTGTCCTTACGATAAGCTGTCCTGGATGTAAGAGGTCCTTGAAGGCTGTCAGAGCATTTTGTACAGCTAGCATTTCTTTTTGATTGATGTGCAGATTCCTTTGATCTGCAGTCCATATGCCTTGAATGCACTGTCCTGCCATGTGTGCCCCCCAGGCATAGTCCGATGCATCTGTTGTCATAGTTTGCCTGGCTGGAGGTAAGGTGAAAGGCAGACCTTTGTTGAGGTGACATGCCTGTGACCACCATAGAAACTCCTGTTGAAGGCAGGGAATGAGAGATATCATTGTTTTCAAGCTGTGGCTGTGTTGAGTCCATACGCTTTTTAGGTACCATTGTAATTTCCTCATATGCAGTTTTGCAAATGGTATTAGCAGTATGCAAGATGCCATGAAGCCCAAGGCCTGCAGAATTTTTCTTGCAGGGAGTTGCGTCTTTGTTGCCATTGCTCTGAAGTATTGAGTTAATTGTAGTTTGTCTGGCGTCAGACAAGCCATCTGGGCCGTTGTATTCCAGCTGGCACCCAGGAAAGTCATATTTTGTGAGGGCACTAGTTTTGATTTCTTTTCGTTTACTGTGTACCCTAGGCAACTTAGAAGATGCTTTACAAAAGCCAGGTGTTGTAAGAGAATGTCCTTGCTTTCTGCTTGGATGAGACAGTCATCCAGGTATGGGTATATTTGAATTCCTTGCAGTATGCAATTACTGGTGCCAGGCATTTTGTGAAGACCCTGGGCGCAGTAGATAAGCCAAAGGGCAGTGCAGAGAATTGGTAATGGGTTGAACCTGCAATGAAACAGAGGTATCTTCTGCAATTTTGTCTGATAGGGACATGCAGGTATGCCTCCTTGAGGTCCAACGTTACTAGCCAAGCTTTCTTGCCCAACATGGGAAGAAGCTGCTGTAGTGTTAGCATCTTGAATTTGGGTACTTGCAAGAAGGTGTTTAAAATTGAAAGGTCCAGAATGCGTCTCCAAGCTTGGTCTTTTCTGGGGACTAGAAAGAGTCTTGAGTAAAATCCTTGGCCTTCCTTGCTCCTGTGTAGGTACCAGTTGAATGGCTCTCATGTCCATGAGAGCTGTAATTTGTTTTTGTGCCTCTGCCCATTGATTTTGTGGCAGGTTTGGCATTCCTTTTATCCTTGGCAAGGTGTGGAAATGGAATCTGTATCCTTGTGAGATAATGTCTAGGACCGATTTGCCATTTGTCACGATGCGCCAGTTGTCTGCAAAAAGTGCTAATTTTCCTCCCAAGGGAGCTGCCAAGAGAGTTTTGCTTGGCAGTTTGAGGTTTAAGTCACTGTGTTTGCCTTACAGTAGTTTGGGACCTGCCTTCTCCCTTCTGTGTTGCAGTGCCCCATTGGCGAGGTTTGTAAGGGATTTGCGCTTGTCCTCTTGCCCCTTGGGTGCCTGTATTTACCCCTCTGTGGTCTGTCAGAAGCTGGAAAGGACCAATTTTTTGTTGGCCAATTTCTGCTGAAGCGTGGGGGCTGTACCTGTAAGAAATCTTTGACCGTCTGCATAGATTTTGCCTTATCCTCCAATTTCTTTAAAACCTCCTCTGCTTTAACCCCAAATAAGACATCCTGCTGTAAGGGTGCATCTAGTAACTTTGCTTTAACATGATCAGGCAGAAATTGTTCCTTTAACCAAGCATGCCTACGTATAACAGACCCAGTAACAGCTGCTCTAGAGGAAGCTTCCAAGGCATCAAAACCACATTGTAAAGTATGTTTGCCCACCTGTTCAGCTGCATTAACCAGATCCTGCAGTTCCTTGAATTCAGACTGTTGAGGGTGCGTGCCCATCTTTTGTTTTATTTGAGACATTAGGAATTGCTGGTATTTAAGCATGTGAAACTAACAATTTAGTGCTCTCACAGCTAGAGTAGCTGAGGTGTAAACCATCTTCCCACACCTATCTTGTGCTCTGGAGTCCCTTTCAGAGGGTACAGGATTTTTAGCCATAGAAGCCTTAGCCCCTCTGGAACCCTGGGAGATTGTCTCTGGATCAGCAACAGGGCTTTTGTATAGGAATTTGTGAGTCAGGCACTCACTAGTATCTATCTGGTTTGGCTGGAGCAGGAGGCAGAGAATCTGGATTTAGACTAGATTCTAAGAAAACATCATCCACAATGTCAAACTGGAGGGATAGCAAGTGGTCTGTGCTGGGGGAGTAAAAGAAAAGTAGTTTTGTACCTACCATAAATGTAGATGTTCGAGTGTACACCCTGCTGCAGTCATCACACTTGGGGTTATCCTGTCGTCAGGCGGTCCCGCAGTCGGCTGGAATTCCAAAGTCTTGGTCCGGCGTCGGTTGCTGTCGCCTCTTCCCTGACGTCAGTGCGCCAGGGATATATATAATGCAACAGACACCATTTTCTTCAGTTTTTCTTGCCCCAGACGTCAGGTGCCCCCAAAAAGGTTGTCAGTAATTAGTACCAAATTGAGTAAGCTTTGCACAAACACAAAATCCCTTCAGCTATAAGCAAATACATCAGTAAGGTATTGAAGAGATTTAGCCAGTAGATCAGAGGGGATGGAGGGAGGGTAACCTGGACTGCAGCAGGGTGTACACTAACATCTACATTTATGGTAGGTACAAAAAGTACAGTTTTGTACCTACCATAAATGTAGATGTCCGATAGGCATGCATCTGCAGTCCTTACAAATGGGTTGTCCTGTCGTCAGGCAGCCCTTCGATCGGCCGGATTCCAAAGTCTGGGTCTGGCCTCGGCTGATGTCACACTTCACCCGACGTCATAGCTGCAGTTATTCGGGTATAAAGGTATCAGCCGACGCCATCTTCCTCAGTGTTTCTTGCCCCAGATGCCAGGTGCCCTCTAGGAAGGCTAAATTTGGATAATTGCAAAAGTTTCCAAATAAGAGAGAGCAAATAAAAATAAACATGTATATACATATATACAAACAAATACACCATAATAGATTCCCCAAGCTAGCTAGAAGATGGGTAAATACCCTAGGAGTACCTCAGAGGGGAAGGAGGGAGGGTAATCCTGACTGCAGATGCATGCCTATCAAACATCTACATTTATGGTAGGTACAAAACTGTACTATGTCCTTCAAGGATGCATCTGCAGTCCTTACAAATGGGTAGAATACCATAGCCAAACTGGGGGAGGAGGAGTAATAAGATTATGGTGTAGTCAAGATCCCTTGCAAAACAGCAGTGGCAAAACCTGCTCGGGATCTGGAGTATAAGGGTAAATTATAATGCTTGGCAAATGTATGCACGGAGCTCCAAGTAGCAGCCTCTAAAATGTCTTTGGTAGCCACTCCTCGTAAAAAAGCTGCTGTAGCCCTTGTAGAGTGAGGTCTGATGTTTTCTGGAGTTTTCTTCCCATGGTAAGAGTAACAAAATCTAATGCAATTTCCTATCCACTTAGAGATTGTCTGTTTTGAAATTGCTTTTCCTTCCATTCCTGTTGCATATGCTACCAGTAGCTGGTCAGTTTTTCTATTGCTCTTGGTCCTGTCCAGGTAGTAACGTAATTGTCTATGTACATCCAAGGTATGCAACAGTCTTTCTCCCCTGTTCTGTGGGTTGGGGAAGAATGTAGGCAGGTGGATAGCTTGGTTTAAAGATACCCTGGAGACCACCTTTGGCATAAAAGTAGGATTAGTTCTCATGGACACTATCTTGATGGAAGATCAGGAAGGGCTGTACTGCCATTAATGCCTGTAGTTCAGAAACCCTTCTTGCTGAAGTGATTGCAAGCAGGAAAGCAGTTTTCCATGATAAGTACTGTAATTCTGCTGTTGCTGCTGGCTCGAAAGGAGGGAGTGTCAACTTTTCTAGCACAAAGTTCAAGTCCCATGCTGGCAATGGTGGCTTCCTAGGTGGTTTTACATTTTTAATTCCTCTCAGAAACTGCCTGAGCAGAGGATGTGAGAAGACTGGAGGATCCAAGTTGTATTCTGCTGAAATAGCTGATGCATGAATCTTGATGGAAGAATAGGACAGGCCATTGTGGAAGAGCTCTGCCAAGTATTCCAGGATGTTAGCTATGTTTACCAGAGACACATTTTCTCCTTTTGCAGTACTCCAAATGAGATATCTTTTCCATTTTGCTGAATAATTTTTTCTTGTTGAGGGTCTGCGAGCCTCCAAGATAATGTCTTTAACCCTTTGAGATAAATCTGGGTTATTTGGTCTTATGCAATGTTCCAGGCAGCCAGCTGCAGTGTTTTCAGGTTTGGATGCAGGGTTTTGAAGTTGTTCTGTGTTAACAGTAAGGGAACTAGGGGCAGAGGCCATATTTGTTCCCGAGACATACTCCTCAGTAATGGGTACCAATGTTGCCTTGGCCAGTCTGGAGCTATCAGGATGATCCTTGGATGGTCTTCTTTGATCTTCAATAGCATCTTGTGCATCAAAGGAAGAGGTGGGAATGCATATGCTGTCAGGTTTTTCCAACTGAAAGATAGGGAGTCCACTTTCCAAGCAAGTGGGTGGTACGTCCTCGTGCAGAATTTTTTCAGTTGGTGATTGTGTGGGGATGCAAATAAGTCTATTTCTGGTAGTCCCCATTTCCCTGTAATGGTTTTGAAGATGTCCGGATGCAGCATCCATTCATGGGCATCCGTGGTAGTTCTGCTTAGGATGTCTGCTAGTATGTTTTCTTTTCCTGGCACAAAAATTGCTTGTAACTGAATGTTGAAGCTCAGGGCCACATTCCAGAGGTCCATTGCCATCCGGCATAGAGGGTATGAATGTGTGCCTCCCTGTTTGTTGATGTACCACATAACTGTGGTGTTGTCCGTCCTTATCAACAGTTGACCCTGTCGAAGAAATGGTCTGAATGTCTGAATTGCCAGTTTTACTGCCAGCATTTCCTTTTGATTTATGTGTAGGTGCAGCTGGTCTGGAGTCCATAAGCCTTGTATGCACTTGTCCAGCATGTGCGCCCCCCAACCGAGGTCTGAGGCATCCGTTGTGATGGTGTGGCTTGGTTGAGTGCTGTGGAAGGGCAGTCCTTTGTTTGATTGACAGGCCTGAGCCCACCATTGGAATTCTTGCTTCAGGCATGGAATTATTGGAATTTGGGTTTCTAGGCTGTGCTTGTGCTGAGACCATAAATTCCTTAGGTACCACTGTAACTTCCTCATATGTAGTCTGGCATGTGGAATCAATATTATGCAGGATGCCATGTAACCCAGGGCTTGCAGGACTTTTCTTGCTGTTAGCTGGTTCTGCTTTGTTAATGCCATGAAGTAGAGAGGGAGTTACTCCTGTTTTTCTACTGTTAGGAATGCCATTTGTTTTGATGTGTCCAGCTCTGCACCCAAGAAGGTTATCCTTTGGGATGGTATCAGCCTTGACTTTTTTATATTGACTGTGTATCCCAGGGCTTGCAGTAGATGAATGACCCTTTTCAAGTCTTTTGTTAATTTGTTTTTGTTGTCCGCTTGTAACAGGCAGTCGTCCAGGTAAGGGTAAATTTGAATTCCCTGAAGCCTGCAATGAGCAATTACTGATGCCAGGCATTTCGTGAATACTCTGGGCGCAGTAGATAAGCCAAAGGGCAATGCTGAGAATTGATAATGCTCTGATCCTGCAAGAAATCTGAGGTATCTTCTGCAATTTGGTCGTATGGGGACGTGCAGGTATGCCTCCTTGAGATCTAGAGTTACCAGCCAAAACTCTTTGCCCAGCATGGGAAGAAGTTGCTGTAGGGTCAGCATTTTGAACTTTGGAACAATGAGGTATGTGTTTGAAGCGGACAGGTCGAGAATAGGTCTCCATTGGTTTTCTTTTCTTGGTACCAGGAAGAGTCTGGAGTAAAATCTTTGCCCTTGTTCCATAGATGGTACCCTTTCTACAGCTCTCATCCTTAGTAAGTGAGTTATTTGTTCTAGAGCTTCTGTCTTCTGATTTGGAGGTAGGTTTGGCATTCCTCTCTTCCTTGATAGAGCATGGAAGTGAAACCTGTAACCTTGGTCTATTGTCTGTAAAATCCATTTGTCTCCTGTGATGTAATGCCAGTTTACTGAAAACAAGGCTAGCTTCCCGCCTAAGGGTGCTTCTAGTTGTTCCCTGGTAGGCGGTGCCAGAGCCAAGTCACTGTGATTGTCCTGTGGAAGTGGTGGTGGCTGGATCTGTGGCTGTACCTCGCTGGTTGTTAGCCTGCCACTGACGCCCCCTGTAGACACCTCTGGATTGACCCCTGCCTCTTAAGCGCCTATTCCTGCCTCTCTGAGCTCTGGAGGTGTCTGGAAAGGACCAATTCTTGGAAGGCCAGTTCCTGCTAAACCTTGGAGGCTGGACCTGCAAGAAATCCTTGACTGTCTGGACAGATTTTGCTTTCTCTTCCACCTTCTTCAGCACCTGCTGTGCAGGGGAGCCAAACAAATTGAGCTTATCCATGGGAGCATCTAGGAGCTTTGATTTAACATGGTCTGGTAAGGACTGCTCTTTTAACCATGCATGTCTTCTGATCACTGTACCAGTCATGGCTGATCTAAAGGAAGCCTCCAGTGCATCATAGCCGCATTTTAAGGAATGATTACTGACCTGCTGAATGTTATGTACCATTTCCTGAACAGATTTTTTTGTCTAATGGTTCATCCGAGGACAGTTTTTTAGTTAACTGGTCTAACATAAATTCCTGATACTGAATCATGTGGAATTGACAGTTCAAGGCCCTAGCTGAAAGAGTAGCAGAAGTGTAAACTTTTTTACCCCATCTCTCTAAGGCCCTAGATTCCCTTTCAGAGGGGAGGGATTTTTTTGGCAGAGGTAGCTGCTACAGCCTTGGATCCCTGGGAGATAGTTTCGGGATCTGCAAAAGGAGCCTTATACAAATGATAATGTGTGTCCGGAACCCTGTAGTACCTATCGGGCTTAGCAGGGGCCGGAGGAAGAGAATCAGGAGCAGTACAAGCATCATTAAATGCATCATCCACAACAGTAAGTACTGGAGGAATGGCTAAAGGCCTATGCTGTGGCAAATGCAAAAGGTTCTAAGCCTTTTCCTAGAGTCTGAAAAATCCTGGCCCTGCCATTGAAATTGTTCCCTCATAGCATGCAAGGTTTCCCCAAAAGAAAATTCCTCAGGCGGAGAGGCAGAAGGAATGGACTCTTCTGCATCAGAGTCCTCATAAGGAGAAAAAGGGCCCTCTGGAGGGTTTGAATTATCTGATTCATCGGAGGAGTCATCTGAAGAAACTGGCTCAGGGGGCTCTACTCTAGGCCTCTTCTCTGGAGGTGGGTGAGAGGCCCTGTCTGGGTGTGGTTGGGATCCCGGATCAAAGAAATGAGATCCTCTGCTAGACTAAGCATTTGTGAACTAGAGCTAGGCCTGTGAGAGGGGGTCTTAGCAGGCACAGTTTTGGTAGATTTTTCTGCTTTAGCCCTGGCAAAGGCCTTAATCGACATGGATGCAGGTGGCCTAGCAGCTCCACGTGCAGAGGTAGAAATATCCAAAGGGATAGTATCAGATAAATCCTGTGAACCTGCAAGAGCGGGTGGGATTTCAGTAGCAGATTCAGCCATGCTGGATGAGGCCTCGGTAGGAGGTAAGCTTTCGGCCGAAGGAAGAACCGTGGACTCTGTTTCAGCCGAAACAGAGACACTCGTGGTTGGCTTAACCGCGGTTTCGGCCGAAACCGCAGACCGCGAGTGTCGGTCCTTTTCCTTGCGCTTTTTAGAAATTTGCGTAGTCTGAGTATCAGACGGCATAATGTAAGCAAAAGCGGAGCCAAAAAACTCCTCAGCAAATTCCGATCGACGTCTAAGCGTCCGCCGGTTGAAAGAAGCACAGGCTAGACAAGCTGCTACGTCGTGGTCTGGGCCTAAACAAGGTAAGCAGTAAGAGTGGAAATCTTTATGAGGTATTTGTTTCCCACAAGTTAAACAGTTATTCACTTTTTCTGACATCGGCTGAGGCAAGAAAGAGTCCCCAACGGGGTACTTAGCTTTTTAGAAGTCTTCGGTAGTAGTAATCTCTGGTTCTGACCGTCCGGCACTTGCGAACAGCTTCTGCTTCGGGCGCCACGCGGCAAGAAAGACTGAGGAAGATGGCGTCGGCTGATACCTTTATACCCGAATAACTGCAGCTATGATGTCGGGTGAAGTGCAACATCAGCCGAGGCCAGACCCAGACTTTGGAATCCGGCCGACCGAAGGGCTGCCTGACGACAGGACAACCCATTTGTAAGGACTGCAGATGCATCCTTGAAGGACATCTGTACTATGCTCATCGTGTTACCCTGCGGCAGTCATCACACTTGGGTTGAATCCCAAAGCTAAGGATGGGAGGAGGTATCAGAGGGTTAGAGGAGGCTAGAAGGCCCTGCAGAACTGCAGTGGTGAAGCCCGCCCTAGTCTTAGAGTAAAGAGTTAAGTGATCGTGTTTGGTAAAGGTGTGTACTGAACTCCAAGTTGCAGCTTCCAAAATCTCCTTGGGTGGACCCCCCCCCCCCCGAGAAAGGCTGTAGAAGTAGCTGTTGCCCTGATAGAGTGGGGCCTAATGGTAGCAGGAACTGGTTTTCCATGATGGGTATAGCAGAAACGTATGCAATGACCTATCCATTTGGAAATGGCTTGCTTTGATATAGCCTTCCCTTGAGAAGCTGTAGCATAGGATACAAAGAGCTGGTCAGATTTTCTGAAAGTCTTAGTTTTGTCCAAGTAGTAACGAAGTTGCCTGTGAATGTCCAAGGAATGCAGGAGTCTCTCACCTTTGTTCTGTGGATTTGGGAAGAAGGTGGGTAAGTGGATGGTTTGATTTAAAGCCACACTGGAAACCACCTTAGGCATAAAGGAAGGATTAGTTCGTAGAAAACTCTGTCTTGATGAAAAATGAGGAAAGGTTCCACTGCCATTAGTGCCTGTAGCTCTGAGACTCTTCTAGCTGAAATTATTGCTAGCAGCTGGGCAGTCTTCCATGACAGGAACTGAAGATCTGCAGAGAAAGCTGGTTCAAAGGGAGGTAGCATTAGTTTTTCCAGAACAAAATTGAGGTCCCATGTTGGTGTAGGAGCTCTCCTGGGTGGTCTAATGTTTTTTGCCCCTCTGAGGAACTGCCTTAGAAGTGGATGCAAAAATAAAGGTGGATCCGTGTTGTAGTGAGCTGAAATAACTGAAGCATGGATTTTAATGGAGGAGAAAAGTCCTTTGTGCAACATCTCAGTTAAATACTGTAGAATGTGAGGCTGAATTGTGTCTTGGCCTTTAGCTTGGTTCCAGGCAGAAAACCTTTTCCATTTGTCCGAATAAGCCTTCCTGGTGCTTGGCCTCCTAACTTCCAGAATAACATCCATAACTGCTTGGGAAAGAGGAGCTGGCTGGATGCTTAGTTGATTTGCCATGCAGCCAGATTTAAGGTTTTGAGCTGGCTGTGAAGAATCTGATTGTTTTGTTGTGTGAGCAAATGGGGAGATTGTGGTAATATCCATGGTGGGCCATGGGCCATATTCTTTAACAGCGGGTACCAGTGCTGGCATGGCCAGTCTGGGACTATGAGAATCAGTCGTGGTCTCTCCTTTTTGACTTTTAGAAGTACCTTTGTGAGGAGAGGCAATGGAGGGAAGGCATAAACTGTCAGGTTCTTCCAGCTGAAACAGAGTGCGTCCACTTTCCAAGTTTGGTGAAGTGTCCTTTTACAAAATTTTGTTATTGATAGTTTTGAGGACTGGCAAACAGGTCTATGTCTGGAAGGCCCCATTTTTGAGTTATCATTGTAAATACTTGTGGATCTAGTTTCCACTCGTGGGGATCCATGATGTTTCTGCTGATGTCGTCTGCCAATGTGTTCTTCTGTCCTGGCAGGAATTGAGCTTGTAACTGAACTTGGTAAGCCAGAGCTGTGTTCCATAAGATCATTGCTTGCCTGCATAGAGGGTAGGAATGAGTACCCCCTTGTTTATGTACCACATTACTGTGGTGTTGTCCGTCTTTATTTTAAGTTGTCCTGGATGTAATAGATCCTTGAAGGCTGTCAGAGCTTTCTGTACAGCTAGCATCTCTTTTTGATTGATGTGCAGATTCCTTTGATCTGCAGTCCATATGCCTTGAACGCACTGTCCTGCCATGTGTGCCCCCCAGGCGTAATTTGATGCATTTGTTGCGATAGTTTGCCTGGCTGGGGGCAAGGTGAAAAGCTGACCCTTGAGGTGACACGCCTGTGACCACCATAGAAATTCCTGTTGTAGGCAGGGAATGAGAGTTATCATTGTGTCCAGGCTGTGGCTGTGTTGAGACCATACGCTTTTTAGGTACCACTGTAATTTCCTCATATGCAGCTTTGCAAATGGTATTAGTAGTATGCAAGATGCCATGAAGCCCAAGGCCTGCAGAATTTTTCTTGCAGTTAATTGGGTCTTTGTTGCCATTGTTTTGAAATATTGAGTCAGTTGTAGTTGTTTGTCTGGTGTAAGATAAGCCTTCTGGGCCATTGTATTCAAGCTGGCACCCAGGAATGTCATTTTGTGAGGGCACTAGTTTTGACTTCTTTTCGTTTACTGTGTACCCCAGGCAATTTAGTAGAGGTTTTACAAAAGCCAGATGATGTAAGAGAATGTCCTTGCTTTCTGCTTGGATGAGGCAGTCGTCCAGGTATGGGTATATTTGAATTCCTCTTTGCAGTATGCAATTACTGGTGTAAGGCATTTTGTGAAGACTCTGGGCGCAGTAGATAAGCCAAAGAGCAGTGCAGAGAATTGGTAATGGGTTGAACCTGCAATGAAACGGAGGTATCGTCTGCGACTTTGTCTGACATGGACATGCAGGTATGCCTCCTTGAGGTCCAACGTTACTACTAGCCATGCTTCCTTGCCCAACATGGGAAAAAGCTGCTGTAGTGTTAGCATCTTGAATTTGGGTACTTGTAAGTGTTTAGAATTGAAAGGTCCAGAATTGGTCTCCAGGCATTGTCCTTTCTGGGCACTAGAAAGAGTCTTGAGTAAAATCATTGGCCTTGCTCTCGAGTAGGTACCAGTGGAATGGCTCTCATGTCCATGAGAGCTGTAATTTGTTTTTGTGCCTCTGCCCATTGATTTTGTGGCAGGTTTGGCATTCCTCTTTTCATTGGCAAGGTGTGGAAATGGAATTTGTATCCTCGTAAAATTATGTCTAGGACCCATTTGTCCTTTGTGACAAATGTGCCAGTTGTCTGAAAAAAGTGTGTTTTTTCTTCCCAAGGGGGCTGCCAAGAGAGTGTTGCTTGGCCGGATGAGGTGCAAGTCATTGAGTTTGCCTTCTGGTTGATTGGGACCGGTCTTCTCCTCCCTTCTGTGTTGTAGTGCCCCATTGGCGAGGTTTGTACTGGGCTTGCGGTTGTCCTCTGCCTCTTGGACGTCTGTATTTACCCCTCTGTGGTCTGTCAGTAGCTGGAAAGGACCAATTTTTTTGTTGGCCAGTTTCTGCTGAAGCAAGGGGGTTGTACCTGTAGGAAATCTTTGACTGTCTGCATAGATTTTGCCTTATCCTCCATTTTCTTTAAGACTTCTTCTGCTTTAGCTCCAAAAGGAACATCCTGCTGTAAGAGAGCATCTAGAAGTTTTGCTTTAACATGATCAGGCAGAGTTTGTTCCTTTAACCAAACATGCCTACGTATAACAGACCCAGTGACAGCTGCTCTGCAGGAGGCCTCCAAAGAATCAAACCCACATTGTAAGGTATGTTTGCCGACCTGTTCAGTGGCATGCAACAGATCCTGCATTTCTTTCAATTCAGATTGTTGAGGGAGAGTGGTCATTCTTTGCTTTAACTGAGAGATTAGAAATTGCTGATACTTAAGCATGTGAAATTGGCAATTTAGTGCCCTCATAGCTAGTGTGGCTGAGGTGTAAACCTTTTTCCCCCACCTGTCTAGTGCTCTGGAATCCCTCTCAGAAGGTACAGGATTTTTAGCCATAGAAGTCTTAGCCCCCTTGGGACCCTGGGAGATGGTCTCTGGGTCAGCAACAGGGCTTTTGTAAAGAAATTTGTGGGAACCAGGCACCCTATAGTATCTGTCAGGCTTAGCCGGAGCAGGAGGTAGAGAGTCTGGGTTCAAACTGGATTCTAAGTAAACATCATCCACAATGTCCAAAACTGGTGGGATGGCAAGTGGTCTGTGTTGGGGGAGTAAAAGAAACTCTGAGCCTTTTCTTAGAGTCAGAGTAGTCCTGACCTTCCCAGTGAAAATGTTCCCTCATAGTGTGTAAAGTTTCCCCAAAGGAGTAGTCTTCAGGAGGAGAAGCTGAGGGAATGGAATCCTCAGCATCAGAATCTTCATAAGGGGAGAAGGAGTAATCTTGGTCCTCAGAGGAGTCTGAAGAAATGGACACTTGTTCAGAGGATGCATAGTCTTCCTCTTCTCTAGGCCTTTTGTCAGGAGGGGGCTGGGAACCCCCTGATTAAAGAGATGAAATCTTCATCCATTTTGAGCATCTGTTTCTTAGGCATGGGGCCTTGAACAGGGGACTGAAGTGCAGTCCTTTTTGATTTAATAGGAGTCTTGTTCTTAGAAAACGTTTTAATGGTGAGCGGTCTGAAAACGCCTTCAGAAACAGATGGCGTTTCTGCAGCACCAACGTCTTTTGCAGCAATGTCGTCGGTAGGGCCAGAACTAAATGGCTGCGTCGGCCTGGTACATTCCGCCAAAATTTCCAAAGTGGTCTCGTGTTCCAGATCTGCGGTAGTCAGGGGCTGCGTCGGAGCCTCACTGAGGACCGGAAAACCGGAGACCGGACCAGCCGAGGCCTTGGAATCTGGCTTAGACCTGGGCTGTCCTTATCCTTGCGTGTTTTGTGCACGCTGGTAGTCGGTTGCTCCGACGGCATGGTGTAGTTAAATTTCCTACCGAAGTAGTGTCGTGCGAAATCAAAGCATCTTTTAATAGTACGCTTATTAAACCTAGCAGAAAAACGACAACTAGTGACGTCGTGGTCTGGGCCTAGGCAAGGTATGCAATAAGAATGAAAATCCTGATGAGGTATTTGCTTCCCACAAGAAATACAATTGTTAACTTTCTGACTTCGGCCTGAGGCAAGAAAAGTTTCCCCAACGGGGTACTTAGCTTTATAGAAGACTTCGGTCTGAAATTCGAATTCGAAAATCTCAGGAGTCGGCCGACCGGCACTTGTGAACTGCTTCTGCTTCGGGCACCGCATGGCAAGAAAGACAGAAGAAAATGGCGTTGGTTGCATTATATATACCCC
This sequence comes from Protopterus annectens, assembly GCF_019279795.1. Lineage (NCBI taxonomy): Eukaryota > Metazoa > Chordata > Ceratodontiformes > Protopteridae > Protopterus > Protopterus annectens. The sequence continues at coordinate 710,966,667 of NC_056749.1, read as the reverse complement.
TGGTACACTGACGTCAGGGAAGAGGCGACAGCAACCGACGCCGGACCAAGACTTTGGAATTCCGGCCGACTGCGGGACCGCCTGACGACAGGATAACCCCAAGTGTGATGACTGCAGCAGGGTAACACGATGAACATCTCTCGGAGCCTTTTCTTTGAGTCGGAGTAGTCCTGACCTTCCCAGTGGAAATGTTCCCATATGGTATGTAAGGTTTCCCCAAAGGAATAATCTTCAGGGGGAAAAGCTGAGGGAATGGAGTCTTCAGCATCAGAATCTTCATAAGGGGGAAAGGAGTAATCCTGTTCCTCAGAGGAGCCTGAGTAAACAGACACTTGATCAGAGGAGGAATAATCCTCCTCTTGTCTAGGCCTTTGTCGGGGTCGGGAACCCCTGATCAAAGAAATTAAATCTTCAGCCATTTTAAGCATCTGTTTCTTAGGCATAGGGCCTTGACCTGGAGACTGAAGTGTAGTCTTTTTTGGTTTTAGAGGAGTCTTAAGCTTAGCATAAGATTTTATGGTGAGAGTAGCTGGTCTGAAGACACCTTCAGAAACCGAAGGTGTTTCTACAGCACTGGCTTCTCCTACTGCAATGTCGTCGGTAGGGCCTAAAGAAAATGGCTGCATCGGCCTAGAACTCTCTGCTGGAGAATCCAAAGCGGTCTGGGGATCCAATTCAGAGGTAGCCAGGGGCTGCGTAGGCGCCTCACTGAAAACCGGAGAGCCGGCGACCGGCCCAGCCGAGGGCTCGGAGTCTGGCTTGGATCTAGGCTGCCTTTCTTTATCTTTGCGTTTTTTATGCACATCGGTAGTCGGTTGCTCCGACGGCATAGTGTAATTAAATTTCCTACCGAAGTAGTGTCGTGCAAAATCAAAGCGTCGTTTTATAGTTTGCTTATTGAACCTAGCACAAAACCGACAACCAGTGACGTCGTGGTCTGGGCCTACGCAAGGTATACAAAAAGAATGAAAGTCCTTATGAGGTGTTTGCTTCCCACAAGAAATGCAATTGTTAACTTTTTCTGACATCAGACTGAGGCAAGAAAAGGTTCCCCAATGGGGTACTTAACTTTGAAGACTTCGGACTGAAACTCGATTCGAAAATCTCAGGTGTCGGACGACCGGCACTTGTGAACTGCTTCGGGCACCGCGCGGCAAGAAAGACTGAAGAAAATGGCGTCAGATGCCTCTCGTATACCCCTGGCACACTGACGTCAGGGAAGAAGCAACAGCAACAGACGCCGAACCAAGACTTTGGAATTCGGGCCGACTGCGGGACCGCCTGACTGCAGGATAACCCAAGTGTGATGACTGCAGCAGGGTAACACGATGAACATCTACAATTTCCAGACAGGAGGGATAGCCAGAGGCCTGTGCTGAGGCAAGTTTAAAAATTTCCTGAGTCTCTTTTTGGAATGTGGGTAGTCCTGGCACTCCCAGCAGAAATGCTCTCTGAGGGTATACAGAGTTTCACCGAAAGAAAAATCCTCTGGTGAGAAAGCAGAGGGAACGGAATCCTCCGCATCAGAATCCTCATAGCTAGATAAGGGTATGTCCTGGTAATCTGAAGGGACAGAGTCCTCGGACTCATGATTTGATGAATCAGAGGGAATAAGAAGTTATGTACCTACCATAACGTTCCATGTTAGTTGTCTTCTCTTTCTTGCTTGATGGGATCGGAGCCGATCCCCCGGCTCCGACCCGGCACTTGCTTTAGCTCGAGAACTCCTTTTACCAGCTCGAGGCAGCCCCATATCCCATGATGCAAGGCAGGAAGTACCCAGATCTCGTTTGTTGACAAAAGGGCAATAACACCAAGCATAAACAATACTTCCCAAAGGAAGAAGAAACTTACAAATGGAAAAAGGACCAGGTCTGAATGGTCTTTAGCATTATAGTTTCTTATACAAGGTCTGTCCAGGCCAGGGGGAAGGAGGAGGCTGCAGAAAAAGAGAGAAGACAACTAACATGGAACGTTATGGTAGGGACATAACTTCTTAATGTTAAGTTGTCAATCTCGCCTTCATTCTTCCCTAGCACCTCTATCCTGGGTGGCTCAATCGAACAAACTCTTGAGGACTGTAGAGCCAAAACTGGATCTGTCCCTGGAGCCCAAGTCCAATTTGTAATGGGAAACAAAAGTGTGAGGAGGCCCAAGTGGCGCTGCACAAATAGTGTCTAAAGGCAGTCTAGCTTGAAAAGCTGTAGAAGTAGCTAAACTCCTAGTTGAATGTGCTTTAGGTTTTGAGCACAGCTGTTTTCCCCTGATCGTATAAATTTCAGTGATGACCAGCCATCTGGACAAAGTCACTTTAGAAACAGGAAGGCCTTTTTATTATCCGCATAGGAAACAAAAAGTTGATCAGATTTTCTAAATTTTTTGTTCTGTCCAAATAATATCTAAGCTGACGGTGGACGCCAAGATAATGTAGCTTTTGTTCAGCTCTATCTGAATAGTTAGGAAAAATACAGGAGATCAATAGATTGATTCAGATTGTTTTTCGACCTTAGGTAAAAAGGATGGATTAGTTCTCAAAGATACTCTGTCTTTGTGAAAATCAAATAGGGGGTGAACGAAAGAGAGCATGAAGTTCAGACACCCTCCTGGCAGATGTAATAGCCACTAGGAATAAAGTTTTCCAAGAAAGATATTTCAGGGAACAAGAAACAGCTGGCTCGAAGGGGAAGAATCAAGGATGTCAGCACTAAATTTAAATCCCACTGAGGAGGAGGATTCCTGATTGGAGGCTTTAGTAGGAAAATTCCTTTCAAAAAGGCCCTGCAGAGCCTATGGGACATAATATTATGATCTGCTATCCCGACATGAAAATTAGAAATAGCAGCCAACTGAACTCTGACTGTGGAAGAAGAGGAGCCTGCATGAAAATCTCTGCTAAGAAGTCCAGAACTGCCTGAACAGGGGCAGTAAAGGATCAATATTTTGGGCCTTAGCCCAATAAGAGAAACGTTTCCATTTGCTTGTGTAAATCCTCCTGGTAGAGGATTTTAGTGAAGTTACATGATATCTCTAACTGGGTTAGAGATGAAAGGAAGCCTGGCTAAGGAAGGAAGTGGAGCAACCATGCTGTGAGGTTGAGAGAAGGGATTGACCGGTGCAGCTGACCGATTGGTGAATCAGTAGATCTGGCACTGGGTCCAGATGCCACCGCTGCACCAAAAGGTGATGATGGAGGAACGGGAACCAAACTTGTCGAGGCCAGTAAGGCAATGAGAATCAATTTGGCTCTCAAAACGGTAGCTTTCTGGATCACCTGAGGGATCAGAGGAAATGGAGGGAAGGCATAAAGAAGTCCCTGGGGCCAATCCTGGGTCAGAGCGTCTCTGGGGGGATGGCCTGATAGAGGGAAGAGGCTGAAGAAGTCTGGACATTTGCTGTTTTGGGAGTAGCAAAAGATCGCAACATGGACGACCCCATTCCAGAAAAATCTCTTCCGCTATGGATTGCTTGAGAGACCACTCGTGAGGCATGAGAATAGCTCTGCTCAATCTGTCCGCTATAATGTTGGTTTTCCCAGGGATATGCGTTGCTACCAGAAACCGATGAGGGGAGATCGCCCATTGCCATAGTCTGAGCTTTCGACACACAGGGTAGGACTTGGTTCCGCCCTGTTTGTTGATATACCAAACTACAGACATGTTGTCTGTGTGGACTGCAATTGTCCCTACGGGAAGAAAGTCGTTGAGGGCTTGCAACGTTAAAAGCACTGCTCTCATCTCCAGGACATTTATGTGCAGATGGTACTCGAACGGTTGCCACGTCCCATGAACCATCCTGCCCTGATAATGACCCCACCCGATCAGGGAGGCATCCGTGGTGACAGTGGCTATCGGGGACGGAGGTACAAAGCACCTGCCTTGGTGAACCTGAGACGATGTGATCCACCAAGCAAGATGTTCTTTGCATGTTTGTGTCACCAGAATCTGGTGACGCATTGGGAGTTGCTGGTATGACCACTGTGTGAATAGCATCCACTGAAGGAGGCGCATGTAGAAGCGAGCCAGGGAAGAAGAGTGATGGCCGCAGCCATAAGACCTAATACCTTTAGAACCATTCTGGCCTGTACCTTCTTGCTGGCCAGAATGATCCTGACATGAGTCTGAATGTCTGAAACTCTTTGTTCTGTAAGGGTAGCTGACATCCTAACAGTGTTTAAGTTTGCCTATGAAGGTAATAGACTGGCAGGGCGATAAGGATGACTTTTCAGTTGACTGAGATGCCCAAATGAGAACAAAGGTCTATTGTGTAATCCCTGGCTTGTATAAGCTGGTGCCTGGTGGTGGCTGACAGGAGCCAGTCGTCGAGATCGGAAACACCTGGAATCCTTGACGCCTCAGGTGAGCCGTGACCACTGCCATGCATTTGGTGAACACTCTGGGGGCTGTAGTGAGACCAAAGGGCAGGGCTCTGAACTGGAAATGACTGGACCCCAGCCGAAAGCGGAGAAATCTCCTGGAGCGCCTGTGAATTTTGATGTGATAGTACGCATCCTGAAGATCTATTGAGCACATCCAGTTGTCCTTCTGTAAGAAGGGCAGAATTGACTGAAGAGTGACCATTCGAATCTTGTCTTCCTGACAGACTTGTTGAGTCTGCTGAGATCCAATATTGGTCTCCAGTCTCCCGTCTTTTGGGGACCAAAAGAACCTTGAGTAGATTCCGGCTCTGAATGGTCTATTGTGACTGGCTGAATGGCTCTTTTGCAGTAGTTTTGATCTCTAACTCTGCAATGTCCCTTAGACCGGTGGTACATCTGGAAGGGAACTTGAGGGGAAGGACTTACCTCGAAAGGAATTATGTAACCCTTGGATATGATCGACTGTACCCATCTGTCTTGAGTGAGGGAATGCCAGGCTTCTGGGTACAGTGATAATCTTCCCCGACTGCCTCCAAGGAGGGACAGCCGGGCAACACCTCAGGGATGCTGAAAGGGCTTCTCAGGAAGAGACTCACTGTTGCCCTGATTCTTGGACCCCTCTGCCTCTAGAGCGGCGTCTGTTGTTGTTACCCCCTCTGCCTCTAGGGGTAAACTGACCACGTGAATCCGGCGTGACTCCTTGTGATTTACGGAACCATATCTCCCCACCCTTCTGTCCTTTGGGATAAGGCCTAGAAGGGGTGGAAAAACGGACTCCAACAGCAGAAAGAGTCTTGCCGTCCTGCTCACACCTGGTCAAGGTTTCCTTCACCTGAGGGCCAAACAAAGCTGACCCATCAAAGGGAGAATTTGTGAAGGACGCCTTAAAGGGATCCAAAAATCACATAGCCGCATCCAGGCTTGGCGCCTAAGAGCCACACCTGTGCCTGCGGCTCTACTCGCTCCATCAGCAGCATAAGATATTAGCCGATGGAGGAGTTAGCAATGGAATTGAGGGTTCCTAGCTGAAGCAATCTTTTCTTGGGCCCCTGCAGCTGTAGGATCCTGAACTACTTCTCCCAGCTCCTTCAGGATATCTCTCTGGAGTCTGGTGAAGTGACAAAGATAATTCAGCGAACGATAGCAAAGGTCGCTGAGGAAAACATCCGCACTATCCATGGTCCTAGAGTCCTTATTAGGAGGATGGACGGGCACGAAGGATCTGCAAGTTCCTTTTTGGTGGCCGCCACCACCATGGCATCAGCGGGACACCCTTGGTAAGGAATTGTTTGTCACTAGGGCAGTTATAAATTTAGAAGGCCTCCTAGGGACTGGCTCTACAGAGTCAGGAGCTGTCCACGCCTTTGTGCAATAACCTGCATAAGGGGTCGAAGGCGGAGACACCCAGGAGGTGGAGGGCCGAGATCCAAACGCCTCTAGGTATACTGACTCATCCTCAGAGGGATTGTTGGTGGGCCAGTTTCCCTCTGTTTCAGAAGTTCTAGGATGTCTGAGAAGGAGACATCCTCAGAGGGGATCTAGGGATCCCTCTGACTCATCAAAGTCAGTATCCAGTGACAGACTCAGGAGAGTCTACATGCTTCCTTACAAGTCCTCTTCCTAGGAGGATCTCCCGAAACATCAGGAGAATCCTCGGAAGAGGGGAAATTCCCAATGGGGAAACCTGAGGCGGAGGATCTCTGGGTCCTGTAGCAAGAGAAGTGGCAGAGATGTCAACAGGTACAATAGAGGGAGGAGCTACGGGAAGAGACTGCTGACTGATACCAGTGGCCAGTACACTCTTCATCACCTCGAATGCTCCCTCCCAGGCAGGTCCAAGAGGCCCCCTCGAGCTAGGAACTCCAGGGGCCAGAAGTCTCCGAGGCAGATGTCGGAGCCGAGCTCACCAAGGCCGAGGCTCCAAGGGGAAGAGCGGGTTCGACAAGGGTCCGATGCCACTCACCTCGGAGGAGACCATGGAAGCCCGACCACCGAATCCTCTAAGGAAGAGGAGATAAGAGTAGGGGCTGAAGGAACAGAAGGGGGTATCCGTCCTCCAGCCGTAGCAGTAACCATGCCCGAAGACTCCAACTCCAAGCTCTGGGGTAGAGTTGAAGGAGGAACTGTAACGGGGTGTGGACCAACAGTCGTCTGCTGAGACGGACTGTGTAGCATTTGGGCCAGTACCTGTGACTTGAGCAATCTACTGACCACTCTCTCTAGGTCATGGTCTGACAACCTGGATGACCTTGAAGATCGGCTCCGATGGCTCCGTTCCGATAGAAGAGGCGAAAGTATCGGCCCCAAGGAAGGAGCCCCCGCCCTCTTCCGGGAAGGGGCCACCGGAGCCGATATTACTGATCCTGTCGGCACCGATTTCTCGGAGCCGGCAGAACGCCTCGATGTATCGGCTCCAGCCGGAGCCGACATAGCTAACCAGTAACGCTGGCCGAGCCGACCGGCCACCGATGCCTGTGCCACATGGGTGTCGGAGCCGATGGGTGTCGGAGCCGGTCGGAACCGACACCACAGTGGTCAGCAGATTCGCACCGATAGCCATCGGGCGAAAGCTTAGTGGATCCAGAATCGGCTCCAGCCGTCGGAGCCGAGGCCACAGGCTTAGAACAGAAGCCTGGGTCTTGGCAGATTTAGTTGATTTTGTGGGGCCGACTTAGCCGGAGAGCCCTCCGGCTTAAGAAGACCCCTGAGAATCAACTTATTCCTTTCTCCTGCAGGACTCTCTGGCTGAAGGAGTGACAAATAGCACAGGAGTCCTGCAGGTGAAGAGGGCCTAAACAGTAGTGACCGTCTGTCAGAGACATCTTCTGACAGCACGAGTCACACTTCTTAAAACCTGAAACCCTCTCTTTAGACATGGTGCCTAACAAAACACACACACACCAGTCCAATTAAATTAAACTAATACCAAAAAGGTATTTAGTAAAAAATACCAACACATACACCCTAACAGGGGGGGGATGGGACAGGGAAATTAACTGACTAAAAAAATTAAAAGAGACAGGGATTTCTGTCAGAAAAAGTTAAATTTAAAGTTAAACTATCAAAACAAAAAGTTTTTAACTAAAAAGGGGCTTAAAAGTCACAAATGTGAATTACTTACCAGGAGCTGGTAAAGAGAAGACCTCCCAAGCCGGCAGCGAACGAGATCTGGGTACTTCCTGCCTTGCATCATGGGATATGGGGCTGCCTCGAGCTGGTAAAAGGAGTTCTCGAGCTAAAGCAAGTGCCCATCAAGCAAGAATGAAGGCGAGATTGACAACTTAACATAATCAATTATTTGCCTTTTAGAGGGGAAGGCTGGCTTCCCCTAATTAATGCAATAAGGTCTTCAGCCATTCTAAGCATTTGTTTCTGTGGCAAGGGAGCCTAAGAATGCACTTTGGTCGTCAGTTTGCTAGATGCAGTGCAAACTCTGGGCCTGAGAAATTCGGTAGTTTTAGTCTGAAACGAAGTAGTCTGTTTAATACGAACATCGGAAGGTCTGAATACACCCTCAGAAGCCAGTGCCTGCACAGCAGCTCTGGACCCATCCAAGGTAGAGACATCCGCAGGTGCCATAGTCGAAGAAGCATCCTGCGGCATACCGGACTCCGAGTGGGTCTCAGTAGAGGCCTGCGAATCTGTAGAAGCAGGTATCAGGGGCTGCGAAATCACCTGAGTACCGGCGAACTGGCGACTAGCTTAACGGAAGCGTCCTCGGCAGTTTTGGACCTATGCGGTCTGCCTGTCTTTATCCTTAAGTTTTTTGGGAAGATCGGTAGTCGGATGGCTTATCGAAACCATTTCGGACTATGGAGAACGAGCGCGAAAGAATTTAGTGACAAGGATAGCCCGACGATGAACAGTTCAGGCATTGAACAGGGCACAAAACTGACAGCGAGGAACCTCGTGGTCTGGGCCTAAACAGGTGACCCAGTAAGAACGAAAATCTGTTAGGTATGTGCTTTCCACAGGCAAGACAATTATTAACTTTTTCTAACATCGGTTGGAGCAAGAAAAAAGAATCCCCAACGGGGTACTTAGCTTTAGAAGACTTCAGGTCTGAAACTCGAATAACGAAAATTTCAGGTAGCGGCCGACTGGCACTCGCGAACTGCTTCTGCTTCGGGCTCCGCTCGGCAAGAAAAGCTGAAAATGGCGTTGGCAGCAAGTTTTATACCCCTGACGACCTGACGTCATGGAAGAGATGACAGCATCCGACACAGAAATCCCAAAACTATAGTATTCGGGCCAACTGAGGGCTACCTGCGGGCAGATAACCCAAGTGTGATGACTGCAACAGTGAAACACGAAGAACATCAGTTCTTGAACTGAAGTTTTGCAGATATTCTGAGATGTTGCCTTCCACAGACACACCATGCATAAACAATGGAGTTCTGGGGAGAAGTTTTATGACAATCTTTGGGACTTTTCCAAAATCTGGAGATTTTGTCCCTTTCACTAGTTACAGTTAAAATCACTGCCCAACACAATCCAATTCACAAGACCAACTAACATTTACAATTATTTTGACAATAATGTACCATTATTGAAACGTTCACTTCAACAATTTTTGTTTAATAACGTTGATGGAATAAAGGAAGGAAAGAAATATCCTGAGATAGGACAGAAAGTAAAGGGGTCAAGACAGCTTAGACAGGAACACAGGAGTAAACAGAGATGAAACTAAACATCACAGAAACTACAAAAAACTTTCAGACTACTGACAATGAAAATTGTGATAAAAGAGGTGACCACTTTAAGAAAAGCTCAATTTCAGGTTTGAATATACATGGTGCTCATGCTGAAGGAGATCAGTCTGAAGTTCAAAAGGCAGTGAAATATGGAAAGTCAAGACTGCCAGTACAGTATGAGAATAAGGGAAGGAGATTGAGCTTACAGGAGACTGAAAAGATGCAAAGAAAGAACCTGCAGCAACACATCCAACAATTTGTACATAGACTGGATCAAACATAGTAGGACCACAGAGGCAGAGGAGAAACGATCTAAAAGAGGATCCTAGTGTCACAAAGGGATTCAAACCAAAAGTCAACACATGCATTTTATTCTGAAATTCTTAAATTTATATAAACGCTACTACAAAAAAAAAGTGATGCAGACTTACTTCCTCATGTACACCAGCATTATTGGTCAATTTGTTTCCATCTGTGATGGTGATTAGGACTGATGGTTCCAAAAAGAATGGATTCCTCCCCTGGAGAAAAAGTATACAGACCACATTTACTGCTTACACCACCGAACAAGACATTAAAATACAAGCATGACATGCAAAGCCCGTAATGACCACTCATTTTATCATCTTCAGTGTTAGACAGCCAGAGGCTATCCAACAAGCCATGGTGTAAAACAAAACACTTTTGGGCACTAAGCTATCACGCGCGTGCACACACACGCAAATTCAATTCAAGCATAACCAACATACCTAACAGCAAGTCTTCAGGATGTGTGGTGAAAATGAAGGACAACATAAAAATTCACACAAACAGGTTTAAACCTGTTGCATCAAGAGCTCCATCAAATAGCTGCATCCATCAATGCAATACCATGTGTCAGCGTACTTGCACTCCCACTACTTTTACTGAATTCACTTGTCAGTTTGTTACCTACAAGGATGAGGGGGGAACAGCCATTTATGCCTACGGCACTGCTTTCAAATCAACAACTTCAGCATGCTGCACAATTACTATTCCCATTTTTAAAGCATTTCTATCTATGTCATTGTGCAATACTGCTGCACCTAGAATCCAGGTCTGTGCTTGAAACCTGGCAGTTAGCATCACAGAAAGACACATCAAGCACTCTGGGTGATCCCTAAGGAAATTCTTTGCTGGCTAATCAGCGACCATCTAACATGATGATGGTGCCAAAAATGAGAGAGTGACAAAGCACTGCCAAAATCCCTCAAGCATGAAGCACATGTTAAATTAGGAAGCATAAAACACTGGTAAAAATTACTTTAGACTTAAAATGCATAAAGTGTCTACCCATAAGGCTGTAACCCCCAAACAGCAGTCTCTCTATCCTCATGGGCCACACAAATTAGGATGACCACCACCTTATCAGGGTAATATGCCTAATCTGTAATGTTAGACTACTACAAGGAGTAAATTTGTTGAAAACGCTCAAAGCATTAGACAATTGGAAACGAACATATGAAGTTTTTTCTCAGCTGGTTTTGTCTTTGTATTGGGACAGTAGCTAAAGATACATAAATGGCATGTGATTCAGTAATAAGCTGTAATACGATGGTTACAGTGGTCACTGCCAGAGGAAATTACCTTTTCCCCAACTGTGCAACAACACTGGAATATATGACAGCATTTACTGAGGGAGAGGGGCTGGAGGCACAGCATCCTTTACAGGTGTAAGGGGCTCTCCCCTCAATGTTTGACTTTGTTGTGATCTGTTTTCAATGATATTAATAAAACTATGCACAACACTGTTTCTAGTACTTGTAGAATAATATAGTAGAACTTCCCATGGTGGTGAAGGTAAATGTCAGTTCTGTGAAGTAATGAACCTTTTGCAAAAGCAAGCCCATTAAGTACAGTTTTGTACCTACCATAAATGTAGATGTTAGAGTGTATACACTGCTGCAGTCATTACACTTGGGTTATCCTGCCATCAGGCAGTCCCCTCAGTCGGCCTGAGTTCCAAAGTCTTGGTCTGGCGTCGGTTGCTGTCGCTTCTTCCCTGACGTCAGTGCGATAGGGGTATAAGATGCAGCCGACGCCATTTTCTTCAGGTTTTCTTGCCCCAGATGTCAGGTGCCCCAAAAAAGGTAGGCAATGCAAATTGCTAATAAAACATACATATGAAAAGCAATCAAAAACTTTCAGTTACCAGCAAATACTCCCCCCATAGGTAGTAAAGGGTAGAAGACTTGGGTACGTACCAGCAAGTAAGAGGGAAAGGAGGGAGGGTAACCTGGACTGCAGCAGTGTATACACTCGAACATCTACATTTATGGTAGGTACAAAACTGTACTATGTTCATCGTGTTACACTGCTGCAGTCATTACACTTTGGTAGAATCCCAAAGCTGAGGTAGGGTAGCTGGTTCTATAAGGCATTAGGGGTGGCTATAAGGCCCTGCAGCACTGCAGTGGCAAAGCCAGCTCTGGATTTAGAGTAAAGAGGCAGATGGTAATGCTTGGTAAAGGTATGTACAAAACTCCAAGTTGCTGCTTCCAAAATGTCCTTTGTAGGTACTCCTCTGAGGTAGGCAGTTGAAGTGGCTGTTGCCCTGGTGGAATGAGACCTAATGCTGTTATGTACAGTTTTCCCATGGTGTGTATAGCAGAAACATATACAGTGGCCTACCCATTTTGAAATGGTCCGTTTTGAAATGGCTTTTCCCTGTGCTCCTGCAGCATATGCTACAAAATTGCTCAGTTTTCCTGAAAGCTTTGGTTTTGTCCAAGTAGAAGTGTAACTGCCTGTGTATGTCCAAAGAATGCAGACATCTCTCCCCTTTATTCTGTGGGTTTGGATAAAAAGTTGACAAGTGAATAGTATGGTTTAGAGCCACACCTGATATCACCTTTGGCATAAAAGTAGGGTTTGTTCGTGAAGACACCCTGTCTTGGTGGAAAATGATGAAAGGTTCCACTGCCATTATGCCTGTAATTCTGAAACTCTTCAGGCCGAGGTTATTGCCAGGAGCAGAGCAGTTTTCCAAGAGACATATTTTAAATCTGCTGAGTTAGCTGGCTCAAAAGGAGGTAAAGTTAATTTTTCCAACAAGAAGTTGAGGTCCCAAGTTGGAGTTGGTGCTCTACGGGGCGGTCTTATGTTTTTAGCCCCTCTGAGATACTGTTTTAGCAAAGGATTAGAAAAAATAGGTGGGTCCGTGTTGTAATGAGGAGAAATGGCAGAGGCGTGGATCTTGATGGATGAAAAGGAGAGGCCTTTGTCCAGCATCTCAGTTAAATATCGTCAGTCTGGGGCAATCAGGATCATCTTTGGCTTTTCTTGCCTGGCTTTTACGAGTACCTTTGGAAGGAGAGGTAGTGGTGGGAAAGCATATACTTATACATTTTCCAACTGAATGAGAGAGCATTTACTTTCCATGCTTGTGGGTGGTTAAGTCCTTGTGCAGAATTTCTGTAGCTGGCAGTTCTTTGGGGATGCAAACAGATGTCCGGGCTCCACCATTTTTGCGTTATCATTCTGAATATTTGTGGATGTAATTTCCACTCGTGCGGATCCATGATGTTTCTGCTTAAGTCGTCTGCCAGTGTGTTTTTCTCTCCTGGCAAGAATTGTGCTTGCAGATTAACTTGATAGGTTAGATCTGTGTTCCACAAGGTCATGGTTTGTCTGCAGATGGGATAAGAATGAGTGGCCCCCTTGCTTGTTTATGTGCCACATAACTGTGTTGTCTGTCTTTAGTAGTAGTTGTCCTGGATGCAGAAGGTCCTTGAAAGCTATAAGGGCATTTTGTACAGCTAGCATCTCTTTTTGATTGATGTGAAGATGCCTTTGTTCTGCAGGCCACTTGCCCTGAATACATTTTCCTGCCATGTGTGCTCCCCAGCCGTAATCTGATGCATCTGTTGTCAGTGTTTGCCTGGCTGTGGGTTGAGTGAAAGGCTGTCCCTTGTTGAGGTGACATGCTTGAGCCCACCATCGAAACTCCTGTTGAAGGCAGGGAATTAGTGGCATTACTGTTTCCAAACTTTGACAGTGTTGAGACCAGACACTGTTTAGGTACCATTGTAGTTTCCTCATATGCAGTCTGGCATATGGAATTAGTAGTATGCAAGATGCCATGCAACCCAAGGCCTGCAGAATTTTTCTTGCAGGGAGTTGTGTCTGTGTTGCCGTCAATTGAAAATATTGAGTCAGTTGTCCTTGCTTGTCTGGCATGAGATAAGCCATCTGGGCTGTTGTATTCAAGCTGGCATCCAGGAATATTATCTCTTGTGAGGGCACTAGTTTTGACTTTTTTTCGTTTACTGTGTACCCTAGGCAACTTAACTTTTTTACAAATGCCAGATGCTTTAGAAGAATGTCCTTGCTCTCTGTTTGAATCAGGCAGTCGTCCAGGTACGGATAAATTTGAATTCCTTTCTGTCTGCAAAATGCAATTACTTGTGCCAGGCACTTTGTGAAGACCCTGGGCGCAGTAGATAAGCCAAGGGGCAGTGCAGAGAATTGGTAGTGCATTGAAATCGCTATGAATCTGAGGTATCTTCTGCAGTATTTTGTCTGATAGGGACATGCAGGTATGCCTCCTTGAGGTCCAAAGTTACGAGCCAAGCTTTCTTGCCGAGCATGAGAAGAAGCTGCTGCAGTGTCAACATTTTGAATTTTGGAACATCCAGGTAAGTGTTTAGAGAAGAAAGATCCAGAATGGGCCTCCAGGCTTTGTCCTTTCTGGGAACCAGAAAGAGTCTAGAGTAAAATCCTTGTCCTTGCTCCTGTGTTGGTACCTTTTGAATAGCGCTCATGTCCATGAGTGCTGTAATTTGTCTTAGAGCCTCTGCCCATTGATTTGGTGGCAGATTTGGCATTCCTTTTAGCCTTGGCAGAGTGTGAAAGTGGCACTTGTAACCTTGAGATACAATGTTGAGAACCGATTTGTCTTTGGTGATCATATGCCAATTGTGACAGAAAAGTGCCAGTTTTCCTCCCAAGGGGGCTGCCAAGAGTGAACTGTTTGGCAGCTGTAGTGGGAAGTCATTAGGGCTGTTTTTTGTAAGGTTGAGGTCCGTCTTCCCCCTTCTTTCTGGGTTGATGCACCCCACTGTCGAGGCCTGTAAGGACCTTGTGGTTGACCTCTATCCTCTTGGACGTCTGTATCTGCCCCTTTGAGGTCTGTCTAACTGGAAAGGACCAATTCTTTGTTGGCCAATTTCTGCTAAATCGAGGAGGCTGAACCTGTAAGAAATCCTTTACCGTTTGCATAGAATTTGCCTTATCCCCCATTTTCTTTAATGCCTCTTCTGCCTTAACTCCAAATAAAACATACTGTTGCAAAGGTGCATCCAATAATTTTTCTTTAACATGATCTGGTAACGTCTGTTCTTTTAACCAAATATGTCTTCTAATGACAGATCCTGTTACTGCTGCTCTACAGGAGGCCTCTAAAGTCAAAACCACATTGCAAAGTATGTTTTCCCACTTGTTCAGCTGCATGCAATAAATCCTGCATTTCTTTATAATTAGGAGGATCTGAGTTTGGAAGCATTTTCTGTTTCAACTGAGACATCAAATATTGCTGATATTTTAGCATGTGAAACTGGCAATTTAAGGCCCTCATGGCTAAAGTTGCAGATGTGTATACTTTCTTCCCCCATCTGTCTAATGCTCTGGAATCTCTGTCAGAGGGGACTGGAATCTTTGCTGAGGAGGCCTTTACCCCTTTGGGGCCCTGAGAAATAGTTTCAGGGTCAGCAGCAGGGCTTTTATAAAGAAATTTGTGAGAGTCAGGAACTCTGTAGTATCTATCAGGCTTAACTGGAGCAGGAGGTAAAGAATCAGGATTTAAACTGGATTCAGTATACACATCATCCACAATATCTAACACTGGCGGAATAGCAAGGGGTCTGTGTTGAAGTAATAAAAGGAAATCTCTGAGCCTTTTCTTGGATTCAGAATAATCCTGGCCCTCCCAATGGAAATGCTCCCTCATGGTATGCAAGGTTTCCCCAAAGGAGTAGTCCTCTGGCGGAGAGGCTGAAGGAATTGATTTCTCAGCATCAGAATCCTCATAAGGGGGAAGAGAGTATCCTAGGTCTGAAGATGAATCTGAAGAGATGGATACCTGGTCAGATGAGTCCGTCTGCATCCTGTCTAGGCCTTTTATCAGGAGGGGGATGGGACCCCCTGATCAGAGTGATTAAGTCTTCGGCCATTTTGAGCATTTGTTTCTTAGGCATGGAGGCCTGTCCTGGTGAATGCTGAATTTGTTTCTTTGTTTTTAAAGGAGTTTTAGACTTAGTAGAAGATTTAATGGTTAACTGAGTAGGTCTGAAAACACCCTCTGAAGCTACGGGTTGTTCAGCTACTCCGGATCCCTCTGAAAGGTTAGTCTTGGTAGGCTGTAAATCTGGTGCGTCTGAAGGCCCAGCCATCTCCACGTGGGAGTCAGAGGTGGCCTGAGGTTCTAATGAAGCGGTAGTCAGGGGCTGCGAAGGCACCTCGCTGAAAACAGGAGAACCGGCGAATGGCCTAGAAGAGGCTTCATCGTCAGTTTTGGGCCTCGGATGCCTGTCTTTGCGCTTTTTGTGTATTCCGGTCGTTGGTAGTTCCGATGGCATGGTATAATTGAATTTTCTGCCAAAATAATGTTGGGCAAAATTAAACCGACGTTTAATAGTGCGCTTGTTAAACCTAGCACAAAACCGACAACCTGTGACGTCATGGTCTGGGCCTAGGCATGGGACACAATAGGAATAGAAATCCTTATGAGGTATTTGCTTCCCACAAGAAATACAGTTATTAACTTTTACCAACATCGGTCTGAAGCAAAAAAAAAAGTTTCCCCAATGGGATACTTAGCTTTGTAGAAGACTTTGGTTCTGGATTCGGAATGAAAATCTCAGGAGACGGCCGACTGGCACTTGAACTGCTTTTGCTTTGGGCACCGCGCAGCAAGAAAGACTGAAGAAAATGGCGTCGGCTGCATCTTATATACCCCTGTCGCACTGACTTCATAGCAACCGACGCCGGACCAAGACTTTGGAACTCAGGCCGACTGGGGAACCGCCTGACGGCAGGATAACCAAAGTATAATGACTGCAGCAGTGTAACACTATCAACATCCCTGTCTGGATGAAAAATGATAAATGGTTCCACAGCCATGAATGCTTGTAACTCCGAGCCTCATCTTGCAGAGGTTATTGCTAGGAGCAGAGCTGTTTTCCAGGATAAGAATTTCATATCAGCTGTTGAGGCTGGCTCAAAAGGAGGCAGTGTGAGTTTTTCCAAGACATAATTGAGGTGCCATGTCGGAATTGGTGCTCTCCTTGGAGGCCTGATGTTTTTGGCCCCTTTGAGGTACTGCCTTATTAAAGGATGAGAAAAGATAGGTGGTTCCGTATTGCAATGGACTGAAATGGCAGAGGCATGAATATTAATTGATGAAAAGGAAATGCCTTTGTCCAGCATCTCAGTTAGGTACTGTAAAATCTGAGGAAAATGTGGTACATACGTGTCAATGCCTTGTTCCTGGTTCCAAGCACAGAATCTCTTCCATTTTTCTGCATAAGATTTTCTGGTACTGGGCATTCTGGCCTCCAAGATAACATCCATAACAGCTTTTGAAAGAGGAGTGTTCTGAATGGCTACATTATCCGCCATGCTGCCAGATTTAAGGTTCTGAGCTGGCTGTGCAGGATCTGATTGTTTTGTTGGGTCAGAAAGTGAGAAGTTTGAGGCAATATACATGCTGGACCTTGAGACAAGCTCTTTAGGATTTGGTTTCAGTGCTGGCGTGGCCAGTCTGGTGCAATCAGTATCATTTTTGGCTCCTCTTGTCTGACCTTTAGGAGTACCTTGGGAAGGAGAGGCAGTGGAGGAAAGGCATATACTGTTAAGTTTTTTCCAGCTTAAGGATAGGGCGTCCACTCTCCATGTGATAAATCCTTGTGCAAAATCTCTAATTGGCAGTTGTGAGGGGAGACAAATAGATCTATGTCTGGGCATCCCCATTTCCTTATCATGCTGAAGACTTGTGGATCCAGTTTCCACTTGTGGGGATCCATGAGGTTTCTGCTTAGTTCGTCTGCCAGAGTATTTGTTTTTCCTGGCAGGAATTGTGCTTGCAGGTGAACCTGACAAGTCAATGAGGAATTGTGCTTGCAGGTGAACTTGACAAGTCACTGCTGTGTCCCACAAGGTCATTGCTTGTCTGCAGAAGGGGTAGGAATGTGTGCCTCCCTGCTTATGTACCGCATGACCGCAGTATTGTCCGTCTTTATCAGTAGCTGTCCTGGATGAAGTAGATCCTTGAAAGCTGTCAGGGCATTCTGAACAGCTAGCATCTCTTTTTGATTGATATGAAGATGCATCTGGCTTGCAGGCCATGTGCCCTGAATACATTTTCCTGCCATATGGGCCACCCAGGTATAATCTGATGCATCTGTTGTCAGTGTATCTGGCTGTGGGTAAAGTGAATGGTAGACCCTTGCTGTGGTGACAGGCCTGTGCCCACCATTGAAACTCCTGTTGCAGGCAAGGAATGAGGGTAATTACCGTCTCCAGGCTGTGGCAATGCTGAGTCCAAACACTTTTTAGATACCATTGTAGTTTCCTCATATGCAGTCTGGCATATGGAATTTGTAGAATGCAGGATGCCATGAAGCCCAAGGCCTGCAGGATTTTCCTTGCAGATAACTGGGTTTTTGTAGCCAATTTTTTGAAGTCAGTTGCCTTTGTCTGGCTTGAGATAAGCCATCTGGGCAGTTGTATTTAAGCTTGCACCCAGGAATATTATCTCTTGAGAGGGTACTAGTTTTGATTTATTTTTGTTTACTGTGTACCCTAGGCAAATTAGTAATCTTTTTACAAATGCCAGATGCTTTAGAAGAATGTCTTTGTTCTCTGCTTGAATAAGGCAGTCGGTCCAAGTAGGGGTATATTTGAATTCCTCTGTCTGCAAAACGCAATTACTGGTGCCAGGCATTTTGTGAAGACCCTGGGCACAGTAGATAAGCCAAAGGGCAGTGCAGAAAATTGGTAGTGCATTGAGCCAGCTATGAATCTGAGGTATCTTCTGCAAGACTGTCTGATTGGGACATGCAGGTATGCCTATTTTAGGTCCAAAGTTACGAGCCAAGCCTTTTTGCCCAGCATGGGCAGTAGCTGCTGTAGAGTCAACATCTTGAATTTTGGAACTTCCAGAAACGTGTTTAGTATAGATAGGTCCAGTATTGGTCTCCAGGTTTTGTCCTTTCTGGGCACTAAGAGTCCTGAGTAAAATCCTTGCCCCTGCTCTTGTAGTACTTGTTGAATGGCCCTCATGTCCATGAGGGCTGTAATTTGCTTTTGTGCCTCTGCCCATTGATTGTGTGGCAGGTCTGGCATACCTTTTGCCCTTGGTAGGTTGTGAAAGTGGAACCTGTAGCGCTGGGACACTATGTTCAAGACCAATTTGTCTTGGGTAATCATCTGCCAATTTGGTGAAAAAAGTGCTAGTTTTCCCCCCCAAGGGGGCTGCCAAAAGCAAAGTGCTTGGATCTGGCAGAGGAAAGTCATTGGGACCGTTTCCTGTAAGATTGTGATTCGTCTTCTCCGCTTTTGGAGGTAGATGCACCCCATTGTTTAGACCTGTACGAGCCTTGGGGCTGAGAAGGCCAGTGACTGCAAAATCTGGGTGGCTGTACCTGTAAGAAATCCTTAACTGTCTGCATGGATTTCGCTTTATCCTCCATTTTCTTCAACACCTCTTCTGCTTTAGCACCAAACAAAGTAACATGCTGTAATGGAGCATCTAATAATTTTGCTTTAACATGATCAGGCAGATTCTGTTCCTTTAACCAAGCATGCCTTCTAATAACAGAACCTGTAACAGAGGCCCTGCAGGAGGCCTCCAGTGAATCATAACCACATTGCAAAGTATGCTTACCCACTTGTTCAGCAGCATGCAATAAATCCTGCATTTCCTTGTTCTCTGAACCTTCAGAATTTGTCAACATTTTCTGTTTAAGCAGTGACATTAAGTACTGCTGATATTTAAGCATATGAAACTGACAATTTAAAGTCCTTACAGCCAAGGTAGCAGAAGTGTAAACTTTTTCCCCCATCTGTCCAGTGCCCTAGAATCCATATCAGAGGGGACAGGATTTTTTGCAGTGGAAGCTTTGACCCCTTTGGGACCCAGAGAAATAGTTTCTGGGTCAGCAGCGGGGTTTTTATATAGGAATTTATGAGAGTCTGGGAACATGTAGTATCTGTCTGGCTTAGCAGGTGCAGGGGTAAAGAGTCAGGGGACAGGATGGACTCTGAAAATACATCTACAATGTCTAGAACAGGTGGAATAGCAAGGGGTCTGTGCTGAGGTAGTAACAGAGAGTCTGAGCCTTTTCTTAGATTCTGAGTAATCTTGGCTCTCCCAGTGGAAATGCTCCCTCAAGGTATGCAGGGTTTCCCCAAAAGAATAATCCTCAGGAGGAGAGGCTAAAGGGATGGATTCTTCAGCATCAGAATCTTCATAGGGAGAAAAATAATATCCCTGTTCATAAGAGGAATCAGAGGAAATTGAAACCTGATCAGAAGAATCATATTCTGCCTCTTGCCTAAGCATCTTTATCAGGAGGGGGATGGGAACCCCTGATCAAAGTAATTAGGTCTTTGGCCATTTTAAGCATCTGTTTTTTAGGCATGGAAGTCAGAGTAGGAGAATTCTGTACTTGTTTCTTTGTCTTTAGAGTTGCTTTAGTCTTTGAAGCTGAAGATGGTTTAACATATAACTGTGTATGTCTGAAGACACCCTCAGAAGCCGATGCCTGCTCAGCGGCTCCGGACCCATCTGAGGGAATGATTTCAGAGTGTCCAATACCTTGAGTATCCAGATGCCCAGTCGGCTCCACGTGGGAGTTGGAAGCGGCCTATGGCTCTGAGGTAGCGGGCGCCAGGGGCTGTGAAAGCGCCTCACTGAGAACCGGCGACTGACCTAACGAAGGCCTCGTCATCTGTTTTGGACCTCAGATGCCTATCCTTTTCCTTGTCCTTGCGTTTTTTGTAAACTCCGGTCATCGGCTGTTCCAACGGCATTATATAGTTAAATCTTCGGCCAAAGTAATGAAATGCAAAATCTAACCAACGCTTAATAGTGCTTTGGTTAAATCTAGCACAAAACCGACAGCTAGCAACGTCGTGGTCAGGGCCTAGGCAAGGAATACAGTAAGAATGAAAATCCTTATGAGGTATTTGCTTCCCACAAGAAATACAGTTAACTTTTTCTAACATCGGTCTGGAGCAAGAAAAAAGTTTCTCCAACGGTGTACTTAGCTTTAACTCATTCACTCCAGAGCAGCTCAGGAAAAGCTGCCTGCTTAATTCCACCATAGGAACAACAGTGCAGCCTGAGCTCATTTTCAGAAAATCCATTTGTAATACTATACAGAAAAGAAATGCTCATAACTCTAACTATAAGAGCTACACTAAAAATGTAAACGCGAAAGTTGTTCAGCAGACACTGACCTTTCCAACAGTGTAAATGTTGATAGTCCATGTCAAAGTCATAATTAAATATTTGGCAAGGAATGCTGATATTGTGCAATTTTTTTAATTTTTTGGAAAAGCAAAGCACAATATCTTGGTCTATGTACCATGCAGACCCATACAATTTGAATTTAATTTGTTAGTATGAATGTCAGCTTTAAAATGATACTTTAACCATAACTGTGTGACACTCCTTTCATGAGATATTCACAGAAATATGATTAGTATATTATTTCTCATAATTAATAAATAAACAAAGCATAATATCTCATCACCTGTAACAGACAGAGCCTACATATCAGTGTAGAAGTTGTGCATCTGAATGTCAGCTTCAGAATGACGCATCATTTGTGTGATTACTATGCTCCCTCGCAAAGATATGGGCATAATAATGAGAAGTATTGTAAATGTATAATTTTCATATTTGTACAAGACTAAACAAACTGTGATATCTGTACGTGTGTACAGTGCCTAGACACAGTTCTTTTACCATGTTGTAAGGAGTAACACTGTCTTCAAAATGATGCATTACTTCACACAATGTGGTGCTCCCTTGCAAAGTTATTTACCAAAATATGAAAAAAAATCATAATTTCCATAACCTAAGTTGTGAACAAACTTTGATATCTGCCTATGAGTACAACATACAGGTGCCATTCTTTTACCATGTTAGAAATATAAATAATCTTTTCAAAATGAGGTATTACTTGGCACATTCAGATGCTACCTTGCAAAGTTATTTACCAAAATATGAAAAAAAAATCATAATTTTCATAACCTAAGTCCAAAACAAACTTTGATATCTGCACAAGTGTCAAACATACAGGCACAATTATTTTACCATGTTAGAACCAGCAATACTGTCTTCAAAATAAAGAAGTTATGTTCTTACCATAACGTTCCATGTTAGTTGTCTTCTTCTCGCCTTCTTCTTGCTGGATGGGTTCGGAGCCGACCTCGGCACTGCCACTCTAAAAGCTCGAGAGTTGGTTCCACCGGCTCGAGGCTCCCCTTATATCCCACAATGCTAGGCGTGAGTTACCTCAGATCTCGTTTGTAAGCTAGGCCCAGCCTATAGTAGTAATGGAATAATTAGTAACAAAGTCCACCTCTATAAATAAGGGAAAAAAGAAGGGTGACCTACATCCTGATCCAGGAAATATGCACAGCAGAGCATATACCCAAGTACAGAGGTGGTAGAAAGAGAGGTCACGATCACAACTCCTCTAGGTCTGTCCAGGCCAGGGGGCAGGAGGGTGGGACGCAAGAAGAAGGCGAGAAGAAGACAACTAACATGGAACGTTATGGTAAGAACATAACTTCTTTATGTTAAGTTGTCTATCTCGCCTTCATTCTTGCTGGATGGGACCGTCCTAGCACCTTGTCCCGGGTGGCCTAACGGAACAGACTCCTGAGAACAGTGGAACCAAAGTTAGCTCTATGCCTAGAAGCTAAATCCAACTTATAATGAGAAATGAAAGTGTGAGGAGTAGCCCAAGTAGCCGCTGCACAAATGGTGTCAATAGGCAGTCTGTCTTGGAAGGCTAATGAAGTAGCCAAAGCTCTGGTAGAATGGGCCTTAGGTTTATTAGGCAGCTTTTGGTGTCTAATCTCATAAACAAGGGTAATCAGAGATGTAAGCCATCTAGATAATGATACCTTTGAAACTGAAAGTCCCTTTCTGCCTTCTGCATAGGAGATAAACAGTTGATCAGATTTTCTGAATTGTTTTGTTCTATCCAAATAGTACCTCAACTGACTATGAACATCTAGCCAGTGTAATTTTTGTTCAGACCTATTGGAATATTCTGGAAAAAAGACAGGAAATGCATACAGAAGTCCCCGGGGCCAAACTTGGACTAGAGCGTCTCTGCTGGGTTGGCCTGGTAAAGGGAATAGAGTGAAAAATTCTCTGCACTTGCTGTTTTGGGGAGTAGCAAAAAGATCGCAGCAAGGCTGACCCCACTTGAGGAAAATTTCTCTCACAACAGTGTCTTTCAGAGACCACTCGTGAGGCATGAGAATAGCTCTGCTCAACTTGTCCGCAATTTGATTGGACTTCCCAGGGATGTGCGTTGCTATCAGAAATCGCTGAGAAGAAATCGCCCATTGCCACAGTCTGAGTGCTTCTCGACACAGGGGGTATGACCTGGTTCCGCCTTGTTTGTTGATGTACCACACTACAGACATATTGTCTGTCTGGATTGCAATCGTTCCCAAGGGAAGAGAGTCTTGAAGGGCTTGCAACGCTAAAAGCACTGCTCTCATCTCTAGAACATTTATGTGCAAGTGGCATTCGTTTGGTTGCCATGTGCCCTGGACCATCCTGCCCTGATAATGCCCCCCACCCGATCAGGGAGGCATCCGCTGTCAGTGTAGCAACCGGAGGGGTGGAACAAAGGGTCTTCCCAACAAGAGCTGAGGGGAAGACATCCACCACATGAGATGATTTCTGCACTGCGTGATCATAATGGTGTGAGACATTGGAAGTTGCTGGTATGACCATTGTGTGAAGAGCATCCATTGAAGGATCCGCATGTGGAATCTGGCTAATGGAAGCAGAGGTATGGCCGCCATAATTCCCAACACCTTCAGAACTAACCTGGCTTTGATTCTGTTGTTGTTGAAAAGGAGTGAGACCAGTTTGTGAATGTCTGCTATTCTCTGATGTGTTAGTCTCGCAGACATGTCCACTGTGTCCAGATTTGCCTATGAAAGTAATAGCACGACAAGGCGACAAAACAGACTTTTCGCAATTTATTGAAATGCCTAACTTTTGACAAATGCGAAGGTGTAATCTCTGGCCACCAGAAGGAGATGCTTGGTGGGAGCTGTGAGGAGCCAGTCGTCCAAATATGGAAACACCTGGAATCCTTGTCGTCTCAGGTGAGAAGCTACCACTGCCATGCATTTGGTAAACACCGGGGCAGTGGTGAGACCAAAGGGCAGGGCCCTGAACTGAAAATGACTGGTTCCCAGCCTGAAGCGGAGGAATCTTCTGGAGCGCCTGTTCATTTTATGTGATAGTAGGCATCCTGAAGGTCTATAGAGCACATCCAGTTTCCTTTGCCCAAAAGGGGAAGGATGGATTGCAGCGTGACCATCCGAAATCTTGTTTTCTTGACTGATCTGTTCAAGATACTGAGATCCAAAATTGGTCTCCAGTCCCTGTTTTCTTTGGAACTAAAAAGAACCTTGAGTAGATTCCGGATCCTTGCTGGTCTACTGGAACTGGCTGAATTGCTCTTTTTGCAAGCAGTTTTGAAATTTCCAAAACCGCTAGATCCCTTTGAGCGGGTGGAACATCTGGAAGGGATTATTTGATTGGTTTGGAATGCGAAGAAAGGGGATAGAATAGCCTTCGAAATGACGGACTGTACCCATTTGTCTTGAGTCAGGGATAGCCAGGCTTCTGGGTACAGTGACAATCTTCCCCGACTGCCCCCGAGGGGGGGCAGTCGGGCAACACCTCAGGGATGCTGAAAGGGCTTGTCAGAGAAGGCTTCCCGATTGCCCTGGTTCTGCGGACCCCCTGCCCCTAGGGCGACGCCTACCATTGTTATTCCCGCCTCTGCCTCTGGCGGAAACGACCCTGTCGTCAGGCGAAGTCCCTTGAGATTGTTTACGGAACCACATCTTTCCACCTTTCTGGCCTTTGGGGTAAGGCCTAGGAGGAGTAGAAAACGGACTCCGGCGGCAGAAAGGGTCTTGCCATCAGTTTCGCACCTAGTCAAGGTTTCTTTCACTTGAGGACCAAAGAGAGATGATCCATCAAATGGGAGTTAGTGAAAGACGCCTTGAAGGGTCCGCAAATTGCATAGCCGCATCCAGGCATGCCTACGTAAGGCCACACCTGTCCCTGCGGCCCTACTCGCTCCATCAGCCGCGTAAGAAAGAAGGCGCATGGAGGAGTTGGTTATGGAGTTAAGGGTAGCCAGCTGAGTGTTCATCTTATCTTGAAAACCCACAGCTGTAGGGTCCTTAACATTTCACTCGCTTCTTTGATCAAGTCCCTTTGAAGACGAGTGAAATGGCATAGGTAGTTCAGCGAACGCATGGTAAATGTCGCTGACGAGAACATCCGCTTCCCGTACCTGTCCATGGACCTAGATTCCTTGTTAGGTGGATGGACAGGTACTGAAGGATCAGCTAGCTCCTTCTTAGTGGCAGCAGCTACCACCATAGCATCCACAGAGACTCCTTTTGTCAAGAACGGTTTGTCTGCTGGTGCCGTTATGAATTTGGAGGGTCTCCTGGGAGTGGGGTCCACTGAATCAGGAGCCGTCCATGCCTTTTTAGCAACCACCTGCATGAGGGGGTCAAAGAGGGGGGGACACCCAGGAGGTGGAAGGGCGAGAGCCAAACGCCTCAAGATACACAGATTCATCCTCTGAAGGGTTGAGGGCTGGCCAATTTCCCCTCTGTTTCAGGATCTCTAGAATGTCTGCAAATGAGACATCTTCAGAAGGGGAACGGGGGGAACCCTCAGAATCATCTAAATCTGTGTCAGATGTGATGGACTCAGGTGAGTCAATGTGTTTCCTCTTACATTTCCTCTTCCGAGGGGGCTCTTCTGCCAAATCAGGAGAGGCCTCGGAAGAGGATGAAATCCCCACAGGGGGTTCCTGAGGAGCTGGCTCTCTGCGGTCCGGGATGAGGGAGTGAGTCGACTTGACCTGAGGCACCGTGAGGGAGGCGGACGGAGCCAACTGTGGAGTAGAGCCAGGCTCTAACACACTCCGCATGACCTCGAATGCACCCCTGTCAGGCAAAGCCAGAGGTCCCGCCCGAGAAGCTAAGAACCTCCCTCGGCACTGACAGTGATGTCTCCTAGGACGATGTCGGAGCCGAACTCACCAGCCGAAGCACCGAGAGGAGAGGGGTCGGACAAGGGTCCGATGCCACTCACCCCTCGAGCCGACGAGGGAAGTCCGGCGCCGAGATTCTTCCAAGGAAGAAATCGGAGCCGACGATGGAGCCGAAGACAATTGTAT
This sequence comes from Protopterus annectens, assembly GCF_019279795.1. Lineage (NCBI taxonomy): Eukaryota > Metazoa > Chordata > Ceratodontiformes > Protopteridae > Protopterus > Protopterus annectens. Next base: position 710,941,105 of record NC_056749.1, on the reverse strand, counting down.
CGGCTCCGACGCTATCACAGTCTCGGTTCCGACACGACCCGGCTCCGAGCTCAAGAGAGTCGAAGGAGGACTATATTGATGGACAGGGGCAGGCATCGACTGATGAGTCGGGCTCTGAAGCATCTGGGCCAGTGCCTCGGACTTAAGAAGTCGACTCGCTACCCTCTGAAGGTCATGATTCGACAGCCTCGATGACCTAGAGGAGTGAGATCTTTGGCTCCGTTCAGACAGCAGGGGAGATCCTGGAGCCGAATGAACGGAGCCAAGGGATGGTGACCTGGACCTCTTCTAGTTGTCGGCTCCGAAGGTCTGGTCGGAGCAGACACGGAATTTAATACCTCGGCTCCAGCCGGAGCCGAGGGAACCACAGAAACTGTGGACTGAGACTCATCGGCTCCAGCCGGAGCTGATGTAGGCAGAGGTTTAGAAGCCTTAGGTCTCGGCTCAGTTGTCGGAGCCGAAGACCTAGATGCCTTGGAGGGCTTCCCTGAAGACACAGTAAGGGAATCCTCTGGCTTGAGTAAGCCTCTTAAAATTAACTTATTTTTTCTTTCCTGCAGGACCCTGGGGCTGAAGCCATGGCAAACAGCACAGGAGTCCTGCAGGTGCAAAGGTCCCAGACAGTAGACACAAGAAGTGTGAGCGTCTGTCAGAGACATTTTCTGACAGCACGCATCACACTTCTTGAATCCTAGACCTTTGCTTCTTTAGACATCTCAAAGGTGTAATCACACACATAGTCACAAACACACTGATTACACCCTGTCTAGTTTAACTTAAAATAAAACAACTAGCTAGGTTTTTAAATTAAGAAAAAATAACACACACACACTCCACTAGGGAAAGAAAAAGGCCTGTAGGCCCAGGGAAGAACTTAAAGTTCTTGTGGGGAAAAACAGGAATTTTTAAGAAAGGGGATAAGAATTCCTCTAAACTAAGGGAAATAAGTATAAATATTAAAATTAAAGGGGTTTTAATACACTAACTTTACAAGAAAGTCACTTACCAAGAACCGGTAGAAAACCAACACCTCGATCGCTGTAGCGGCAAACGAGATCTGAGGTAACTCACGCCTAGCATTGTGGGATATAAGGGGAGCCTCGAGCCGGTGGAACCAACTCTCGAGCTTTTAGAGTGGCCGAGTCGGAGCCGAGGTCGGCTCCGAACCCATCCAGCAAGAATGAAGGCGAGATAGACAACTTAACATGAGATATTACTTGGCACATTCAGATGCTCCCTTGCAAAGTTATTTACCAAAATATGAAAAAAATCATAATTTCCATAACCATAAGTCTCAAACAAACTTTGATATCTGCACGTGTCAAACATACTGGCACAATTCTTTTACCATATTAGAACCAGCAATACTGTCTTCAAAATTAGATATTACTTGGCACATTGGCACTCACTGCTTCTAATCTAACAAACTCCATCTGCTCTTCAAACAATTATCTATGCACAGATGACACAGCAGTCCTTCCTGCTACCCTACTCAACAAATGCTATCCATTCACGATTAGCGATAAGGCCATACAATGCTACAACTACACAATACAATGCGTTACTTAGCTGGTTGTTAAGTCACGTTCAGGGCACAAGGTGAAATGTAAGAAAGGATGGTGTTGTCGCATCTGACTCGAGACTTTTCAATTTACAATGACAATATGCAAATGTTCACCACTTGTGTAGTAAAGCGCAAGTCCTACAACTGCAGATAAAAATTTTAAAAAAATGCAGCGAACCTGCACAAATCACAAACCACCCTAAATAAGATGTGGATGCACAGTAAAGGATTGAGGAATGAACAGCGACGGTGTGTAATTTTAATAAAAGTAATGTCTACAGCAATGCTTTTCATTAGCACCTTTAAGTTTCATAGAACTACTACATAACAATTTTGGACACCAGACACTTCAGAACACTGTAAGCTCGTTCCGAACCATGGAACTTTGAGTGGAAGCACTTAACCATAAAATCATAGAATGTTTTTTTTTTCTCATTCATTGGTTCTTGTATCATTAGACAGACACATGAACAGATCCAAATCTATGCGTTGCGAAACTCCCAGGCATCAGCAAAGATGAAGAGACAAGTGAACTATAAATGCAGAGTGCCCCAACTAACAAACCCAACCGCTGTCCACCAGACATATCTGTTAAGAATTGCTAAAAGGATACCAAGTACCATCCATTCTACTGTCCTGCACTGTGCTTGGGAAGATCAGGCTCTAGTTGTTTGAAGTGCCCCACAAAGGATGGCTATTTGAATATTACAAACTCCAATTTTCTTGTTTCAAAAAAAAAACAGACTATCGGAGTTTGTTAAAGCTGCTGATTCTTTGTTTTTTAGAAAAAAAAAAGCATAGTAAGTCAGCAGAAAGAAGGCAGGAACAGAAAAAGAAGGCATTCTTCGTTGACTGATGTTACGGGTTACTGCAAAGCTACCAGGCAGATGAAATGTGTGTGTGAATAACACTTGGCATGTACGTTTGCAAGTGAAATACAGGCACTTGGAGAAATACTGCTACAAAAACACAGCTCCTACCTATAGTCCGTTCTATGGATGTCTGGTCTCCATGGCTGTATGAGTTTCCACGACCATGACTGTGGTTGTACTGGCGTGTTTTGATCTGGGACTGACATGGTATCGCAGGGTTAAGGGTGTTGTATTCTAAGATGGTCTTCAGAGGAGATGCAAGTCCAGTGTTATGCTTGTCCCTTTGGTAACTGGTATACACCAGGGATTTTGATAGTGGATACAGAAGAGCAGGTGTAAGAGTGGGTTTAAAAGTTTAACCGGTTTCTCAGAAAATACTACATTAATCAGAAATACCACTCCAAAGGAGCTGGAATAAAATGTAGGCACACTCTCATACACACACGCAAGCACTTCTACATTCATACAAACACTCTGCATTCACTCCGGAACCGATCACTTTCTCATACACACACGCAAGGACTCCTACATTCATACAAACACTCTGCATTCATTCATTCACTGATCGCTCTCTCATACATACAAGCAGGCACTTGTACATGCATACAAACACTCTGCATTCACTCCAGAACCGATCATTCTCTCATACACACACGCAGGCACTTCTACATGCATACAAACACTCTGCATTCATTCATTCACCATTCACTCTCTCACACACACACGCAGGCACTTCTACATTCATACACACACTCTGCATTCACTCAGGAACCGATCGCTCTCTCATACACACAAGCAGGCACTTCTACATTCATACACACACTCTGCATTCACTCAGGAACCGATCGCTCTCTCATACACACAAGCAGGCACGTCTACATTCATAAACACACTCTGCATTTACTCCGAAACCGATCGCTCTCTCATACACACAAGCAGGCACTTCTACATTCATACACACACTCTGCATTCACTCAGGAACCGATCGCTCTCTCATACACACAAGCAGGCACTTCTACATTCATACACACACTCTGCATTCATTCAGGAACCAATTGCTCTCATACACACATGCAGGCACTTCTACTTTCATACACACACTCTGCATTCACTCGGGAACCGATCGCTCTCTCATACACACATGCAGGCACTTCTACTTTCATACACACACACTGCATTCACTCAGGAACCGATCGCTCTCTCATACACACAAGCAGGCACTTCTGCATACACACATACACACTTCATTCTCTCCATGAGCACTTGCAATCAAAAAATACAAGAATGAAACCCACTACCCTAGCATACATAATGTCAGCTTACCTAACCACAGGCTAAATTAATTCAGCAGTAAGCAGTTCTTGTCGCCGGTAAAATTAAAACAAGAGACCTTCGAAGCAAAAACTGCCAAAAAGGTGGCTCCGATTCTGATCAATAAATTGAGGGCTCCAGCAGCAGGTAGAATCTGCAAATATCAGAAAAAAGAAAGGAAATGCCTGCTGCTGGACCTTCTATTTATTCAGGGAGAACAAAAGAAATTAAGATTTCGGGTGGAGGTGTTATGCAAGTGGTGGCTTGGATTGCGATAATCCTATAGGCTGCCACCGCTTGCATAATCGACCGCTTTACAAGCTGATTTTCTTCAAAAAATTCAATGTGAGCAGCATGTAAAAACACATTGAATCGTAGGTATATGATGTAAAGAACAAGTTAGACTACGATTTAAGCATGTTTTACATGCTGCTCACATTAAAAATCTACATTGCAGTTTGTGACTTCAGTAGAAGGTACTCTGTGATAACTGCTTGCAATTCCTATCGTCTCACAGCGCACTCGGGTGTAAGCATAGAAGCACTGTGAGACGGTACTCGGGGTTAATGAAGACTTCGGTTCTGAAATTCGGATTTGAAAATCTCAGGAGTCGGCCGACCAGCACTTGCAAACTGCTTTTGCTTCAGGCACCGCTCGGCAAGAAAGACCGAAGAAAATGGCATCGGCTGCATCTTTTATACCCCTGGCGCACTGACGTCAGGGAAGAGGTGACAGCAACCGATGCCGGACCAGGACTTTGGAACTCAGGCCGACTGCGGGTAGCCTGCCAGCAGGATAACCCAAGAGTAATGACTGCAACAGTGAAACACGATGAACATCCAGGCATGATGCCTCACAGCAATGCCAATACCGGTTGCCCGAGAGGTAGCTCCTGCAGCATTGGAAATTAACCTCATCGAGAAATTTGCGAGGTAAGTCAGAGTGGATAGTTTGGGAGACGCCTCCTTGAGGTCCTGAACCAGCAACAACTCTAAGTGGAAAGCTCTTAGACCAATTTACTTTGGAGGCAGGTAAAATGTGCCAAATAATTAAATGCTCTCAGCCCAAAAGTAGCTGAGGCATAAACACTCATCCCAAAATGGTCTATCGCCTGGGACTTCTTGTTCAGGAGTGGGAGGGGTGGACCGCGGAGCTCTGCTCTACCATCTCCTCCTTAAGGGTGGTGGCAACCATGATGGCATCAACTGGGACACCTTAGTTTCAGAAAGAATGGTCCACGGGAGAGCTGAGAAATTTGTCTGCTCTTTTTGGAACTGGTTCCACTGTGTCAGGCTCCGTGAGGCCCCACTGGCGATCAAATATACTAACTTGTCAGTGTGGAGGGGGGAACATCCAGGAAGGAAATGGGCCCATCCACAAAGTTTTCAAGAAATATGGACTCCTCTGAAGATGGGGAATGGAGAGAACATCCAATCTTTTGGTTCAAGATTTTAAGGACATCTCCGAAGGAGACATCATTGGGCAGAGATCTGGGGGACTCCTCCATCAGGGTTCATGTCCTGAGTGAGGGACTCCATGAGGGACTCAATTACCTCCTCTTGAACATTCTCTTACGATGTACCTCCTCCGCTGGAGGCTCCAGGGAGGACTCTGATAAGGCAGGGACTCCAAGAGATGAGAGACCACACCAGCCAAAGTACAGAGAGGCAGGGAGGGACTGTGAGGTGTGGTAGATGAAACTCCAGTCCTTAAGAAGGTTCTCTCAACCACCCTGAAAGCTGAGGGGCTTGAAGCGGCCCCATCTCCCATGTCCAAGGGAGAAGCTCCCCGGAACAGCACCATGACCCCTGGATGATACCGGTCCACAGTTATCAAAAGCAGAAGCTCCAAGGGGAAGGGACCAGGCCAAGGAAGCAGTAATAGACCCCCCCCTCCTAGATATTCACTTGCAGGGCATTAGGACCAGCTATTAAGCCCTGCAAGACTGCAGTGGCAAAACCAGCTCTGGATTTAGAAAAAAATAGGCATGTGGTAAATGCTTGGTGAAGGTATGTACAGAGCTCCAGGTAGCAGCTTCTAGGATGACCCTGGCAGGGACACCTCTGAGAAAGGATGTAGAGGTGGATGCAGCTCTGGTGGAATGTGATCTTATCCCCTGTGGAGTAGATTTTCCACGGTGCTTATAGCAGAAATGAATGCAATGGGCTATCCACTCAGAAATGGTTTGCTTTGAAATAGCCTTCCCCTCTGCCCCTACAGCAAAGCCAACTAGCAGCTGTTCAGATTTTCTAAGAGACTTAGTCCTGTCCAGATAAAATCTAAGTTGCCTGTGTATGTCCAAAGAGTGCAGTATTAGTTCTCCTTTGTTTTGTGGATTAGGGAAAAAAGTAGGCAAATGAATGGACTGATTAAGGGCCACACTAGACACCACCTTGGGCTTAAAGGAAGGATTGGTCCTGAGGGACACCATGTCTGCATGAAAGATGATGAATGGCTCCACTGCCATGAGGGTCTGTAATTCAGTCTTTTTGCTGAAGTGATGGCTAGAAGGAAGGCTGTTTTCCAAAAAGGAATTTCAACTCTGCAGTTGCAGCTGGCTCAAAAGGAGGTAGAGTGAGCTTTTCCAATACAAAGTTAAGGTCCCAGGCTGGAGTAGGGGCTCTCCTGGGTGGTCTTAAATTTTTGGCCCCTCTGAGGAATTACTTTAGCAGGGGGTGAGAAAAGAGGGGTGGTTCAGTTTTATAATGAGCTGAAATAGCACAGGCATGAATTTTGATTGACGAGAAGGAAAGGCCCTTGTGGAGCATCTCTGTTAACTACTGAAGAATATGCGGTAAGCTAGGCACCACTGTTCAGAGCAGCGGTACAAAGCTCTACCCGAGGAATACCTCACAGATGGATAACGTTCAGGAACACATCTCTGAAGCATCCACTCATGAGCTTGTGCGCTGGACCTGCTCAAGAAGCCTATCACTAGACTGTGCTCTGAAGGAATGTAAATGGCTAAAAGACTCACTTGATACTGGACAGCTAGATTCAGACCTGAAGAGCTAGTCTGCAAAGAAGACAGGACCTTGTGCCCCCTTGCTTATTGACAAACCACATCACTGTGGTATTGTCTCTGAAAACTGAGGGGCAAGGTTAAGAGAGGGAGCAGAAAGCCTGGAGAGCCAAAAGCAAAGCCCGCATCTCCTTTACAATGATGTGATTGGAACTCTAATGAGCAGGCCAGATACCCTGTACCTTGAGGGGGCCACAGGAAGCACACCAACTACTGCCCGGAGCATCTGTAAAAAGCTCCTGAATTGGAACTGGAGCTTGCAAAGCAAGTCCAAGGTTGAGCAAAAGTTGAAGAATCTACCACTGAAGCTCAAGCTTGAGACCTGGAAGAAAAGGTTCTGGGGGAAGTCCGCAGGGTGGCAATGTTAGAAACATGCTGAACTGAAGCAACACTGAAGTGTTCAAATATGGAGCCTGGTGAAAGTGTGCATAGAAATGTTAGAAGCCATGAACCAGAGAACACAGAGAAATTCCCTGGTGAAGACGAATGGCAGGGGAAGAAGGGAATGGGGTAAGGCAGGGATGCCAGCATGGGAACTATCCAAAGTCTGCAGCAGAGGAAAACAGGATCTCAGGAAGGTGTCAGAACTGGCTTCTGGATTTATGGTGAACCCCACAGTGAACATGATATCATGAAGAAAAGAGCTAGGGGAAGGAACTTGAATAAGCAGGTCATCTAGACAGGGAGGCTGAGAAATGCCTGAAAAAGGAGGAAGGGATTTCAAACCATGAAATATCCCTGACGGATAATGGACAGAACCTAAGAGTCTGAAGAGTTCTGAAACCAATTTGGGAGAGACAGGGAAAGACAGAGGGACAAGGGAACCTGGCTGAGGGAAGGAGGAAAAAAAAACTGTCAAACAGAACCTGGCTTATTCTGAAAAGCAGGTTTCTGGGCAGTAGGAGTCAGAGTAGATGCAGCAGAAGGCACATGCCTAGAACCCTTCTTGCCCTTGGGAATAGAGCAAGATTGCCAACAGACAAATGCAGACTTGGATGGATACTTCCTCTGAAATATGGAAATGGGACAAACAAAAATGTTTTGGCTCCTGCAAGGCTTTGCCCTTGTCCTGGAGAGACATGAAAAGCTCAATAGCAGCAGAACCAAAAAAGATTTTTATTATCCAAAGGAACATCCAAGAGTTTGACTTAATGTCATCAGGCAAAGCCCGAAGATGAAGCCAAAAATAACGCCTCATAACTGTGCCAAAAGAAGCAGCTTCGAAAGAGGCATCAACTACTTCATAGCGGCATTTGAATGACTGGCAGGCAACTACAGGCTAGCAAGGAGAGGGCTGAAGCCTTCCCCTCAGAGTCAGAAAGGTGAAAAACCACCTTAGAAACCTGAGAAAGGATAACCAAAATGTACCTGGCCACATAGGTCTAGTAGTTAATGGCCCTAAAAGTTAAAGTGGCAGCAGTGTAAACTTTCTATAATTCTACTACCCTTATCAGAAGGCAACAGCTTGGTAGAGGAGAGTAAAGTACAGTTGTGTACGCTTGTCATAAATGTAGATGTTAGAGTGTATTCACTGTTGTAGTCATTACATTTGGGTAATCCTGCTGGCAGGTTGCCCTCAGTCGGCCTGAATTCCAAAGTCCTGCGCCATTTTCTTTAGTTTTTCTTGCCCCAGATGTCAGGTGCCCCTTAAAGGGGTTGCTAAAATTTATATATGTATAATTACATGCACCAATATAAACTTTACCTTCATCTACAAGCAAATACACCACAAGGTTGTATAAATCAAAGAAGGAAAGATAGGTTACATCAGAAGAAAAGGGAGATGGAGGGTGGGTAACCTGGACTGCAACAGTGAATACACTAACATCTACATTTATGGTAAGTGTACACAACTGTACTATGTTCTTCGTGTTTCACTGTTGCAGTCATTACATTTGGGTAGAGTCCCAAAGCTACGGTTGTGAGGATGGAGCTAAACAGCATTAGGAGCGGCTATGAGGCCCTGCAGAACTGCAGTGGCAAAGCCTACCCTGGATTTAGAGTAGAATGGCAGATGATAGTGCTTTGCAAAGGTGTGCACTGAACTCCAAGTAGCAGCCTCTAAAATGTCCTTGGTAGGTACTCCCCTAAGAAAGGCTGCTGAAGTGGTTGCAGTTCAGGTTGAGTGTGGCCTAATGCCCTAAGGTACTGGCTTGCCATGGTGTACATAGCAGAAACAAATGCAGTGGCCTATCCACTTTGAAATAGTCTGCTTTTGAGATAGCCTTTCCTTGTGATCCTGAAGCATATGTCGCTAGTAATTGCTCTGTCTTTCTGAAAACTTTGGTTCTGTCCAAGGAGAATCTCAGCTGTCAGTGCACGTCCAAGGAATGCAGAATTCTCTCCCCTTTGTTCTGTGGATTTGGATAAAAAGTTGGCAGGTGAACAGTTTGGTTGACAGCCACACTGGACACCACCTTAGGCATAAATGTTGGGTTTGTCCTCAGAGAGACCCTGTCTGAAAGGTTCCACAGCCATGAGTGCCTGCAGCTCTGAAACTCGTCTTGCAGAAGTTATTGCTAGGAGCAGAGCTGTTTTCAAAGATACAAATTTTATATCAGCAGTAGCAGCTGGCTCAAAAGGAGGCAGGGTGAGTTTTTCCAAGAGATAGTTGAGGTCCCATGCAGGCATTGGTGATCTCCTTGGAGGCCTTAAATTTTTGTCTCCTTTGAGGTACTGCTTTAATAAGGGATGAGAAAAGATTGGTTGCTCTACATTGTAATGAGCCGAAATGGCAGAGGCATGAATTTGAATAGATGAAAAGACAGGCCTTTGTCCAGCATCTCAGTTAAGTATTGCAAAATCTGAGGAATATTTGGCACAGCTGTATCAGTTCCTTGTGCCTGGTTCCAAGCACATAATCTCTTCCATTTTCCAGCATAAGATTTTCTAGTACTAGGCCTTCTGGCTTCCAAAATGACATCCATCACAGCTTTACTGAGTGGTGCATTTTGTATGACTACATTATTCGCCATGCTGCCAGGTTTAAAGTCTTGAGTTGTCTGTGCAGAATCTGACCGTTTTGCTGGGACAGTAAATGAGGTAGTTGAGGTAAGGTCCATGCTGGGCACTGAGACAAGTTCCTTAGTATTGGATACCAGTACTGTTGGGGCCAGTCTGGGGCAATCAGTACCTTTGGTTTCTCCCGCCTGACCTTTAGCAGTACCTTGGGGAGGAAAGGCAATGGGGGAAATGCATATACTGATAGGGCGTCCACTTTCCATGCTTGTCTGTGATAAATCCTTATGCAGAATCTTTTTAGTTGGTCGTTGTGAGAGGAGGCAAATAGATCTATGTCTGGGCATCCCCATTTCCTTGTTATCAAGCTGAAGACTTATGGATCCAGGTGCCACTCGTGGGGATTCATGAGGTTTCTGCTTAGTTCGTCTGCCAGATTATTTTTCCTTCCTGGCAGGAAGTGTGCCTGCAGATGTACTTGGTAAGTCAATGCTGTGTCCCACAAAGTCACGGCTAGTCTGCAAAGGAGGTAAGAATGTGTGCCCCCCTGCTTGTTTATATACCACATGACCGTGGTGTTGTCTGTCTTTATCAGTAGTTGTCCTGGATGAAGTAGGTCCTTGAAGGCTGTCAGGGCATTTTGAACGGCTAGTATCTCATTTTGATTGATATGTAGATGCATTTGGTTTGAGGTCCATGTGCCCTGAATGCATCTTCCTGCCATGTGGGCACCCCAGGCATAATCTGATGCATCCGTTGTTAGTGTCTGCCTGGCTGGGGGTAATGTGAATGGCTGTCCCTTGCTTTGGTGACCAGCCTTGGCCCACCATCGAAACTCCTGTTGCAGGCAGGGAATGAGAGTAATCATAGTTTCCAGGCTGTGGCAATGTTGAGTCCAAACACTTTTTAGGTACCATAGAAATTTCCTCATATGGAATTAATTGGATGCCATGAAGCCCAAAGCTTGCAGAATTTTTCTTGCAGATAACTGGGCCTTTGTTGCCAACATTTTGAAACAGATAGTCAAGTTGCCTTTGTCTGGCGTTAGATAAGCCATCTGGGCAGTTGTATTTAAGCTTGCACACAGGAATATTATCTCTTGAGAGGGTACTAGTTTTGATTTCTTTTTGTCGACTGTGTACCCTAGGCATGTTAGAAGTCTTTTCACAAATGTCAGATGCTGTAGAAGAATGTCCTTGTTCTCCGCGTGAATTAGACAGTCTTCCAAGTAAGGCTATATTTGTATTCCTCTTTGTCTGCAGAATGCAATTACTGGTGCCAGGCACTTTGTAAAGACCCTGGGCGCAGTAGATAAGCCAAAGGGCAGTGCAGAGAATTGGTAATGCATTGAGCCAGCCTTGAATCTGAGGCATCTTCTGCATATCAGATTTGGACATGCAGGTATGCCTCTTAGGTCTAAAGTCAAAAGCCAAGCGTTCTTACCGAGCATGGGCAGAAGCTGCTGCAAAGTCAACATCCTGAATTTTGGTATATCCAGGAATGTGTTCAAAATAGATAGGTCCAGTATTGGCCTCCAGGCCTTGTCCGTTCTGGGTACCAAGAACAGTCTTGAGTAAAATCCTTGCCTCTGCTCTTGCTCTGGTACTTGTTGAATGGCCCCCATGTCCATGAGGGATGAGACTTATTTTTGTGCCTCTTGCCCATTGATTTTTTGGCAGATCTAGCCAGCCGTTTGCCTTTGGCAGGGTATGGAACTGGCACTTGTAGCCTTGTGACATTTAGCACCCACTTGTCCTGGGTTATTATGTGCCAATTTTGATAAAAAGTGCTAATTTTCCCCCTAAGGTGCTGCCAGGAAATAAGTGCTTGGTGCAAGCAGGGGGAAGTCAATGGAACTGTTTCCTGTATGGTTGTGATTTGTCTTCTCCAACTTTGGAGGTAGAAGCCCCCCATTGCTTTGACGGGTATGAACCTTGTGCCTGGCATCTGCCTCTAGGGCGTCTAGATCTGCCCCTTTGAGGCTGTCTGCCACAGGAAAGGACTAATTCTTTGTTGGCCAGTGTCTACTAATAAAACACAGTATTCCCCGTTGTACAGAGCCCAATGAAGGCAGTCTCACAAGCGTTGATGCAGATAATAGCGTTAAGCAGACTCTTCAGTCCAAGGAGATAACAAGCACCAAGTTTATTAACGAAATGCAGTAATTCCATTAATGTAATGACTGCAACACTGAAACACAAAGAACATCTTGGATGGCTTGTTAGAGGAGACTGACACTATAGGTCAGCAGAAGGGCATTTATAAAGAAATTTGTACTCCTCAGGCACTACTTAGAATCTGACATAGGTGTAGGAGGCTGATAGTCAAGGGATGAATATGCCAGCAAGAGGAAAGTATAGTTGTGTACACATACCATAAATGTTGAAGTCATCACATTTGGGTTAACCTGCAAGAGGTAGCCCTCAGTCGGCCCAAATACCAGAGGCTTAGTATTTCTGCGTCAGTTGCGGTCACTCCAGGACTGATATCAGGTCGTCAGTGGTACAAAATCAGGTAGCAGACGCCATTACATCAGTTTTCCTTGCCCTGTCAGGAGCCCCAAAATAGGAAGCTAGGTTATGGTGGAAGACCACCATCAGTAGAAAGTAAATACCAAAAAATTCCATGTAAGGAGAGACTAAGAAATGGATCTACAAGGCCATGGAACTTATAAACAAAGATATTGGCAACCTTCAAACACTGGACTGCAGGCAGTTTGGAATCGTGAAGGGCCGATCTTGTCTCCTGAATCTGATTGACTTCTTCAAATCAGTCTCCAGAGCCGTGGACAACGGTAAGGAGGTCCAGACAGCCTATCTGGACCACGCCAAGACCTTCGACACCATCCCCCACTCTGGAATCATAGATAAACTTACTTAGTTGGGCATTAATCTCTATGTCACTCTATGGGTTGCCAACTGGCTTACTGACAGAACCCACACTGTTAAAGTAGCAGACTCCAAATCCAACTAAAGACAAGTGGAGAAACCTCAGGGTTGAGTCCTGGGACTGCTCTAGTCTGGCATCTACTTCTCTGAAGAACAGGCAAACACGAAGGGACTCTGGCTAACAAAGTTTGCAGATGATTGCAAACTGGGAGCCATTACTGAATCCCCAAATGATGTGGATATTCTACAAAAGGGCCCTATAGAAACAGATGCTTGGTGCCAGAGCCATGGGCTCAAGCTCAATGTCAAGAAATGTAGACTTCTCCCATTTGGGAAAAAAAACATGTACCCGTGAATTACCACATAGGTGGCAGTACACTAAACACAGAAATTGTGTTGAGACTTAGGGACACAGGTGCACAGTGGACTCGCCTTCGATAATCACATAGCCACAACAGTCAGGAAATCTTTCTATGTGGCACACCTCATCACTAAGGGCTTTTCATCCAGAAAAAAGGAGGTCATTGCCCCACTGTACTCATCCCTCATTAGACCCATAATAGAATACAATGCCCAGTTTGGTATGTACCTCTCAAGACATCTGCAATAATTGGAAAGAATGAAGAAAAACTTACTAAAAGAATCACATGGCTAAAGCAGATGCCCTATGCTGCAGTCTAAAAAAAAACTACACCTATACTCTGTCGCATATCATCTACTCAGAGGCGATCTCTGCTCAACATACAAGGCCATGTCAAACCCAGAGCTGTTGGACATGCTACATTTAAAGAAATCCCAATTCCTCAGAGAGACATGCTCCAGGGATCTACACCTTGTCATCACAATGAACAAAACATGCTGGAGGGATAAGTTCCTGACCTAGAGACTCCCCAGACTCTGGAATAGACTGCCCATACATGTCAAGCAGAGCACCTCTTTGGCCCTCTTCAAAAGGAACCTTGATTGGATGGGAGATAGGAAATTCACCCCAGGATCACGTCAGTCGCCCTGCTAAAATGGGGTAAAGGGAAGTAAATACTGTGGGAAGAATTAGCCAGGGAATTGTTACGGCTAGGCTTGTATACGCCCTAGGGCAGATAGCCTAGTACCAACCTATGAGAGACAAAGGGGATGGAGGGAGGGAAACCAGGACTGCAACAGTGAATACACTAGAACATCTACATTTATGGTAAGTGTACACAAAATTCATGTTTCACCATTGCAGTCATCACATTTGGGTTGATTCCCAAAGCTGAAGAAAAGGGTGGAGGCAATCAAGAAGACTGGGGGCTGGCTATGATGCCCTGCAGCACTGCGGTGGGAAAGCCTGCCTTGGATTTGGAGAAGACAGACTGGTGGTAATGCTTGGTGTAGGTATGAACAGATGTCCATGTTGCAGCCTCCAGGATATTCCTGGTGGGGACTCTGAGAAAAGCTGTGGAGGTTGCCCTCATGGAATGTGTCCTGACCCCCTATGGGGGCGGTTTCCCATGCTGCTTGTAGCAGAACTGGATGCAGTGTGCTATCCATTTGGAGATTGTTTGGATACGGCCTTGAACTCTGCCCCTGCTGTGAAGCTGACAAACAATTTATCAATTTTTCTAAAAGATTTAGTCCTGTCCAGACAGAATCTGAGCTGTCTATGCACATCTAAAGAGTGTGGAATCTTTTTGCCCTTGTTTTGTAGGTTAGGGAAAATGGTGGGCAAATGAATGGATTGGTTGAGAGCTACACTGGACACCACATTAGGCATGAAGGACGGGTTAGTCCTGAGGGAGACCCTGTCAGCATGGAAAATGATGAAGGGCTCTATAGCCATGAGTGCTTGTAGTTCTGATACTCTTCTAGCTGAAGTGATAGCCAGAAATAAGGCCGCCTTCCAAGAGTAATTTTAACTCTGCTGAAGCTGCAGGTTCAAAGGGGGGGTAGGGTGAGCTTTTCCAACACAAAGTTAATGTCCAAAGCTGGGGTAGGAGCTCTTCAGGATGGCCTTAAGTTGTTAGCCCCTCTTAGGAACTGTTTGATGAGAGGGTGTGGTAAGAGAGGTGGCTCTGCACTGTAATGAGCAGAGATGGCAGGAGGCATAAGTTTTAACAGAAGAAAAAGGATAGACTCCTGTGTAGTAAGTCTGCTAGATAATCCAGGATGAGTGGTAGGGACGGTTGTGCTGTTCCAGCTCCCTTAGCCTGGATCCAGGTGCAAAACATTTTCCACTTGTCAGCATAGGATTTTCTAGTGCTGGGGCATCTGGTCTCACACATAACATCCAGGACTTGTTTGTCTAGGCTGGCAGCTTGAGGAGAGGTCAAAAAATAAGCCAGGCTGCCAGGTTGAGGGTCTGCAATTGGGGATGCAAGAATTCTTCATTCCTCTGGGTCAGAAGTGTTGGGATCTGAGGTAGGTGACAGGCTGCACAGCAGTGGTTATCAGTGATGGCGTTGCCAGTCTGGGGCAATCAGGATTGCCCACAGTTTTTCCTCCCTGATTTTGAGCAGTGCCCTTGAAATAAGTGGTAGAGGGAGAAATGCATAGACCAAGAGGTTCACCCACTGGAAGGATAGAGCATCCACTTTCCAGGCCTTACTGTGCAGTTCCCTGGTGCAGAATTTTCTGAACAGATTGGAGTGGGAGGCAAAGAGGTCAAACTTTGGGGTGCCAAATTTCTGGGTTATAAGGATGAAGGTAATATGGTCTAGCTGTCACTCGTGTGGGTCTAAGCAGGTTTGGGCTCAAGTTGTCTGCAGAGAGTTTAGAGAGCCTGGCAGGAATTGTGCTAACAGGTGTAGTCGTATGGCTGAGGCAGTGTGCCAAAAGGTCATAGCGAGCCTGCAGAGAGGATAAGAGTGGGTCACTACCTGCTTGCTGATACACCACAGCACTGTGGTGGTGTCTGTTTTGATCAGTAGAGGCCACGGGGAGAGTAGAGGTCTAAAAGCTGTCAGGGATTGCTGAACAGATCTTTTTGGATGATGTGCAGATGTATTTGATTTAGGCTCCAATGGCCCTGAATGCACCTGCCATTCAGGTGTGCAAACCAGGCATAGTCTGATGCGTCTGTGGGGAGGGTCTGGGCGGCGTGGGGTTGTGAGAAGGTAAGGTCTGTGTTGTGGTTCCATGCTGCTGCCCATCAAAGATAATCTTTCCTTAGACAAGGGGTTATTTTTTGGTATGGGGT
>NC_056749.1:710862421-710924815 GCF_019279795.1 Protopterus annectens | reverse complement strand
GTGGGAATGCAGCCTCACTGAGAACCGGCGACTGGCCTAGAGGAGGTTTCGTCGTTGGTTTTTGATCTCGGATGCCTGTCCTTTTCTCTTGCATTTTTTATGAATTCCGGTCATCAGTTGTTCCGACGGCATTATATAGTTAAACCTTCGGCCAAAGTAATGAAATGCAAAATCGTACCGACGCTTAATAGTGCACTGTTTAAATCTAGCACAAAACCGACAACTAGCAACGTTGTGGTCAGGGCCTAGGCAAGGAATACAGTAAGAATGAAAATCCTTATGAGGTATTTGCTTCCCACAATAAATACAATTAACTTTTTCTGACATCGGTCTGGAGCAAGAAAAAAAGTTTCCCCAACGAGGTACTTAGCTTTAATGAAGACTTCAGATCTGAAATTCAAATTTGAAAATGTCAGGAGTCGGCCGACCGGCACTTGCGAACTGCTTTTGCTTTGGGCACCACACGGCAAGAAAGACTGAAGAAAATTGCGTCAGCTGCATCTTTTATACCCCTGACACACTGACGTCAGGGAGGAGGTGACAGCAACAGATGCCGGATCTAGACTTTGGAACTCGGGCCGACTGCGTGTAGCCTGCCAGCAGGATAACCCGATTGTAATGACTGCAACAGTGAAACACGAACATCCACGGGTTCCATAATTGAAGCATCTCGCAGCATATCGGACTCCGAATTGGTCTCAGTAGAGGCCTGCACATCAGAAGTAGTGGGTATCAGTGACTGCGAAAGCGCCTCACTGAGTACCGGCAAACTGGTGACTGGCTAAGGAGAAACATAGTCTGTTTTGGACCTTGACAGCCAGTCTCTTTTTCTTTGCATTTTTTAGGTATTCCGGTAGTCTGATTGCTAACCAATGACATTTCTGGATAATTAAATCGTGGGCCAAAATATTTAGAAGCAAAAATACACAGATGTTTAGTAGTGTGTTGACTAAATTTAGCACAAAACCAACAGCAAGGTACGTTGTGGTCAGGGCCTAGGCAAGGAATACAGTACAAATGAAAATCCTTGAGGTATTTGCTTCCCACAAGTAATGCAATTATTAACTTTTACTGACATCGGTAAGGAGCAAGAAAAAGTTTCTCCAATGGGGTATTTAGTTTTTAGTTGAAGACTTCGGATCTGAAACTCGAAAATGAAAATTTCAGGAGTCGGCCAACTGGCACTTGCGATCTGCTTCTGCTTCGGGCACTGCGTGGCAAGAAAGACTAATGTAATGATGTCAGCTGCATGTTTTATACCCCTGACTACCTGTCGTCATGGAAGAAGTGACAGCAACCGATGCAGGACCCAAGACTTGGTTAATCAGGCTGACTGAGGGCAACCTGTCAGCAGATTACCCAAATGTAATGACTGCAGCAGTGAAACACGAAGAACATCCAATGTTGTCTTGGCCAAAATGGAGTCACCAACAAGACTTTTGGTTTGTCGTGCTGAATTTTCAACAGGACTTTTTGTAGGAGTGGGAAGGGGAGGGGATGCATACAGAAACATCCCCTTCCATGAGACAGAAAAGCATCTGTTGCCCTCGCTAGGGGGCTGGGTGCCTTGGTACAAAAGAATGGAAGTTGTCTGTTCAGAGGGGAGGCAAACAGATCTATTTGTGGTGTTTCCCCACTTGTGGACTATGTCCAGGAACACGTCCCTGTGAAGCATCCATTTGTGGGACTGTGACATGGACCTGCTCAAAGTGTCTGCCCAAGTGTTCTGAGCTGAGGTAATACAGACCGCCTGCAGGTGACTCCATGTTGGGCCACCAACTCCCAGGCCTGGAGTGCAAGTCTGGATAGCAAGTAAGATTTTGTTCCCCCGTTCGTTCACGTACCAGAGAAAGTACAGTTGTGTACACTTACCATAAATGTAGATGACAAAGTGTATTCACTGTTGCAGTCATCACACTAGGGTTATCTGTCTGCAGGTAGCCCTCAGTCAGCCGAATACCAGAGACTTAGTATTTCTGCGTCAGTTGCTGTGGCTCCGGGTCTGAAGTCAGGACTTCAGGGGTAAAAACACAGGCCGCCGACACAATTACGTCAGTTTTTTTTGCCCCAAATGTCAGGAGCCCCCCCCCCCCCCAAGAGGGAGCTAAGCTATGGTGAAAAAATCTCCACCAGTAAAAAGTAAATACCAATACCCCTGCAAGGTGCAAGTATTATACACAAACAGGAGAGAGAGAAGGGGGCTGGAGGGTGGGAATCCAGAACTGCAACAGTGAATACACTCAAACATCTACATTTATGTTAAGTGTACACAACTGTGCTATGTTCTTCGTGTTTCACTACTGCAGTCATCATGCTTGGGTTGATTCCCAAAGCTGTAGAAAGGGTGAAGGCAGTCATAGTGTTTGGGCTGACTAGTATGCCCTGCAGGACTCCAGTTGCAAAACCCGCCCTGGATTTGGAAAATACAGGCAGGTGGCAATGCTTGGTGAATGCGTGTACAGAACTTCAGGTAGCAGCCTCCAGAATGTCCCTGGGAGGGACACCCCTGAGGAATGCTGTAGAGGTAGAGGTTGCCCTAGTGGAATGTGTTCTGACCTCCTGAGGGGTTGGTTTCCCATGGTGTTTGCAGCAGAAATGGATACAGTGTGCTATCCATTTGGAAATTGCCTGGTTTGAAATGGCCTTGCCCTCTGCCCCTGGTGCAAAACTAAGTAGCAACTGGTCAGATTTCCTGAAGGGCTTAGTCCTATCCAGGTAGAATCTGAGCTGTCTGTGCACGTCCAAGGAGTTTAGGATCCTTTCCCCTTTATTTTGAGGGTTAGGGAAGAAGGTTGGCAAATATATAGATTGGTTGAGAGCCATACTGGACACCACTTTGGGCATAAAGGAAGGGCTAGTCCTGAGGGAGACCGTCAGCATGAAAAATAATGAAGGGTTCCACGGCCATAAGTGCTTGTAGCTCAGACACACTTCTTGTTGAGGTGAGTGCCAGGAGCAATGCTGTTTTCTAAGAGGAATTTTAAGTCTGCTGACGCTGCAGGCTCAAAAGGGGGTAGTGTGAGCTTTTCCAGTACAAAGTTAAGGTCCCCAGCAGGGGGTGGGTGCTCTCTTTAGTAGCCTTAAGTTGTGTGCCCCCCTCAGGAACTGCTTGATGAGAGGGTGACAGAATAGCGGTGGGTCAGAGTTGTAATGAGCAGAGATGCCAGAGGCATGGATCTTAATGGAGGAAAAGGATAGGCCTCTGTGGAGTAGATCTGCTAAGTAATCCAGGATTAGAGGCAGGGAGGGCAGAGTTGTGTCCTCTCCTTTAGATTAAATCCACTTATCCGCATAGGATTTCCTTGTACTGGGTCATCTGGCTTCAAGAATGATGTCCAGCACCTGCTTGCTTAGGCTGGTTACTGGGGGAGCATTCAAGGAATAAGCCAGGCTGGAAGATTTAGGGTTTGCAGATGCGGATGCAAGATATGTCTCCACTGCTGAGAGAGCAGGGTTGGGTTCTGGTGTAGGTGCCAGGGTGGCACCATTGACAGGCTGCGCAGGAGTGGGTACCAGTGCTGGCATGGCCAGTCCAAGGTAATAAGAATGGTCCTTGGTCTGTCCTGTCTTATCTTGAGCAATACTAGAGAGGAGAGGCAGAGGGGGAAAGGCATAGATTGAGAGATTTACCCAATGGAAGCATAGGGCATCCACTTTCCAGGCCCTGCTGTGGTGTCCTGGTGAAGAATTTGCTGAGCTAGTGATTGCAAGGGGAAGCAAAGAGATCCACCTCTGGGGCCCCCATTTCTGAATCAGAAGGTTGAAGGTGATGGGGTCTAATTGCCACTCATGTGGGTCTAGAAGATTTCTGCTTTAGTCGTCTGCCAGTGAGTTTTGTTTGCCTGGCAGGAACTGAGCTTGCAGATGGACCTGCATGTCCAAGGCAGTGTTCCACAGGGCCATACCTAGCCTGCAGAATGGGTAAGACTGGGTTCCCCCCCTGCTTGTTGATGTACCACATAACCGGGATGTTCTCTGTTTTTTATAGCAGGTGTCCTGGTGAGAGTAGGGATCTGAAAGCAGTTAGAGCATGCTCCACAGCTAACATCTATTTTTGGTTGATGTGCAGATGAATTTGATTTGGGCGCTATTGACCATGAATGCACTTGCCATCCATGTGTGTCCCCCAGGCATAGTCTGACGCATCTGTGGTTAGGGTCTGAGCGGAGTGGGGTTGAGTACAGGGCAGTCACTTGCATGCATCCACATCTGCTGCCCACCAAAGAAACTCTGTCCTTAGGGTATGATAGGAATGATGGTTTCCAGGTTCTGAGACTGTTGGCACCAAAGACTTTTTAAGTACCATTGTAGTTTCCTCATACGCAGTCTGGCATATGTAATTAGTAGAATGCATGAGGCCATGAACCTTAGGGCCTGGAGGATTTTCCTTGCGGATAGCTGGGTTCTGGTGGCCATTTGAGTCAAGTAGTCTGCCAGATAGCATTCCTCATTCCAGAAAAACAAGCCTATCTGGGATGCTGTGTCCAACCTTGCTCCCAGGAATACAATCTTTTGACTGGGGACTAGTTTTGATTTCTTTTCATTGATGGTGTACTCCAGAGAGGTTAGAAGGTTTTTTTTACAAATGTCAGGTGCTACAGCAGCATTTCCTGACTGTCTGTCTGAATCATGCAGTCGTCCAAGTATGGGTAAATTTAAATATTTCACTCTCTGCAGTAAGCAATGGCTGGAGCCACACATTTTGTGAATACTCTGGGAGCAGTGGATAAGCCAAAGGGAAGTGCAGAGAATGCATAGAGGCTGCACTGAAGCATAGATATTTCTTGCATGACTCCCTTGTAGGGATGTGCAGATAGGTTTCTTTCAAGTCTAGGGCGACTAACCACGCATCTTTGGTTAGCACAGGTAAAAGCTGCTGCAGGGTGAGCATTTTGAATTTTGGTACCACCAAAAAGGTGTTTAGAATTGAAAGATCTAGGATTGGGCGCAGAGTGCCCTCTTTTCTGGGTACCAGGAAAAGTCTGGAATAGAATCCTTGACTTATCTGTTCCGCAGGAACAGGCTGAATTGCCCTTCCAGAGAACAGGGATTGAACTTGGTTTTGTTGCTCTGCCCACTGGTTTGGAGGAAGGTCTGGGAACCCTTTTGGGGTTGGCAAAGAGTGGAAGTAAAATTTGTACTCCTGGGATACAATGCTGAGGACCCATCAGTCTTTGGTGATGGAAATCCAGTTTTTTGCATGAAGGGCAAGTTTTCCTCCTAGGGGCACAAGCAGTTGGGCAGAGGTGGGGAGTGAAGTTGAGAAGTCACTGAGAATTCTTTCCGTAAGGGGGTGGCTTAGCACTCCCTGCTTTTGAGGTGGAAGCAGTCCATTGCTTAGATCTCTGCATACCCTGAGACTGTAGTCAGGGGGAGTCTGTTCCTCTGGGTCTAGTTTGACATGGTCTTGAGGGGACTGGAAAGGAACAGTGTTTCGAGGGGCAATGCCAACTGAATCTAGGAGGCTGTACTTGCAAGAATTCTGTCTGCATAGATTTAG
Source organism: Protopterus annectens (assembly GCF_019279795.1). Taxonomy (NCBI): domain Eukaryota; kingdom Metazoa; phylum Chordata; order Ceratodontiformes; family Protopteridae; genus Protopterus; species Protopterus annectens. The sequence continues at coordinate 710,919,315 of NC_056749.1, read as the reverse complement.
CTTCTTCCATCTTTTTAAGAACCTCTACTGCTTTGGTGCCAAACAGATCGTCCTTGTTCAAAGGTGCGTCTAATAATTTTGATTTTACATGGTCTGGCAAGGTCTGCTCCTTAAGCCAAGCATGCCTTCTCAGTGCAGAACCAGTGACTGGTGCCCTGCAAGATGCTTCTAGGGAGTCAAAACCACACTGCAATGTATGCTTGCTGACTTGGATTGTAGAACGCATAAGTTCCTGCAATTCTTTATTTTCTGCACAGTCTGTAAAGGTAGCTAGTTTGTGCTTGATAAGTTCCATAATATGTTATTGGTACTTCAGCATGTGGAACTAATAATTAAAAGACCTAATGGTGAGAGTTGCAGAGGTATATACTTTTCTTACCCCATCTGTTTAAAGCTCTGGAATCCCTGTCTAAAGATGTGGGATTCTTAGCTGTAGTTGCTTTGATACCTTTAGGCCCCTGGAAGATGACCTCTGGGTCAGCAGTAGGATTTTTTAAAAGGAATTTGTGAGAGCCAGGTACTGTGTAGTACCCATCTGGTTTCCTAGGACCAGGGGGTAAAGCATCAGGAGTTGAACTTGATTCCATAAAGACATCATCCACAACATCCAGGACTGGGGGTAGTGCTAAAGGCCTATGTTGTGGCAAATCTAGAAATTCTCCGAGTCTCTCTTTGGACTGAGGATAGTCTTGGCATTCCCAGTGGAAATGCTCTCAAAGTATGTATGTATGTAAGGTTTCACCAAAAGTAAAATCCTCTGGAGGAGAAGCAGAGGGAATGGATTCCTCTGCAACTGAATCATCATAAGCAGATAAGGGCATGTCCTCATAACCAAATACCTCAGTCGTCAGACTCTTGGTCTACTGAAGCTGCTGGGGACAGACATCTTTCTCTTACCAGGGGAAGGCTGACTTCTCCTAATCAACATAATAAGGTCTTCTGCATTTTAAGCATTTGATGTTGTGGCAAGGGAGCAAGCGCATGAGCTTTGGTCATTGTTTTTTTAGGCATGGCACGTACTCTTGGCTTTAGAAACTCGGTAGATTTAGACAGAACTGAAGACTCTAAACAAGTCATCTGTGTCTAATATCGGTAGTGCGAAGAATTTCCTCAGAAGCCGGTGCCTGCTCAAAGGCTCCGGACCCATCCAAGGTAGAAACATCCACAGGTTCTGTAGTCAAAGAAGAGTCTCGCAGCATACCGGACTCCGAACGGGTCTCGGCAGAGGCCTGCAAATCCATTAAAGTGGGCATCAGGAGCTGTGAAAGCGCCTCACTGAGTACTAGCCAACTGGCGACTAGCTTAACGGAAGCGTCGTTGGCAGCTATGGACCTGTGCAGTCTGTCTTTATCTTTACATTTTTTCGGAAGATCGGTAGTCGGATGGCTTACTGAACCATTTCGGAATACGGAGAACGAGAATTAAAGTATTTAGCGACGATAAGGGCCCGATGACCAATAGTTCGGGTGTTGAACAAGGCACAAAACTGACAGCAAGGTACTTTGTGGTCTGGGCCTAAACAGGTGATGCAGTAACAATGGAAATCTCGCTGTGGTATTTGCTTTCCACAGGCAAGACAATTGTTAACTTTTTCTGACATCGGTTAGAGCAAGAGAAAAGGATCACCAATGGGGAACTTAACTGTAGAAGACTTCAGGATAATTCAATTCGGAAACAAACACTCAGGTAGCGGTCGACCGGCACTCGTGCAAACTGCTTCTGTTTTGGGCTCCTCTGCAAGAAAGACTGATGTAATGGTGTCGGCTGCCTGTGTTTATACCCCTGACTACCTGACGTCAGACCTGGAGCGACAGCAACCGGCACAGAAATACTAAGTCTCTGGTACTTGGGCTGACTGAGGGCTACCTGCAGGCAGATAACTCAAAGTGTGATGACTGCAACAGTGAAACATGAAAAACATCTGTAGTGTTGTCTGAACAATTTGGGGGGGGGGCTTGCTTCAAAATGTGTTGTAAGGCCCAAAGAGCAACATTGATGGCCCTCATTTCTCCAATGTTGATGTGCTCCCACTTGAAAGGGCCTGTTCATATGCCTTGCACCTTCAAGATGCCCATAGCAGCTCCCCAACCTAGGTCTGAGGCATCTCCTGGACTGGGGTGAGGACTGCAATGAAAGCCCAGGGTTGAGAGAGACTTGATCCAACCACCAAAGAATCTCCTTCCTTAGGCATTGTAGGAAGGGAATGTTATGGTCCAAGGGGTGGAAGTGTTGGGTCCATGTGGACCTCCGGTGCCACTGAAGTTCTCATGTGTAGTCTTGCCACTGGCAACATGGGTATAGTGGAGGCCATACATCTTAGGAATCTGAGATACTGTCTCGCAATCACAGGTATTGCTTCAGGTTTTCCACCTTTTGGGGTGGAAGGAATGCCCTCATAACATCTGTCCTTATTTTGCACCCCCAGAAAAACTTGGTCCTGGGAGGGGTTTAGTTTGGACTTGGGGAAACTGATGTTGAAACCCAGGGACTGAAGGACAGAGGTGACTTTTTGGAGATGGATGTGTAGAGAAGTGGAGCAATCTGCCTGGTTCATAGGTTCATAGATTAGTACTAAGCTAACTGCCCTTGCAACGCATTTTAAGCTTAGCCAATTATCCCTTGTGAGACTCAAATCCTGCACCTTGTGTTTGTAAGGCAAACACCTTAACCATTAGGCCACCCTCCCAACCCTCAGGTGGTCATCCAGGTATGGAAAAATCTGAATCCCTTGGACCCTACAATAGGCTACCACTAGAGCCAGACACTTGGTGAACACCCTTGGAGCAGTAGATAGTCCAAAGGGCAAGGCAGAGAACTGAAAATGTGAAAAATCCACAGAGAATCGTAAAAACTTCCTATAGTTGGGCCTTATGGGGATATATAGATATGCATCTTTGATGTCCAAAGTGGCCAGAAATGCCTGAGGCATTAGCAAGGGGAAGTGTGTGACGTGTAAGCACGTGAAAAGTGGGTACTTGTAGAAAAACACTAAGGTGAGAGAGATCCAGGATGGGTCTCCATGGGTCATCTTTCCTGGAGACTAGGAAAAGTCTGGAGTAAAAGCCCTTTCCCTTTTCGGACACAGGTACAGGTTGGATAGTCCCTTGAGATATGAGGCTGTCTAAGACTGTCTGGAAAAGGGGGAGCTGGTCCTTCAGTGGTTGCGGGATGCCTCTTAAGGAGGGAGGAATGACCCAAGTCATGAAGTAACCCTCTTCTATAATAGACAAGACCCACGTGTCTGAGGTAATGCTTTGCCAAACAGGAAGACAGTCAGTGTCTTTAGGATAGGGGAATGGAATCCGGATGTGGTGAAGGGAAAGGCAGGTAGTCACAGGCTACCTGCCGTGTCCTGAGACTGAGGTTTCTGAAATGGAGTCTGAGCAGGCCTGTAAGGAAGCTGCTGCTTCCTGAAGCTTTTTGCTCCTAGAATGAAGGGTAGTAGCAGACGGCTTCCTGATTAACTGTGTCTTGGTGGGATAATTCCTATGGAATTGAGGGATCCGAGAGAAACAAATGTTTTAAGTCTTGTAATTCCTTCTCCTTAGCTCAAAAAAGGGCAGAACCGTCCAGGGGTGCATCCAGAAATTTAGCCCTGATACCAGGTAGGGAAAGCAGAAGCTGCAGATCTGGCTGAGGCCTCTGCAGCATCATAGCTGCATCTGATGGAGTGTCTTGTCACTTGAGAGGACAAGGAGATGAGGCTAGATATTTGAGACTTGGCAAGGACGTCTGGGATATCAGCCAAAAGATTAGAAACCCAAAGTCAAAAGGGCCAGAACATACTTAGACATGTTTGCATGGCAGTTAACTGCCCTAAAAGCCAAAGTGGCAGAGGTGTATACTTTTTTGCCAATGAGTTCCATGGTTTTACTGTCCTTATCAGTGGGAAGAAAGTACAGTTGTGTACGTACCATAAATGTAGATGTTAGAGTGTATTCACTGTTGCAGTTATTACTCTTGGGTTATCCTGCTGGCAGGCTACCCGCAGTGGGCCTGAATTCCAAAGTCCTGGTCCAGCGTCGGTTGCTGTCGCCTCTTCCCTGATGTCAGTGCGCCAGGGGTATAAAGATGCAGCCGATGCCATTTTCTTGCCCCAGATGTCAAGTGCCCCCAAAAGGGTAGGCTAAATATATTATGCCAATAAACATACATGCACTAAAGTAACATTTCCTTCATCTACAAGCAAATACACCACATAGGTTGTATAGAATAGAGAAGTACAGATAAACCCCAGCAAAAGAAAGGGGGACGGTGGGAGGGTAACCTGGACTGCAACAGCGAATATACTTGAACATTCACATTTATGGTAGGTACACAACTGTACTAGGTTCACCATGTTTCACTGTTGCAGTCATTACTCTTGGGTTGAATCCCAAAGCTGAGGATGGGTGGCGGAGCTAAATAGGATTAGGAGAGGCTATGAGGCCTTGCAGAACTGTAGTGGCAAAGCCTGCTCTGGATTTAGAGCAGAGAGGTAAGTGGTAGTGCTTTGTAAAAGTGTGCACTGAACACCAAGTTGCAGCCTCTAAGATGTCTTTGGTTGGTACTCCTCTGAGGAAGGCTGCTGAAGTGGCTGCTACTCTGGTAGAATGAGGCCTAATGCCCTTAGGCACTGATTTGCCATGCTGGGAATAGCAGAAACGAATGCAATGACCTATCCATTTAGAAATAGTCTGTTTTGAGATAGCCTTTCCTTGTGATCCTGCAGCATACTACACAAAGTTGCTCGGTCTTTCTGAAAGCTTTAGTTATGTCCAAGTAGAAGCGTAGCTGTCTGTGTATGTCCAAAGAATGCAGAATTTTCTCACCCTTGTTCTGTGGGTTTGGATAAAAGGTAGGCAAGTGAATGGTTTGGTTGAGGGCCACACTGGACACCACCTTAGGCATAAATGTAGGGGTTGTCCTCAGAGAAAGCCTGTCTGGATGAAGACTCTACAGCCATGAGTGCCTGTAACAGACTAGTCTTGCAGAGGTTAATGCTAGGAGCAGAGCTGTTTTCCAGGATAAGAATTTTACTGTTGAGGTTGGCTCAAAAGGAGGCAGTGTGAGTTTTTCCAAGACATAATTGCGGTCCCATGCCGGAATTGGTGCTCTCCTTGGAGGCCTGATGTTTTTGGCCCCTCTGAAGTACTGCCTTATTAAAGGATGAGAAAAGACAGGTGGTTCTGTATTGTAATGGGCTGAAATGGCAGAGGCATGAATCTTAATTGATGAAAAGGAAAGGCCTTTGTCCAGCATCTCAGTTAGGTATTGTAAAATCTGAGGAATATTTGGTACATACATGTCAATGCCTTGTTCCTGGTTCCAAGCACAGAATCTCTTCCATTTTTCTGCATAAGATTTTCTGGTACTGGGCCTCCTGGCCTCCAAGATAACATCCATAACAGCTTTTGAAAGAGGAGTGTTCTGAATGGCTACATTATCCGCCATAATTGCCAGACTTAAGGTTCTGAGTTGGCTGTGCAGGATCTGATTTTTTGTTGGGTCAGCAAGTGAGAAGTTTGAGGCAATATCCATGCTGGACCTTGAGACAAGCTCTTTAGGATTGGGTACCAGTGCTGGCGTGGCCAGTCTGGTGCAATCAGTAGTTTTGGCTTCTCTTGTCTGACCTTTAGGAGTACCTTGGCGAGGAAAGGCATATACTGTTAGCTTTTTCCAGCTGAAGGATAGGGCGTCCACTTTCCATGCTCGTTTGTGATAAATCCTTGTGCAAAATCTCTAACTGGCAGTTGTGAGGGGAGGCAAATAGATCTATGTCTGGGCATCCCCATTTCCTTGTTATGCTGAAGACTTGTGGATCCAGTTTCCACTCGTGGGGATCCATGAGGTTTCTGCTTAGTTAGTCTGCCGGAGTATTTGTTTTTCCTGGCAGGAATTGTGCTTGCAGGTGAACTTGATAAGTCAATGTTGTGTCCCACAAGGTCATTGCTTGTCTGCAGAGGGGGTAGGAATGTGTGCCTCCCTGCTTGTTTATGTACCACATGACCGTAGTATTGCCAGTCTATCAGTAGCTGTCCTGGATCAAGTAGATCCTTGAAAGCTGTCAGGGCATTCTGAACAGCTAGCATCTCTGATTGATATGAAGATGCATCTGGCTTGCAGGCCATGTGCCCTGAATACATTTTCCTGCCATATGGGCCCCCCAGGCATAATCTGATGCATCCGTTGTCAGTATCTGTCTGGCTGTGGGTAAAGTGAATGGCAGACCCTTGTTGTAGTGACAGGCCTGTGCCCACCATCGAAACTCCTGTTGCAGGCAGGGAATGAGGGTAATTACTGTCTCCAGGCTGTGGCAATGCAGAGTCCAAACACTTTTTAGATACCATTGTAATTTCCTCATATGCAGTCTGGCATATGGAATTAGTAGAATGCAGGATGCCATGAAGCCCAAGGCCTGCAGGATTTTCCTTGCAGATAACTGGTCTTTGTTGCCAAATTTTTGAAGTAAGAAGTCAATTGCCTTTGTTTGTCTGGCATGAGATAAGCCATCTGGGCAGTTGTATTTAAGCTTGCACCCAGGAATATTATCTCTTGAGAGGGTACTAGTTTTGATTTCTTTTCGTTTACTGTGTACCCTAGGCAAATTAGTAATTTTTTTACAAACGCCAGATGCTTTAGAAGAATGTCTTTGTTCTCTGCTTGAATAAGGCAGTCGTCCAAGTAAGGATATATTTGAATTCCTCTGTCTGCAAAATGCAATTACTGGTGCCAGGCATTTTGTGAAGACCCTGGGTGCAGTAGATAAGCCAAAGGGCAGTGCAGAGAATTGGTAGTGCATTGAGCCAGCTATGAATCTGGGGTATCTTCTGCAAGAATGTCGGATTGGGACATGCAGGTATGTCTCTTTTAGGTCCAGAGTTACGAGCCAAGCCTTCTTGTCCAGCATGGGCAGTAGCTGCTGTAGAGTCAACATCTTAAATTTTGGAACCTCCAGAAACGTGTTTAGTATAGACAGGTCCAGTATTGGTCTCCAGGTTTTGTCCTTTCTGGGCACCAAGAAAAGTCTCGAGTAAAATCCTTGCCCTTGCTCTTGCTGTGGTACTTGTTGAATGGCCCTCATATCCAAGAGGGCTGTAATTTGCTTTTGTGCCACTGCAGACTGATTGTGTGGCAGGTCTGGCATACCTTTTGCCCTTGGTAGGTAGGGTGTGAAAATGGAACCTGTAGCCCTGGGACACTATGTTCAAGACCCATTTGTCCTGAGTAATCATGTGCCAATTTGGTGAAAAAAGTGCTAGTTTTCCCCCTAAGGGGGCTGCCAAAAGATAAGTGCTTGGATCTGTCAGAGGAAAGTCATTGGGACTGTTTCCTGTAAGGTTGTGATTTGTCTTCTCTGCTTTTGGAGGTAGGCGCACCCCATTGTTTAGGCCTGTATGAGCCTTGGGGCTGAGATCTGCCTCTGGGACATCTGTATCTGCCTCTTTGTGGCCTGTCTGACACTGGAAAGGACAAATTTTTTGAAGGCTAGTTCCTGCAAAATCTGGGTGGCTGTACCTGTAAGAAATCCTTAACTGTCTGCATGGATTTCGCTTTATCCTCCATTTTCTTCAACACATCTTCTGCTTTAGCACCAAACAAAGTATCGTGCTGTAATGGGGCATCTAATAATTTTGCTTTAACATGATCGGGCAGATTCTGTCCCTTTAACCAAGCATGCCTTCTAATAACAGAACCTGTAACAGCGGCCCTGCAAGAGGCCTCCAGTGAATCATAACTACATTGCAAAGTATGCTTTCCCACTTGTTCAGCTGCATACAATAAATCCTGCATTTCCTTGTTCTCTGAACATTCAGAACTTGTCAACATTTTCTGTTTCAGCAGTGACATTAAGTATTGCTGATATTTAAGCATATGAAACTGACAATTTAAAGCTCTTACAGCCAAGGTAGCAGAAGTGTAAACTTTTTTTCCCATCTGTCCAGTGCCCTAAAATCCCTATCAGAGGGGACAGGGTTTTTTGCAGTGGAAGCTTTGACCACTTTGGGTCCCTGAGATGTAGTTTCTGGGTCAGCAGTGGGGTTTTTATATGGGAATTTATGAGAGTCTGGGACCCTGTAGTATCTGTCTGGTTTAACAGGTGCAGGGGGTAAAGAGTCAGGGGGACAGGCCGGACTCTGAAAATACATCTACAATGTCCAGAACAGATGGAATAGCAAGAGGTCTGTGCTGAGGTAGTAGCAGAAAGTCTCTGAGCCTTTTCTTAGATTCAGAGTAATCTTGGCTCTCCCAGTGGAAATGTTCCCTCATGGTATGCAGGGTTTCCCCAAAGAATAATCCTCAGGAGGAGAGGCTGAAGGAATGGATTCTTCAGCATCAGAATCCTCATAGGGAGGAAAAGAATATACATGTTCAGAAGAGGGATCAGAGGAAATTGAAACCTGATCAGAAGAATCCTATTCTGTTCTCTTGCCTAGGCCTCTTATCAGGAGGGGGGATGGGAACCCCTGATCAAAGTAATTAGGTCTTCGGCCATTTTAAGCATCTGTTTTTTAGGCATGGAAGTCTGAGTAGGAGAATGCTGTACGTGTTTCTTTGTCTTTAGAGCTGCTTTAGTCTTTGAAGCTGAAGATGGTTTAATATACAACTGTGTAGGTCTGAAGACACCCTCAGAAGCAGATGCCTGCTCAGCGGCTCCAGACCCATCTGAGGGAATGATTTCAGAGTGTCCAATACCTTGAGTATCCAGAGGCCCAGTCGGCTCCACGTGGGAGTCGGAAGCTGCCTGTGGCTCTGAGGCAGCGGGCGCCAGGGGCTGCGAAAGTGCCTCACTGAGAACCGGCGACTGGCCTAACGGAGGGCTCTTCGTCTGTTTAGGACCTCGGATGCCTATCCTTTTCCTTGTCCTTGCGTTTTTTGTAAACTCCGGTCGTCGGCTGTTCTGACGGCATTATATAGTTAAATCTTTGGCCAAAGTAAGGAAATGCAAAATCGAACAGACGCTTAATAGTGCGTTGGTTAAATCTAGCACAAAACCGACAGCTAGCAACGTCGTGGTCAGGGCCTAGGCAAAGAATACAGTAAGAATGAAAATCCTTATGAGGTATTTGCTTCCTACAAGAAATACAATTGTTAACTTTTTCTGACATAGGTCTGGAGCAAGAAAAAAAAGTTTCCCAACGGGGTACTTAGCTTTAATTAAGACTTCGGTTCTGAAATTCGGATTTGAAAATCCCAGGAGTCGGCAGACCAGCACTTGCGAAAGTACAGTTTTGTACCTACCATAAATGTAGATGTTCGAAGATCCACATTGCTGCAGTCCTTACACTTGGGTAGTCCGCTGTCCTCGGTCGGCCCAAATATCAAAGTATAAGGCTGACGTCGGTCAAGGCGCATTTGACTGACATCAGGACGTCAGGGTACAAATGCGCATGACCGACATCATATCCTCAGTCTTTTCTTGCCCCAGATGTCAGAAGACCCTAAAAATAAAGGTCAAAAACCAAAAGACAGCAAACCAACAACCAACCATCCTAGCACTAAAAATATGTACAATATATACAATAGACAATATACACCCAATTGACCACCTAACCCACACAACCGCCTCTAACTACAGAGGGGAAGGAGGGAGGGTAAATTGGACTGCAGCAATGTGGATCTTCGAACATCTACATTTATGGTAGGTACAAAACTGTACTATGTTCTTCATCTCACATTGCTGCAGTCCATACACTTGGGTAGAATCCCAAAGCAGAGGTAAGGGAGGATGGACAAATTATAAGGAAGCAGGAGCTGCCAAAATGCCCTGCAAAACAGCAGTGGCAAAACCAGCCCTGGATTTAGAGTAAAGTGGTAGGTGATAATGCTTGGAAAAAGTATGCACTGAACTCCAAGTAGCTGCCTCCAAAATATCCTTAGTTGCCACCCCTCTCAAAAAAGCTGTTGAAGTGGCAGTAGCCCTAGTGGAATGAGGCCTAATCCCAGCTGGAACTTCCTTGCCATGATGGGAATAACAGAAAGCAATGCAAAACCCAATCCACTTAGAAATAGTTTGTTTTGACACAGGCTTGCCCTGAGAACTCAAAGCAAAAGAAACAAATAATTGCTGAGACTGCCTGAACCCTTTAGTTCTGTCCAAATAATATCGCAACTGCCTGTGTACATCTAAAGTGTGCAAAATCTTTTCCCCTTTATTTTGGGGATTTGCATAAAAGGTAGGCAAATGAATAGTTTGGTTTAAAGCCACACTAGAAACCACTTTAGGCATAAAGGAAGGATTAGTGCGTAAAGATACCCTATCCTTATGGAAAATTAAGAAAGGCTCAACTGCCATAAGGGCCTGCAACTCAGAAACCCTTCTTGCAGAGGTAATAGCCAACAAAAAAGCAGTCTTCCATGATAAAAACTTTAATTCAGCAGTAGCTGCAGGCTCAAAAGGTTGTACAGTGAGTTTCTCCAACACAAAATTGAGATCCCAAGCAGGAGTAGGAGCTCTTCGTGGGGTCTTATATTCTTTGCCCCTCTAAGAAATTGCTTGAACAAAGGATGAGAAAACAATGGTGAGTCACAATCATAGTGAGCCGAAATTGCTGCAGCATGAACCTTAATAGAAGAGAAGGACAAACCTTTGTCCAGTAACTCAGTAAGATATTGAAGAGCCACACTTAAATTAGGCTCAGAAACATCAAAATCCTTTGCTGCACTCCAAAATAAAAATCTCTTCCATTTTCGTACACTTTCCTTGTACTAGGCCTTCTAGCTTCCAAAATAACATTCAAAACTTGCTGTGGAAGTGGAGGCCCACTATGGTTCAAAACAGAATATGCCAGGCTGTTAGGTGCAGAGAGTGAAGCTTGACATTGAGCAAATGACTGTCCTCCTGAGACAACAGGTGTGGAATCAGGCACACGCCATGGAGGCTTCCCTACCAGGCTCCTCAGTAATGGGTACCAATGCTGTCGAGGCCAATCTGGAGCTATCAAAATCATCCTTGGCTTGTCTTGTCTGGCCTTTAGTAGTACCTTTGGGAGGAGAGGCAGTGGCGGGAAGGCATACACATGAAGATTGCTCCAATTGAAAGAAAGAGCATCCACTCTCCAAGCTGTGGGATGAAACCTTTTTGTGCAAAACTTTGGCAGCTGGTGGTTTAGTGGGGAAGCGAACAGATCTATGTCTGGAGTTCCCCATGACACTGTCAATTTCTGAAATACAGGAGGATCCAATTTCCACTCGTGGGGATCCATAATTTGTCTGCTCAACACATCTGCTAAGGAGTTCTGTGCTCCCGGCAGAAACCTTGCCTGAAGATTTAGCTGTAAACTGAGAGCAGTCTCCCACAAAATCATCGCTTGCCTGCATAGAGGATAAGAATGTGTTCACCTTGCTTGTTGATGTACCACATGACAGTTGTGTTGTCTGTTAGAATCAACACCTGCCCTGGAAGAAGTAAATCCTTGAAAGCTATTAATGCAAACTGGACTGCTAACATCTCTTTCAGGTTGATATGTAGATGTTGTAGTCTGGCAGGCCACTTGTCTTGTATCCACTTTCCATTCAGATGAGCTCCCCAAGCTTTGTCTGAGGCATCTGTCGTTAGAATCTGACTGCGCCTCTGGCCGGGTCACAGAGAGTCCCTTGTTTAGGTGACATTCCTGAGCCCACCACAAAAATTCCTTTTGAATGCAAGGTATTATTTGAATGACAGTGTCCAAATCCTGGCAGTGCTGTGTCCATACATTGAGATACCATTGTAGCTTCCTCATATGCAGTTTGGCATTGGGAAGCACCAGAATACAAGATGCCATGAACCCTAAGGCTTGAAGGACTGTCCTTGCAGTCAGCCGGACTGATGAGACAACTGATGAAAGTAAAGGGAAAGATTCTTTTGTTTGTCCGGGGTCAAAAAGGCCATCTGGGATGCTGTATTCAGTCTCACACCCAGAAAGCACATGTCTTGAGAGGGTACTAGACTGGACTTTATTTCGTTCACAGAATACCCCAGGCATCTTAGCACTGCTATCACATAATCCAAATGATGAAGAAGCTCGTTCCTTCCTTGAGCCAGAATCAGGCAATCGTCCAAATAGGGATAAATCTGTATTCCTTTTAACCTGAGGAAAGCTATCACTGGAGCCAGAACTTTCGTGAACACTCTGGGCAGTAGATAAGCCAAAGGGCAATGCAGAGAACTGATAATGAGAAGTCCCAGCTCGAAAGCAGATACTTCCTGCAACTCAGTCTGATAGGAACATGAAGATAAGCCTCCTTGAGATCTAAAGTGACCATCCAATGATCTTTGCCCAGCAGAGGTAAAAGCTGCTGTAACGTCAACATTTTGAACTTGGGAATGTCCAGATAAGTGTTGAGGATAGATAAGTCCAAAATTGGTCTCCACGTGTTCCCTTTCTTTGGTACTAGGAACAGGCGAGAATAAAATCCTAGGCCCACTTCTGGCATAGGGACCGGCTGAATGGCCCCTATTTGGAGTAACAGAGAAATTTGCTTGTGAGCCTCTATTCTTTGTGGAGGAGGAACGTCTGGCATGCCTTTGAAAGGAGGCAAGGTATGGAAATAAAACCTGTAACCGTGGTGTATGATATCCAATACCCATCTGTCTTGGGTAATTAAACTCCAATTTTCTTTGAAAAGTGCCAACCTTCCTCCCAAAGGTGCTGCCAGACGAGAAGGCTCTGGCAGCTGAAAAGGTAGGTCATTGGGTCTGTTTACGAAAGGACTGACCCCTGCCCTCACCTGAAGACTGTGCAGGAGAACTCCCTGTTCTAGGCCTGAAAGAACCCTGAGCTCTGCCCTACCACGTCTAGATCTACCCCTAGACTGGGAATCATAAGAAGGATACATCCACCCCTTAGTAGGCCAATTTCTACTAAACTTTGGAGGCTGAACCTGCAAAAATCTTTAACAGTCTGCATAGACTTAGCCTTGTCTTCCATTTTCTTTAAAACTGTCTCAACAGGAGAACCAAACAACACATCAGATTGTAAAGGAGCATCTAAAATCCTTGTTTTAACATGGTCAGATAAATTCTGATCCCTCAGCCAGGCGTGCCTGCGAAGAACTGACCCAGTGGCAGCCACCCTAGACGAGGCCTGTACAGCATCAAAACCACATTGCAAAGAATGCTTACCCACCTGTTCAGAAACATGTACTAAATCTTGCAACTCTTTACAATCAATACCTTCCGCCAGAGCATCAACCTTAGACTTCAATTGTGAAAGGAGATAGTTTTGGTATTTTAACATGTGAAACTGGCAATTCAAAGCCCTCATAGCTAGAGTGGAAGAAGTATAAACTTTCTTTCCCCATCTATCCAAAGCCTTGGCCTCTTTGTCTGAAGGAACCGGATTCTTGACAACAGAAGCCTTAACACCTTTAGGCCCCTGGCTAACAGTTTCTGGGTCTGCCCTAGGACTCTTAAAAAGATACTTATGAGCTTCAGGCACCCTGTAATATCTATCAGGTTTAACAGGAGCAGGAGGCAAAGAATCAGGATTAAGAGAAGCCTCTGCAAAAACATCTTCCACCACATCTAAAACAGGAGGTATAGCCAAAGGCCTATGCTGGGGTAAAAACTAAAATTCCCTAAGCCTTTTCCTGGAATCAGAGAAGTCCTGACCTTCCCACTTAAAATGCTCCCTCATAGAATGAAGAGTTTCTGAAAAAAAAAATCCTCAAGAGGAGAAGCAGAAGGAGTAGAATCATCCACATCAGAGTCAGAATAAGGAGAATACTCCTGCAAGTCTTCAGCCGAAGACTCTGAAACATCCGAAGCCTGCTCAAAACTCCCTGGCTCAGGCTCCACCCTAGGTCTCTTATCAGGAGGGGCAAAGAACCCTAATCAAAGTAATCAAATCTTCTGCCATTTTAAGCATATGCTTCTTGGGCACAGTTCCAGAAGAACTAGGGGTGACACCAACTGAAGCTAAACCTGGCCTGCCTCTGGGAGAAGCCTTGGCAACAGAAGGAGAGGGCCTAACCATCCTAGGAAGGGAGGGGAGTAAAGTAACCTGAGAAGCCCCTTCAGCCTGACCTGCCTCCTGAGAGGCCACATCCTGCAATAACAAAGTCTCTCCCTGGGAACCCAAAGAAATTTCCGGTGGAACCACCGGCTCCACCGACACCTCTAAAGAACCGGCGTCCGGTACAGACGGTTCTTCCAGCCTAGGCTTAACCGCTTTGTCCTTGCGCTTCTTCGAAGAAGCGGGCGTCGGAGCATCCGACGGCATTTTATAATTGCACCGCTTCCCAAAGACTAACCTGGCACAATCCAACCTCCTCTTTATAGTGCGTTTATTGAATCTAGCACAAGAGCGACAGCCAACAACGTCGTGCTCAGGCCCTAAACAAGGAATACACAAAGTATGATAATCTCTATGCGGTATCTGTGAGTAATTCCCACAAGAAATGCAATTATTCACTTTTTCTGACATCCGTAAACCACTGAGGCAAGAAAAACTAAAATATTTCTGAAGTGTTCCTTAGCCAACTTTGACTCAGTCTGAGACTTCGAAAATGAAAAATCTCAGAACGCCAACCAGCACTTGCAATGCTGCTTCTGCATCGGACCATGCGGCAAAAAAGACTGAGGATATGACGTCGGTCATGCGCATTTGTACCCTGACGTCCTGATGTCAGTCAAATGCGCCTTGACCGACGTCAGCCTTATACTTTGATATTCGGGCCGACCGAGGACAGCAGACTACCCAAGTGTAAGGACTGCAGCAATGTGAGATGAAGAACATCTGTTTTTGCTTCGGGCACCGCAGGGCAAGAAAGACTGAAGAAAATGGTGTCGGCTACATCTTTTATACCCCTGACGCACTGACGTCAGGGAAGAGGCGACAGCAACAGACGCCAGACCAGGACTTTGGAATTCAGGCAGACTGCGGGTAGCCTGCCAACAGGATAACTCAAGAGTAATGACTGCAACAGTGAAACACAATGAACATCAGAGGTGGAGGGAAGTAATCTGGAGGGTTTGTCTGCAGAGACAAAAACACTGAGTCTGCAACAGGGCATTTAAATCAGAATTTTAGCCACTTCTGGGACTTTTTAAACCTGTCCGGCCTTCTAGGGGCTGGTGGTTAGGATTCAGGGTTTACAGAGGCTGCATTGAAGGCATTCAAAAAGGCAGGTAAGACTGGAGGGATGGCAGAAGCTGAAGGTGTCTACTTGTAAGAATTCGTATCTCTTTTGAACTTGGGACATTTCACAGGAATCCCATTTAAAAAAAAACTCTCATTTTTGAGATGGTCTCACCAAAGGTGAGATCTTCTCCTGGGGAGTCTCAGCAGAGTCCTCAGGGGAGGCATACCCAAGAGGTAAAAGCATCTCAGAGGCATAGAAAAGGGAGTCCTCTGAAGAGGAATTTGAGGAGTCCTCAGCTTCAATAGGATCTTCAATCTGAGGTCTAGGACTGATAAGTGGAGGGGAAGTAGGCATAGAAGGCTTAAGGGTCATGAAGGCATTAAATAAACTTTGAGAGAAAGCTTGTCAATTAGGCAGGCTTTCTGGAGGAGGAGTGACAAGTTTTGTTTTTTGTTTCCTTTTTAAGGAAAGGTAGTCTGGAGGGCGTAAGGCCCAAGGAAGGCCTAGGTTCAGACTGTTCTAAACCAGTGGAAGGAGCTGTCTGGATGTCTGTTGAAAGGTTCGCCCCCGTTATTGGCATCAGGCATCTGCAAAACCTCCACTGATATACTTTCAGCCCTAGGTTCTGCAGCATCCCAAACAGTACCCGCTGTACCTAACTTGGCTGGTTCTGTATGTTCCTCTAGGCTAATGGCCACAGGGGAACATTGGGTGGAGGAGGTGCAGCAGTAGGTTCAGGCCTGGAAACTTTGGCTTTCTTTTTTTTGGTGGCTCAAGAGTCTGAATGGATGGTCTTCCATCGCCAGAGCCAGACGTTTGAGATGCTGGTTTTCTAAGTGGCCGTTTAGGGCATGCAGGGAAAGTACAGTTGTGTATACTTACCATAAATGTAGATGTTCGAGTGTATTCACTGTTGCAGTCATTACATTTGGGTAATCCGCTGGCAGGTTGCCCTCAGTTGGCCTGAATTCCAAAGTCTTGGGTCCTGCGTCAGTTGCTGTCTTCTTTTCCATGACGTCAGGTCGTCAGGGGTATAAACATGCAGCCGACGCCATTTTCTTTCGTTTTTCTTGACCCTGATGTCAGGTGCCCCCAAAAAGGTAGCAATATTATACATATATATATATATATATATATATATATATATATATATATATATATACATATATATATATATATACACACACACACACACACACACACATATATATGTATATATATATATATATATATATATATATATATATATATATATATAAATACATGCATCAATATAAACTTTACCTTCATCTACAGGCAAATACACCATATAGGTTGTAGAAGATAGGGAAGGAAAGATAAACTTCAGAATGACATGGGGATGGCGGGAGGGTAACCTGGACTACAACAGTGAATACACTCTAACATCTACATTTATGGTAAGTGTACACAATTGTACTATGTTCTTCGTGTTTCACTGTGAGTTATTACATTTGGGTAGAATCCCAAAGCTATGGTTGGGAGGCTGGAGCTAAACAGCATTAGGTGCGGCTATAAGGCCCTGCAGCACTGCAGTGGCAAAGCCTGCCCTGGACTTAGAGTAGAGAGGCAAATGGTAATGCTTTATAAAGGTGTGAACAGAACTCCAAGTAGCACCCTCTAGAATTTCTTTGGTTGGTACTCCTCTGAGAAAGGCTGCTGAAGTAGCTGCAGCTCTGGTGGAATGAGACCTAATGTCCTTGGGCACAGGTTTACCATGGTTTAAGTGGCAGAAACGGAGGCATTTTGAAATTGTCTGCTTTGAAATAGCCTTTCCTTCTGATCCTGCAGCATATGACATTAGTAATTGCTCAGTTTTTCTTAGAGCTTTAGTCCTGCTCAAGTAGAATCTTCGTTGTCTGTGAACGTCCAAGGAATGCAGAATTCTCTCCCCTTTCTTCTGTGGATTTGGATAAAAAGTTGGTAGATAAATTGTTTGGTTAAGAGCTACATTGGAAACCACCTTAGGCATAAAAATAGGATTTGCCCTCAGAGACACCCTGTCCGGGTAAAATATGATAAAAGGCTCTACAGCCATGAGGGCCTGTAGCTCTGAAACTCTTCTTGCTGAAGTAATTGCTAGTAGCAGAGCTGTCTTCCATAAGAACTTTATATCAGCGGTAGCAGCTGGCTCAAATGGAGGCAGGGTGAGTTTTTCCAACACATAATTGAGGTCCCATGCAGGTAATGGTGATCTTCTGGGGGGGGCCTTAAATTTTTCGCTTCTCTAAGATACTGCTTTGGTAAAGGATGAGAAAAGATTGGTGGCTCTGTGTTGTAATTAGCCAAAATGGCAGAGGCATGGATTTTGATTGATGAGAAAGATAGGCCTTTGTCAAGCATCTCAGTTAAGTTTTGTAATATCAGAGGAATATTTGGTTCTGCTGTATCAGTTCCTTGTGCTCGATTCCAAGCACAGAATCTCTTCCATTTGTCAGCATAAGATTTTCTAGTACTAGGCCTTCTGGCTTCCAAAATGACATCCATCACAGCTTTACTGAAAGGTGTTGTTTGTATGATTACCCGATTAGCCATGCTGCCAGGTTTAGAGTCTGTAGTTAATTGTGCAGGATCGGATTGTTTTGCTGGGACAGTAGTTGTGGTGTTTGAGGCAAGGTCCAAGCTGGGTATTGAGACAAGTTCCTTAGGATTGGGTACCAGTATTGGCGTGCCCAGTCCGGGGCAATTAATATCATCTTTGGCTTCTCTTGTCAGACTTTTAGGAGGACCTTGGGTAGAAGAGGCAGAGGAGGAAAGGCGTAAACTGATAGGTTTTTCCAACTGAAGGACAGGGCGTCCACTTTCCATGCTTGTCTGTGACAAGTCCTTGTGCAGAATCTTTTCAGTTGATAATTTTGAGGAGAGGCAAATAGATCTATGTCTGGGCTCCCCCATTTCTTAGTTATCATGCTGAAGACTTGTGGATTTAGTTTCCACTCGTGAGGATCCAAAGGTTTCTGCTTAAATAGTCTGCCAGAGTGTTTTGTTTTCCTGGCAAGAACTTGAGCTAGAAGATGTATTTGGTAGGTCAAAGCTGTGTCCCACAGTGCCATGGCTAATCTGCAAAGGGGGTATGAGCGTGTGCCCCCTTGCTTGTTTATATACCACATGACTGTGGTGTTGTAAGTATTTATCAGTAGTTGTCCTGGATGAAGTAAGTCCTTGAAGGCTGTTAGGGCATTTTGAACAGCTAGCATCTCTTCCTGGTTGATATGTAGATGGATTTGTTTTGGTGCCCATATGCCCTGAATGCATTTTCCTGCCATGTGGGCCCCTCAGGCATAATCTGATGCGTCTGTTAAGGTTTGGCTGGCAGGGGGTATAGTGGAGGGCCATCCCATGTTTTGGTGACAGGCCTTTGCCCACCATAGGAACTCCTGTTGCAGGCAGGGAATGAGAGGCATCATCGTTTCCAGACTGTGTGAATGTTGGCTCCATAAACTTTTTAGGTACCACTGAGGTTTCCTCATATGCAGTCTTGCATATGGAATTAGTAGGATGCAGGATGCCATGAAGCCCACAGCCTGCAGAATTTGTCTTGCAGAAGACTGGGTTTTTGTTGCCATCAGTTTGAAGTAGTCAGTTGCCTTTGTCTGGCGTAAGGTAAGCCATCTGGGCAGTTTAATTCATGCTTGCACCCAGGGATGTTATCTTTTGAGAGGGTACAAGTTGTGATTTCTTTTCATTTACAGTGTACCCTAGGCATGTTAGAAGCCTTTTCACAAACGCCAGGTGTCGAAGAAGAGTGTCCTTGCTCTCTGCTTGAATGAGACAGTCGTCCGAGTAAGGATATATTTGTATATTTCTTTGTCTGCAAAATGCACTTACTGGTGCCAGGCACTTTGTAAAGACCCTGGGCGCAGTAGATAAGCCAAAAGGCGGTGCAGAGAATTGGTAATGCATTAAGCCAGCCTTGAATCTGAGGTATCTTCTGCACGATTGTCTTATTGGGACATGCAGGTATGCCTCTTTTAGGTCTAATATCACCAGCCAAGCAATCTTGCCCAGCATGGGCAAAAGCTGCTGCAGTCAGCATTTTGAATTTTGGAATGTCCAGGTATATGTTCCAAATAGAAGTAGTATTCGGTAGTAGTAATCTCTGGATCTGACCGACCGGCACTTGCGAACAGCTTCTGCTTCGGGCGCCACGCGGCAAGAAAGACTGAGGAAAATGGCGTCGGCTGATGCCTTTATACCCGAAGACCAGCAGAGATGACGTCGGGTGAAGTGCGACATCAGCCGAAGCCGGACCCAGACTTTGGAATCCGGCCGACCGAAGGGCTGCCTGACGACAAGACAACCCATTTGTTATGACTGCAGATGCATCCATGAAGGACATCCTTGTCTTTTTTCCTGTTCTGGTACTGGTTGAATAGACCCCATATCCATGACAGACGTAACCTGTTACTGTGCCTCTGCCCACTGATTTTTGGGCAGATCTGGCCAACCGTTTCCATTGGCAGAGTGCGGAAATGGAATCTGCATCTCTGTGATACTATGTTTAGTACCCACTTGTCCTGGGTTATTAATTGCCAAATTTGAGCAAAAAGTGCTAATTTTCCCCCTAAGGGTGCTGTCAAAAGATAAGTGTTTGGTGTAGGCAGAGGGAAGTCACTGGGACTGTTTTCTGCAGGTTTGCTCTTTATCTCCCCCTGATTTGGAGGTAGATGCGCCCCATTGCTTTGACCTGTATGAATCTTGCGCCTGGTGTCTGAAACCCTTTGAAAGTCTGGATTTGCCCCTTTGAGCTCTGTCTGACACAGGAAAGGTCCAATTTTTTGTAGGCCAGTGTCTACTGAATCTTGGTGGCTGCACTTGTAAGAAGTCTTTAACAATTTGCATAGACTTAGCTTTGTCTTCCATTTTCTTTAAAAACTCCTCTGCTTAATACCAAACAAAGAATCATGCTGTAAAGGTGCATTTAGCAATTTAGCTTTAACATGATCAGGCAAATTTTGTTCCTTTAACCAGGCATGCCTCCTAATCACAGATCCAGTAACTGCGGCCCTGCAGGAGGCCTCTAAGGAATCAAAACCACATTGCAAAGTATGCTTTCCAACTTGTTCAGCTGCATGCAATAATTCCTGCAATTCTTTATTTGCTGCACATTCTGAAATCATCATCATTTTCTGTTTCAGCAATTCCATAACATGTTGTTGGTACTTAAGCATGTGAAATTGACAGTTTAAGGCCCTGACTGCCAAAGTTGCAGATGTATAACCCCCCCCCCCCCCCATCTGTCTAGTGCCATTGAATCTGTCAGAGGGGGTAGGGTTTTTTGCTGTTGAGGCCTTAACTCCCTTTGGACCCTGTGATATAGTTTCAGGGTCAGCAGCAGGGTTTCTAAATAAAAAGTTATGCGAGTTAGGGACCCTGTAATATCCGTCAGGCTTACCTTTAAGCCGGAGGTATGGAGTCAGGGGTCAAGCTGGATTCAGAAAACACATCATCCACAATGTCTAAAACAGGGGGAATGGTTAAATAAAGGTTTGTGCTGAAGGAGAAGGAAATCCCTGAGCCTCTTTTCTGATTCTGAAAAGTCTTGACTCTCCCAGTGAAAATGCTCCCTCAAAGTATGCAAGGTTTCTCCAGATGAATAATCCTCAGGAGGACATGCAGATGGAATAGACTCCTCAGCATCAGAATCCTCATAGGGAGGTACAGATAATTCCCGATCAGAAAAGGAATCTGAAGAAACAGAAACTTGATCTGAAGATTCATAATCAGTGTCTTGCCTAGGCCTCTTATCTGGAGGGGGATGGGTACCCCTGATCAAGGCAATAAGGTCTTCAGCCATTTTGATCATCTGTTTTTTTAGGAATAGAGGCCTGTGCACGTGGCTCAGGCATCTTTTTTTAGTTTTAGAAGTTGTTTTTGACTTTGGTTTTGCAGCTGTCGGTTTGATATATAAATGTTGCGGCTGAATACACCCTTAGAAGCTGGTGCCTGCTCAGTGGCTCCGGACCCATCCGAGGGAGATAAATCCGTCGATCCAATACCTTGAGTATCTTGTGGCATGCCTGACACCACATGGGTGTCGGTAGAGGCCTGCGACTCGAAGGTAGCGGGTATCAGGGGCTGCGAAAGCGCCTCACTGAGTACCGGCGACGCTTAGGAGAAACTTAGTCGTCGGTTTTGGATCTCTACTGCCTTTCTCTGTCCTTTTCTTTGCATTTTTATGTACTCCGGTAGTCGGATTGCTATTCGACATTTCTGGATAGTTAAATCTGTTTCCAAAATATTTTGATGCAAAAATATACCGACGCTTAATAGTGCGTTGGTTAAATCTAGCACTAAACTGACAGCCAGGCACGCTGTGATCAGGGCCTAGGCAAGGAATACAGTATAAATGGAAATCCTTATGAGGTATTTGCTTCCCACAAGTAATACAATTATTAACTTTTTCTGACATTGGTAACGGGGTACTTAGCTTTAGTGAAGACTTCGGTTCTGAAACTCAAACTCGAATATTTCAGTAGTCGGCCGACCGGCACTTGCAAAATGCTTCTGCTTCGGGCACTGCACGGCAAGAAAGACTAAAGAAAATGGCATCGGCTGCATGTTTTATACCCCTTGACAACCTGACATCATGGAAGAAAAGACAGCAACCGACGCAGGACCCAAGACTTTGGAATTCAGGCCGACTGAGGGCAACCTGCCAGCAGATTACCCAAATGTAATGCATGCAACAGTGAAACACTTAGAACATCTGTGAAGAGTCTTAGGAACAAAAGCCTGACAAATCGCACAGGTTTTATGGTCGTGGTTAGGCCCTAGGCCCAAAAGGCAGAGTCAAGGATGTCCTTTTAGGGGATCTGACATCCACACCTACACTTTTCTCCCCTGGATATGAGCCTAAGCAGACATGCAGTGTCCTAAAAAAAGAAGAAACCGGCCCCAAAAGGGTACTTATCTTAAATTTGAAGATCCGAAGGCAGAGAGAGCAGGAGGACTTTATGTTCGACTGGTGGCAGAGAAGGTCTGAGCAAAGGTACATGCAGGGGTCACTTTTACGGCCCACGCACACTACAGCCAATGCCAGACGTCCCACATATCTTGCAGTGACTAAAGCTTCTGTATACTGGCCGGATGTTCAGGTAGCTAAGCAGAGGATAACCCACAGGTTAGGAATACTGCAACATGGGAATAGAAGGACATCTTAAGACGTCGGTTCTCTAGGTATATGGACAAAGAGGAGAGACAACTGCATATGAATATGGGAAGCAACCAAACAGAAAAGACAACAGTCATGATGGTCTTTATGGGGAACCTGCCTCCCACAAAGACATTTTCCCCCTCTGGATGACATGAAACCAACAACAAAAACAGAAGAAATAAGAAGCCCCAAGGGGCACTTATAGGAAAACATGGGTTGGTAACCAGGTCAGGCATTCAGACTGACATTCAACAATGGCGTTTAGACTGGCGGCAAAGAAGTTGCGTGTGCACGTCCGTCCATCACCTTTATGCCCTACACTGTACTTGGGGAACATACGTGTGACGTACGATTTCTAAAAGTACTAAAGGCTTTGGTATACTGGCCAAATAATGGGAATTTCTTGGCAGGAGATCCCTTGGGTAAAGAATACTGCATCAATATGGAAGAATATCTAGCAATATCAAAATGATACTACAACATCTAATAGTTATATACACTGCAAAAGTATAAAGCATGTTACCCAGTGGTGTTACTTGCTTAACAGATGCTTGATCTGGATAGCCATGGCCTTGTCTAACTGGCTGTTCAAATGTGTTGCACAACATACACATATGCGGCAAAACAGAACTAAGAATGGGAAAACAAATGTTGACTTCTACACCAGGTGAGTGGAAATGTCCAACATAAAGGTGACATGAGCTGGTTTAAGGGGAGGGATGCTTGGCTCAAAGTCTGGCTGGTCTGGAGTCCATATGTGAGGTCCCAAGTGTAATGAAAGAGGACAGCTGCCACTTGCACAGTGTAGTTAACTGCCCTTAGAAGTAATGCAAAGTTTTTGCAACATGAAATACAATGAAAACATTTTTGTTATTTTTCCTAACAATTAAAACCAAATTTGCAGTCAGGCTCTGTTCAGAGCACTCAACCTCTTAGCACAAAAAATCTGAACAAAACCTAAAATAATAAGGGGGGTTGCAAAGACCCAAAATAAGGTCAGATTTTAACTACTGCTCTTATGAACTCGTAAAGTTGGTTGAACAGGAGGGTGTGTTAGCATGCATTTTCTGAAGGATACAAAATCTGAAACTCAAATGTATGCCATTACTTAGTGACTGCAATCTTTACTGATTTGCCAGAAAAAAACAAAAAATTAATGAGTAAATGTCTAAGAATGAGGCAAAAAATCTGGACATTCTGCGAAAATGTGGACAGTTGAGAGGTATAGCTCTGCTGTCTGCTGACATCTACAAGGTGCAAAATGTGATGTACAAGCAGGATTACATGAATGCTTGTGACAATTAAGTGAACAGTGGCTGAAAAAAATGCTTTAACATTTAACTAATAATGACATAAATGTAGCAAATCCGATAGTCACTTATCAATTAAGAGTTCAAATGGCACTTTTAAAACTCTATTTCATACCAAGCAAGTGCATCTCTAACATGATCGTACTTATCACAGTAGGGATACGTCAACAAATAGAATGGTTGAGGCGCAACTCCAGCATAAAAAGTTACAAAGGAAACAGCAGTGGCAGCATTTCATTTCACTAAGCTGTACAGTGCCTGATGAGGGCAGCAAATACAGTAAGCCAAGTATCTGCCTTCATGGGAACATTAAATATGCATCACAGACTGGGAACAAAACTGCAAACACACAGATGTTGAAGTGAAACATTCCTCAGTATGGAAAATATTGCAAGAGCTGTCTAAAGATTTATATAACCGCCAAAAAAGTAACTACACAAGACCTGCTTCAACTAATGAAATATATTATGCAGTACAATTAATTTCAGGAAAAAGTGCCATCAAAACATGCTGCTTCATACACAACTGTATTTTCAGCAGTCTAATCAACTTCAGATGCCCTGTACCTAGCAACATACCTGCCCATAGTTATCAATTCCAGATACCAATCTGTTAAGGTTCAATAAATCGAAAGATGATCTCAGGGCCTGACCAAGAGTAGTAAGACCAGAAGCTTGGAGATTTTTCAGCTCATTCATAAACGCAGCATGATTTTCTTTCCAGCCAGCCTATGAAACAATGCAGAGATTTACGTTTAAGATTAAGGACATTAAACAGTGTACATGACCTTGCAAAGTTTAGTCATATAAAACACAACTTACAACATTTATTTGGCAAAATAAAAACAAGCTTCTCTGTAAATGGCATTTGCAGCAGTAGTACATAATGTGCATGTGCAGTGCTAACACTCCTAAGCACAGCTGGAACATCTATTCAAGCTTTTCCCTTGTAATGTCTGGCTCCATTAGCACTGAACAGAAGGAAGTGAGCCACCAGGTAAAAATAATCTACCATTCACACAAGAGCAGTCAAATTTAGGAACAAAGCATGGCACATACACAGTCCTTCAGTTAAATTAGAGGACTGAAACTAAGGCTCAAAACAATCTGGTAGTTAAACTATCACAATAGTGACATTTCTTTATTTACTTTATTCTTGAGAAGGATTTAAGAGGCTAAAGCACAATTAGTTTTCAGGTGCAATTTGTAGAACAGCAAAAAAAGTAGAAAAGAATGAGCACTAAGGAAAAAAGCTTGTGGACAACAGCTTGTCACTATTAGTTGTGTTGCAATCATATCAGTTAATCTGATAAAGGAACACTCCATGCTGGGTTTAAAACTAGGAGAATCCTTGAGGACCCATGAGAGGTGCTGTTTGGAACTGGATACCTCCCCTCAGATGCCTCTGTCTACAGAGAAGTTAAAAGCACTTAGAATCAGTCTATTTAACGCAGTTTTAGGTCATTGTATAAAAAATGTAATTTCCTGGTTGACGTTAAAAATAAAATGGACTAATTGTTGAATCTAGGTATTACAAAAGTGAAGCAGCTTCAGAATTCGAATGGGGTTGCTGTAACGTGTTGCATTCCACCAGTAAACAGCCAAAAAAGGTTTTGCAACCAAATGTTAAAATTTGTCAGCAGTCTGAATACCATGCAAATTGAGAGAATAAATGCGACTAGCTTGTCTGATATTTGCATCAGCAACTAATGCAGTTTCTGCCCAATGATGTAGATTGTCTGCACAATCATGGAAATCAAACTGTCAGAAGCCAAATGTGCGAGACTCGGGACAGACTGAACAGTTGGAGCAGGCATAACAACTGAAATGGAAAACGCAGCAAAAAAAATGGACTCCAGGAGGGTCTGTAACACGACGAAAAAATGAACTTGCTATACTGATTAAAAAACAAGACAGTAAAGTGGAATGCCTTTTGTAAAATATTCCCTGCAAATAGCAAAGACGGCATTTGCCACTGCCAGTAACTCAAGGCATTTATTCTCAGTAGGTACAGTAGACAAGTTTGGAATGACCTGTGATACACCGCAGGCACAGCAGCCTTTAAAGCAGTTCTAGTGTTTCATCCAAATCAGATTCTGAGGATAAGGGTTAGGAAAGCATCTATTCATACCCAGAGTCACCAAATCCAGGCAGACTAGAATCATCCATCAGGATGTCCTCAGTCTCCTGGTGCTTATTCCCATGTTTCGTCAGAATATTTATTTTTCAGCAGGTGGTTCCCAGAAGACTTATTTGATGCCACCACAGTACGGAACCAGGCATATGTCTTTTTTTGGCTGCAAATTCTTGGACAGACTTATTTTTTCTAGACTGTCCTCAGGGCAAAACAGGTACATTGTTACCAACAGTTCACGTCATGCTCTGGACAGAGGTAGATAATCACAAATTGTAAAAAGTCTTTTTGGAAATCACAAATGCTTCAGTTTCAGAAGCTAATACAGAATAAGATGGCAGGTACAGCTACAACAGCAACAAGATCAGAAAAAAAAATTCCCACAGGATACCTGTCATGTCCTAGAAGGCGGCTGACCACTTGATGGGTAAATGCTACAGAAAGTACAGTTGTGTAAGAACTTACAGTAACAGTAGATGTCCTACTGATCACTGCTGCAGTATTTCTGACAAATGGGATAATCGCAAGACATCTGGCTGGGGTATCAAAGCTTTACCTTCCGTAGGTCGCATGTCTAATGCATGACCTCAGCTTACATTGGGGTAAAAAGACGGATGTACAAATGTGATCAATCGGACCATCTCCAAGCCAGTGGCCTGAAGACTACTGAGATGAGACAGATCAGCTACGAGGGGTATAGGTCAAATTTGTAAGAAGACTACCCCTTACCTACATGAGAAAAATGTTAGAGCAACAAAAGGGCAGTGAGAACTGAAGATGGGAGTGAAACGGAAAAGAGGGGATGGAGGATGGGATGGAACACTACAACAGTAATCAGTATCTACTGCTATGGTAAGTTCTTTCACAACTGTACTATATCCCGATTGAAATCACTGTTGCAGTATTCCTGAAAAATGGGTGATTCACACAGGAGGAGGAGGAAAGAAGGGTGGTTGGTTGTCCAGCAGTCATGATACAGCTGACCCAGCAAATGTTGCCCTGTACCTGGAGAAGGCATCAATTTTTAGTAAAAGTGTGCATAGAGGACCAGGTAGCCACCTCCAAAATAGAGACTTTTAATCTACTCCTTTGTGGGAAGCCCCTGAGGAAGTCAATACCCTAAAGGAATGTGCTGTATGGCAGGGAGGCAGATTCTTCCCATAGCGAGAGTAACTGAAAGAGAAAGAGCCTTTGAAATCCAGGCTGCACTAGTTTGTTTGGAGACTGGATGGCCAAGCCTGGAGAAATATTAGTTGTGTAAAATCTTACTATAACCATAAATGTCCTTCTCTTCCATGTTAAAGTATTCTCACTTGTGGGATCCTCCGCCTCAGATGACCCGAACGTCCGGCTCCTATGCCAAAGCTTAAGCCTGGCTGCTGTCAGGTTCGTGGGACATCACACACAAGGCCATAAACCATGAGCCATAAATGTGGCGTCTGCACGTACAGATCTCAGAACTGACTGCCCAGTTGGACAATAGTCTAAGGAAAAGGAAAGGATGCCATCCAGAAAGGTAAAAAAAGGTCCTCTAGGGAGGAAGGAGGGAAGGAATGAATACTGCAACATGGAAGAGGACATCTATGGTTATGATAAGATTTTACACAACCAATTTATGTCCTTTTCACATGTTGCAGTACTCACTTGTGGGAGAGTACCACAATTCAAGCAGTAGAAAGGGTGGAGGAAGAGGTAGCAGTCTCCAGAAAACCATGGAGGATGGCTCTAGCAAATCCTGCCCTGGCTCTGGAAATGATGCCCAATTTATAATGCTTGGTGAAGGTATGTACAGAGGACCATGTGGCTGCCTCTAAAACAGCAGCAGTGTCCAGGCTTTTCAGAAAGGTCCCGGAAGATTCCGATGCTCTAGCAGAAGGTAATAGTTTTGCATATCCAGGAGGATAATGTATTTGGATATGGCTTTCCCCAGGGCCATGGGGTGAAAAGATACAAAGAGCTGATTGGACTTTGTCTTTGGTCTTGTCCAGGTAAAATCACAGTTACCTGTGAACATCAAGGAAATGGAGCACTCTCTCATGGTCGTTCTGTGGCAAAGGGAAAAAAGTGGGTAAATGGATAGATTGGTTAAGAGACAGCTCATTAACCACTCTGGGCATGAAGGATTGGTATATAGAGCTAGCCTCGTCTTTGTGGAAGATAGTATATAGGGTGGAGTGGCCATGACTGCTTGTAGCTCAGAGACTCTCCTAGCTGAAGTAAGGGCTACTAACAAAACAGTCTTTCAAGTGCACATCTTTAAAGTGTCAGAAGGTGCCGGTTCAGAGGGGGCAGTGGTAAGTTTCTCCAGTACGAAGTTCAGGTCCCATGGAGGAGGGATAGGTTTCCTTGGTGATTTGATATGGAGAACCCTTTAAAGGAAAAGTTTCACCTCCAATTTAGATAACAGGGGTGGATCAATAGGTAAGCAGGCTGAAATGGCTGACAAATGGACTTTCACTGAGGAGTATGAAAGATCTAATTTTAGGAGCTCACTGAGGAGTATGAAAGATCTAATTTTAGGAGCTCACATATATAAGCTAGGACTAGAGGAACATCTACTTGGAAGGGGTCTAGTTGCCTTTGAAGATATCAACTGGAGAACCTTTTCCATTTTGACAAATGGAATCTCTTGGTAGTGAGTTTCCTGGCCTCCTGCAGGACAGACAGTGTGTCATCAGAATAGAGGTGTCTGAAAGAGATCGGAAGTTTATCTCCCACAGGGTTAGGCTGAGAGTTTTCAGATGAGGATGAATAAGAGATCCCTTGTGTTGTGTGAGCAGGGCCACCTTTTGAGGCAACTTGCGGTGATTGCCCTTGGCAAAAGATAGAAGGGGAAGAAATGCTGCCTTGGCCAATGGGGGGGGGGGGGGTCACCAGCAAAGTTTTCGGTTTGTCCTTCTGAATTTTCAGCAGGACCTTCTGAATGAGTGGGAAGGGCAGAAAGTAGCACTGGGCCTGAAGGCCACAAAGGCCTGAACCAAGGACTGGGGAAAAAAAGTTTGCCATTCTGGCTGGTCTTTTGTTGTGGTAGACAGAGGTTTTGTTTTCTGTTTTCTCTTCACACACTACTTCAAAGGCAACCCCTCTGAAGGCCTATATTCTGACATCAGGCCTGTGGCAGAGGATCCCTGGACTGAAACAGTAGGTGGACGTCCAGTCAAAGCCGGTTCCCCCTAGACATTGGCAGAAGCTGTCACAGTAACCTCCATGGAAGTGCCAACTGGAGATTCTGGGGTGGCTTTTGAAAAGGTACCCGCCAAAGTCACCAGTTCTGCCAGACGTCCCTCAGCCCCTAGACCAGTAGCTGGCGGAACGTCCGGAAATGAAGCATTAGGCAGCCTTGAAACCTTGGCCTTCTTTTTACGTGGCTCCACCTTGACAGCCAGTTCAGTCTCCATACCTAGGGTCAAATGGTTTAGACATTGTTTTTTCACAAATAATTTAAAGGCTCCTAGATGACTACATAGAGTTTTAGGGACAAACAACTGACAAATACTACAAGTCACATGGTCATGGGATTGGCCTAAGCAGGACAGACAAAGCTCATGGGAATCCTTGTGCAGAATTTGAGGACTGCAGTTGCATTTCCCCTTTCGAGATGATATCGGCAACAGCAACCTAAGACTAAGTGAAAAATAAATGAAAATTCCCCAACAGGGTACTTATCTGTATTGTATTCTGAAGCGCGGAGCGGAACGAGCAAGCTGATGTTCAATTGTGGCAGAGAAGGTCTGTGCGTGCTGACGTCAAATTTATCACCCATGGTATATGGTCCAACGTGCGACATCCCATGCACCTGACAGCAACCAGGCTGAAGCTTTGGCATAGGAGCTGAACATTTGGGTCACCTTAGGCAGAGGACCCCACAAGTGAGAATACCATAACATGTGAATAGAAGGACAAAAGATACAAAAAGCTGGCCAGTCTTTCTGAAGGATTTAGTTTTGTTCAAGTAAACTTTGAGTCTGTAACTGCCTAGAAAGTGCAAGACCCTTTCTCCCAAGTTTTGGGGATTAGGAAAGAATGTGAGCAGAAGAATAGCCAGTTTGAGAGACACCTCATTCACTACCTTAGCCATGAAGGTTGGTTTTAGCCCCGAGAGTAATCCAGTCTATGGAAAAAATAAGAAAAAGAAGAATGTCATTAGAGCTTGAAGCTCAGAAATCTTCCTAGCAGAGGGGAGGGCCCAAAAGAGGATGCTTTTCCAAATACAGAATTTTAAAGAAGCTGGTTTCAAAGGGAGCAGCCAAGTTTTTCTAGCACAAAATTAAGATCCCAAGGAGGAGAGAGATGGGTTTCCTTGGGGGTTATAAGGTCTGGCTGTACATAAATTCTCCTTAATTTCCCTTTGCCAAGTGAAACAAGAGAACCAGTGTTGACTCAGCCAAAATGGAACCAGTAACAGGAGTAAGGGCCTTTCCCTTTGTACCTTGAACAACATTTTTGGAAAAGGAGGCAGAGAAAGAAAAGCAAAGAAGAATCTCTGTCTACTGGAAAAAGAAGGCATCCGTCCTTCAGGCTCTGGGCAGGGGTCCCTGGTGCAGAGTAGGGGGAGCTGATGGTTGCTTGGCACAGTAAAGAGGTCTACCCAAGGACTGGCTGATTGAAATGGAGCAACTTAAGAGGTCTGCTAGCACACTGCCCTGAGAAGGAATGCATGTAGCTGTGAGTGTGATGTTTATCTGTGTTGCCAAATTCCATGCTTCCTGTGTCAACCTGAACAGCTGGCAAGACCTGGTGCCTCCCTACTTATGTACCACAGGACTGTAGTTTTGTCTGTGAACACTGAGAAGCCTTTCTTTCCAAAAATGGACGAAAATTTGAAGAGCTTCCAGAGGAACCCTCATTTCTTTCAGGCTGATGTTTTCCTTCAGGAGATGGTTTGGCCATTTCCCCTACACTCAGTATGATCCTGTCCATGCCCCATGCCTCGTTCAAGGAGTCCATGAGAATCTGTGGAAAAAGAAGTGAGAAAGGTAATCCTGGGTTAAGGATGACCTGTCTCAGCTCTTTGAGAGAAAGGAGGAGGGGCATCAGTGTCCAAGGAGTGCCAGTACTGGAACCACACAGGATTCAGATACCACTGGAGTTTCCTCATGTGAAGCCTAGTCAGGAGGAGCACAGGAATGGTGGCTTCCATGAATCCAAAAGTCCTTAGACTCTCCCTTGCAGCACAATGGTAGAGAAGAGAGGTCTTGGAAGTAAGGGGGCAGACTGAACCTTTTTGTGGGGAAGGAAGGCATACATTTTCTGTGGATCTAGTCTGCATCTCAGGAATACTAGGTCCTGCGTAGGGAACATGAGCGACTTTTTTTTTTTTTTTTTTTTTTTTTTTATGGTGAAACCCAGACCTGGGAGGAGGATGAAATGAAGATGTTGCACAAGAACGTCTGTGGATAGAGCTTGAATCAGAAAGTCATCCAGGCAGTGAAAAAATCTGAATTCCCAGAGTGCAGCACAAAACTATTACAGGAGCCAGGCACTTTGTGAACATTCTTGGGGTTCTGAAGAGACCAAAAGGCACTGAAAATGCGAGGAGCTTGAGAAAAACCAGAGGCAGATGTGTAGGAGATAGTATTTTTCAGGTCTAATGACACCAAGAAAGCCTGTGGTAGTATAGAAAGAAGTAGGGTCTGAAGGGACAGCATTTTGAAAGAGGGTGGCTTCAGGTAAGCATTCAGGGTAGACCGGTCTAAGATGGGTCTCCAATGTCCTTTTCTTGGAACTACAAAAATCCTGGAATAAAACTCTTCCAATGAATGCTTTTGGGAAATGCTCAATAGTGATCTGATCAAAGAAGTCTAGAATAACAGGGGTCAGAAGGGAAATTTCTTTAAGGAGGTAGAGGCATGCCTTTCAGAGAGGGAAATGCTTTCCCAAATATATGGCATAGCCACCCTATATGACAGAAAGGACCCATTTGTCATGGCAATATCTTCTCACCTGGCCAGGGAAAGCAAGTCTTTGGGAAAGATGGGTAGTGGGGCAGGGGAATAGGTGCTGCAGGAACAGTCAGTCTTATGCCCTCAAACAAAAAGTGGCCTCCCAGCTAGAGTTTCCTTTCGTGGCTTTTCAGAGCATTTTTTCCTAGGGGTTGTCCTCAGTTTCTGAATAGCCTTAGGGTCCCTTCTAATGAAGGATGTTGACCTGGCTGGGTAGTTCCTATGGTGTCTAGGAACTCAGGAGAGTAGGATCTGCCTGCAGTCTTTCATGGTTTTACCTTGGTCCCAGAGAGTTCTGAACAGATTGATGCACGACAGCCAAACTGCAAATCTTTGTCCAAAGGTGAATCTAGAATTTTAGACTTAAAATCTTCAGGCAAGAGTTGATTATGAAGCCATGCATATCGTGCAGATAACAGATCCAGTGGCAGCTGCCCTAAAGGAAGCATCTATAGCATCATAACTGCACTTTATAATTTGCCTGGCAATCTGAATAGTGTCTGAAAGTAAGCTCTGTGTTTGCTGCTTAGAGTCTGCTATGAGAGGATCCCAGGTAACTTTGTTCAAGGAAGCCAGGACAGCGATCAAATACATAGCCATGTGAGTCCGGTAATTAACTGCACTAAAAACACTGGTAGGAGATTTGTAAACATTCTTTCCCCATCAATCCATAGCCCTACTGTCTTGTCTATAGGTAGGGTATTAGCACTGGGTAGTAGCTTAATGGGCTTATCTAGATAAAAAGAGAGAGGGGAAAAAAACTGCAAAAGGGTCTGCCATTGGGCTCGTATATATATTTTAGGTCACCAGGGACTTTATAAAACCTGTCTGGTTTCTTGGAAGCTAGAGGCTGGGAGTCAGGCATAGAAGAGATAGACTGAAAAGATCCTAGAAAGCCTCAAAGAGAGAAGGGACTGGAGAAGGGGCAAGGGTACCCATCTCCAAGAGGTAGTAATACCCCTCCCCCCCTTCTGGACATCAGAGATCAAAGTAGACTGATGAAGTGTTTCATCATGTTCCTGTATAGTCTCTCCAAAGGAAATTTCTTCAACAGATGAGTCAGACAAAAATAAGACCCCTCTGTCTGACGGCTTTTCCCCTGGGGAATGCTTCAGAGAGGAATAGCCAAGAGAATGGTCTGAATCATCATCCTACTAAGCAAACAACCTCTATGGCCTATACAAGCCTAGTTATGCAACCCAAATGTGACTCCAATTTAATTTATATAGGGGGTGATTTACTGACTGCCTTTGTCCATCAGAGATATAGGCGACAGACCAAGGTTGAATTTCCAATTATCCGTCCATTCCTCAGATACTAAGGGGTTTTGAAACAAACAATTGACAAACAGCAGGATGCACGACTTGCATTCAGGCTGGCAGTGAGATAGTCTGAGTACCAATGCTTGTACGTCCATCTTTATACAGCAACGCATACGAGCTGGGGTCATGCAGACATATGACCTAGGAAAGGTAAAGCTTTGGTACCCTGGCCAGACAACAGCAGTGAAAACACCATTTGTCAGGAATACTGCAACAGTGATTTTAGTCAGGATGTCATACACCAGGCACTACCACACAAGATACTTTTAATCCAACACACTTCATGTTACCACAGAAAACCTCAAGTCCAGTTTGGACACCCTTAACTGAAACCCAGGGTGATGATAAAGCTCTGGAAGTTGCGCCAGCCAGTCAGGCTACCTGAAGGTAAGAATCCTAAATGTAAGCTCTGCAATAGTGAATACTACAGATATCTTGTGTTATCTGGAATCCAAGTGTAGGTACATTTATTATTTCAAATACTGGTAAAGCACAATTTTTAGCAATGTTTGCTTAAACAGAATAAACATTTTCTACAATAACTAAATTTATTATGGATTTTGTTTGTAAATAGTTAATGAGCAAATGGTTCTGTACAAGTGCCAATACATATATTTGAGTCATGAATGCTTAAATTACATGGTATGAAAGCGCGACAATGACAAACTAAAGGTCATGAAATGGACTACATGTACGGGGAAAGGATAACATATGCTATAATGAAGTATTAAAGCACATGACAAGAGGACCTATTTTTAAGAGTTAGCACTTTGTTATTTCGAAAGAGAACTAGCCAGTTTAGGTAATTTTGACAGATGAAGACAGTATTAAATCCTGGGCTCCATGTTTCCAATTAGTCCTGACAGTTTGCAAACATATTTGAATTCTGGTATCCAGGAGAAATTGTCTATTTTGTATGTTAGTCGTACTTGGTGCTTTAATGACTGAAAGACGTGTTTACACTAGTGACATGTCAACAAGGTGGCTAAAAGAAATGCTGGAGGTCCCTGACCACTGCTAGTGTTACCGACAGATAGCAGAGGATTATGCTGCCAAAACAGAAATAGATTTAGGACTGCTGGACTACAGCAAATTAAATCTTAATATAGGTTCATAGGTGTGTACTAGGCTAACAGCCCTGCAGCCTATAAGCCTAGCCCCAGAAGATTCCCTGGCATCATGCCACCCAAAGTTAGTTCCCATTGCCCCTGTCAAATAAGGCCACTGAAGTGATCCCCGGGGTGAACTTCCTATTGCCCATCCACTCGTCAAGATTTCTCTTAAAGAGGGCCAGTGAAGTGCTCTGCTTGACGTGAATGGGAAGTTTGTTCCAGAGTACGGGAAGTCTCTGGGTTAGGAACCTGTCCCTCCAGCATGTTCTGTTTATTCTGGTAATGAGGTTTAGGTCCCTGGAGCATGTGGCACGGAGGGATTGGGATTTCTTTAGGTGCAGCATATCTAGCAGCTCTGGGTCAGACAGGTCTTTGTAGGTCAAGCAGAGATAGCCACTAAGTAGGCAATTAGAGACACAGTACAGCTGGAGTTGTTTTGAGACTGTCATGTGTCTAAGGCCTAAGACCCTCAGTGAGGTATTTTTGCGGCCTTTCCAGTTGTAGAGGTCTAGTGAGGTACATACCAAATGAGGTGTTGTATTCTATAATAGATCTAATAAGAGGAAAGTAGACAGGGATTATGACCGCTTTCTTCCTGGATGCGAAACCTTTTGTAATGAGATGTGTCACATAGAAGGAATTTCTGACTACAGCGGCAATGCAGTTATCAAAGGAGAGGTTGCTGTCAACCTGCATGTCCCCCAGGTCTCTTATCACACCTTCGGTGTTTACTGGACTAAAACCTATGTGCTAGTTCATGGGCACTGAATTTTTCCCAAAGGGAATGACAATGCACTTTTTGGCACTGAGCTTAAGGCCATGGTTCTGACGTCAGTGAGGCCTTTTTGTAGAATGTCTACATCAGATGGAGAATCAGTTATGGCTCTCAGTTTGCAATCATCTGCGAACTTGGTCAGCCACAGTCCCTTTGTGCTTGGCTTGAACTTCATAGAAGTAGAAGCCAAACAGGAGAGGACCTAGGAATGATCCCTGTGGGACACCACTTGTAACTGGTCGGTAGTCAGATTTTGAGTCTGCTACTTCCACAGTGTGGGTTCTATCAGTGAGCCAGTTGGCAAACCATCTTATGAAATAGGGGTTTATGCCTAGTTTAGTGAGTCTATCTATGATTCTTGAGTGAGGGATGGTGTCGAAGGCCTTGGCAGGATCTAGGTAGGTTGTGTGAACTACCTTGCCCTCATCCACAGCTCTGATGACAGACGAAGTCTATCAGGTTGAGCAGGCATGATCTACCTTTCATAAACCCAAACTGCATGGGGTCCAGAGTTTGGAGATTCCCAACATACATATCTGCACCTGACTGCAACATGGTAAAATGCGTATTAGTGATATCTTTCCACCTACTTCCCTTGCCCCTTCTGCCCTTCATAACAGACATTTAAGATTCTGCTCTTCCTAGTAAAATCCTGCATAACTGAATGAAAACTTTGTGGTCCAGAGCTTCTACCTTATAATTTTCCCTTTCCACCCTGGATCCAGGAATGCCCCCAGTCTGCTTCCAGTAGATTGAATTCACCCACAATGACTACGCTTCTCTATTTTACATTCATATTTTGTTCATGACTCCCTACTCTTACTTTTTTTTTCAGTGGTTGAAATACAGCATCTCTCCAATGATGATCCACTCCTTTATTTGCGGTTTTGGTCTCCATGTGGCTAATCTTGGTTCGTTCTTCCCTAGCTGGCCACCACCTCACTTTATCTTCCCTATCCTCACTTCCCCATCCATTCCCCTATACAGATTATGACCCTCTCCTACCATTCTCATCCTATATTTTCAGCATACTTTGTATCCAGCTTATAATATGTCCAAAATACCTGCAATCTATTCCATCTCTTTTCCTTTACCTACAGAATGTCTCCATTTCTGCTATTAATATTCTGATCCAGACTCCTGGCATTGCAAAGCAGTAGTCACCCACATCCCTGCAAGCAGTAATATCCACCCCAATCCCTTTAAAATAATCTTTCTTTCTGTATTCTGCTTCCCTTCACTTTCTTACTTTGCTTTTGTTGTCTCCATTTTACTCTGTCCTTCCTGCTTTCGCTGCAGTTTACAAATGATAAATATGATAAATACAATAAAAATGCAGCCAGGCAACAAACTAGGATTGTAACTTTGCATAAATATTAAGCTACTGCAAGATGCCATGGGATATATGGAAAGGAACATTTTTAACTGCAAGTTGACAACACAGCAAAACTCATAATTGTTAATATATAACATATAACACATCTGCAACTGGAAAGGCCTCAGAAATACCTCACTAAAAGAATCACAGGCCTAAAGCAGATGCCCTACGCTGACCGCCTTAAAAAACTCCAGCTATACTCTGTTGCATATCGTCTACTCAGAGACGATCTCTGCTTAACATACAAGGCCATGTCAAACCCAGAGCTGTTGGACATGCTACACAAAGAAATCCCAATCCCTCAGAGCTACACGCTCCAGGGATCTAAACCTTGTCATCACAATAAACAAAACATGCTGGAGGGATAGGTTCCTGACCCAGAGACTCCCCAGACTCTGGAATAGATTGCCCATACATGTCAAGCAGGGTGCCTCTTTGGACCTCTTCAAGCGGAACCTTGACAATTGGATGGGAGAAAGGAAATTCACCCCAGGGATCACGTCAGTTGCCCTGCTAGACAGGGGTCCAGGAAAGTAAATAATGTTGGAAGAAATAGCCAGGGAATTGTTATGCCTAGGCTTGTATAGGCCCTAGGGCTGATAGCCTAATACCAACCTATGAACCTATAAGCAGTGAGCCAGCAACTGCTAGTAGTTTTATGTAAGAGACTGAATGAAGACTGACACTGGGATACAAGGTAAGGAGTGCCTTTGGGGAAATTACAATGGGTATATATAGCACATATTACCTTAAGGGCTACAGGCACGAATGTTTGCCGACAGAGAATTTAATTGTGAACTACAGATAACTTTGTGAATTCCCTGGGCACCCACAAAGCTATGTACTTATGATAGAAAGCATCGTTTAAGAACATATCATAACCTTAGATGTCCTTCTCTTCTATATGCTGCTGTATTCATGACATCAGGGAGTTTGCCTCTGGTGAACTCTCGCACTTCCGGCCATTATACAAGTGCTAAATGTTGCCGCTAGGGTGCACATGACGTCCTGCGCCTCTCTCGGACAGTCGTAAATGGCCATCAGGAATAAAGCGGACATCAGCACGCACCTCTTAAGAACTGAATGCATCGGAAACAGTGACTAAGGAGTGGCTACTCCAGGAAACTGGAATCAGGCAAGTGAGAGGGGGAAGGCTGGGTGGGAAGCTATACAGCAGCATATATAAGAGAAGAACATCTAAGGTTATGGTAAATTCTTACACAACAATACTATGTCCTTCTATTAATTGTTTGTGTCTTTCGGCTTTTCCCGGTTAGGGGTTGCCACAGCGGAAGTCCGGTCCGCTAATGATTGGCAGTAGATTTTTATGTGCTGGCTTGCCGGGCCTAACGCAACGAAGGAATGCCCATTCACGCATGTCGACACACAGAAGATGCTCTAACTGAGAATCGAACGGGCAATGTCTGAGGCGACAACGCTACCACAGCACCACCACCTATGCTGCTGTATTCAAGACATCAGGGAGAGTGCAAAAGTTCCTGCCCTAATGAAGGGGAGGCAGACCAAAAGCAGTTTCCACAAACCCATGGAGGATGGCTCTGGCAAATCCTGCCCTGACTTTAGAGATCATATCCAGTTTGTAGTGTCTGGTGAAAGTGTGAACTTGAGGACCAAGTAGCTGCCTCAAGGATAGCAGCGGTGTCCAATCCTTTAAGGAAAGCCCCTGTGGAGGACACTGCCCTGGTTGAGTGTGCCATAGCTGGGGCTGGGAGTTGCTTACCATGGTTGGTGTAACAAAAGGAAATGGTTTTTGATATCCAAGAGGATATGGCTTGCTTGGAAACAGGCTGACCCAGGGATCTAGGGTGATAGGAGACGAAGAGCCTGCCAGATTTTTGGAAGTACTTGGTTTTGGCCAAATAAAACCTGAGCTGTCTGTGTATGTCTAGGGAGTGCAGTATCCTCTCTGCTCGGTTCTGCGGAGAGGGGAAAAAAGTTGGCAGGCTGATGGTCTGATTTAGGGAAAGGTCATTTATCACTTTGGGCATGAACATGCGATTAGTACACAAACACACCTTGTCCTTGTGGAAAACAGTGAAAGGGGGATAAGTCATAAGGGTCTGGAGTTCAGAGACCCTTCTGGCAGAGGTTATGGCCACCAAAAAGTACAGTTGTGTACACTTCCCATAAATGTAGATGTTAGAGTGCATTCACTGTTGCAGTCATTACATTTGGGTTATCTGCCTGCAGGTAGCCCTCAGCCGGCCTGAATATCAAAGTCTTGGATTCCTGCATCGGATGCTCTCTTCTTCCATGATGTCAGGGGCATAAAACATGCAGCCGATGCCATTACATTAGTTTTTCTTGCCCCAGATGTCAGGTGCCCCCATAAGGGAACACAATTATATGTTAAGTTACACCTCCAACAGAAAGCAAATAGACCAGAAAGCTGAAATACACTAAACAAGAAGAAAGATATAGCCAAGAGAAGTCAGAGAGCTGGAGGGAGAGTAACCAGGACTGCAACAGTGAATACACTCGTACATCTAACATTTATGGTAAGTGTACACAACTGTACTATGTTCATGTTTCACTGTTGCAGTCATCACATTTGGATTGATTCCTAAAGCTAAGGGAGGGTGGAGGAAGTTAGAGAGCATTAGGACCAGCTATTAAGCCCTTCAAAACTGCAGTGGCAAAACCAGCTCTGGATTTAGAAAAATAGGCATGTGGTAATGCTTGGTGGAGGTATGTACAGAGCTCCAGGTAGCAGCTTCTAGGATGTCCCTGGTAGGGACACTTTTGAGAAAGGCTGTGGAGGTAGATGCAGCCCTGGTGGAATGTGATCTTATCCCCCTGTGGGGTAGGTTTTCCATGGTGCTTATAGCAGAAATGAATGCAATGGGCTATCCACTTAGAAATGGTTTGCTTTGAAATGGCCTTCCCCTCTGCCCCTGCAGCAAAGTCCATTAGCAGTTGTTCAGATTTTCTGAGAGGCTTAGTCCTGTCCAAATAAAATCACAGTTGCCTGTGCACATGCAAAGAGTGCAGTATTAGTTCTCCTTTGTTTTGTGGATTTGGGGAAAAAATTAGGCAAATTAATGGACTGATGAAGGGCCACACTAGACACCACCTTGGGTATAAAGGAAGGATTGGTCCTGAGGGACACCCTGTCTGCATGGAAGATGATGAATGGCTCCACTGCCATGAGGGCCTGTAATTCAGACACTCTTTTTGCTGACGTGATGGCTAGAAGGAAGGCTGTCTTCCAAGAAAGGAATTTCAACTCTGCAATTGCAGCTGGCTCAAAGGAGGTAGAGTGAGCTTTTCCAATACAAAAAGTTAAGGTCCCAGGCTGGAGTAGGGGCTCTTCTGGGTGGTCAAATATTTGGCCCCTCTGAGGAATTGCTTTAGCAGGGGGTGACAGAAGAGCTGTGGTTCAGTATTATAACGAGCTGAAATGGCAGAGGCATGAATTTTAATTGCCTAGAAGGAAAGGCCCTTGTGGAGCATCTCCGTTAAGTACTGAAGAACATGCGGTAAAGCTGGGCACCGTTGTACCCATCCCCTGAGTGGGTATCCAGAACAGTATCTTTTCCACTCTTCAGGATAGGATTTTCTAGTACTAGGTCTCCTTGCCTCCAGAATGACATCTAGCACCTGCTTACTGAGTTATGTTATTGGAGGAATAAGCCAGGCTGCAAGGTTCAGGGTTTGAAGTTGGTGCAGAAGCTGGCCCTCCTGTTGGGACAGCAGGGAAGGGGTCTGAGACAGGTTCCTTGGTTCCAGCTGAGAGATACTGCACTAGAGATGGTACCAGTGTTGGCGTGGCCAGTTTGGTGCAATCAATATTGTCCTTGGTTTGTCCTGTTTGATCTTTAGCAGAATTTTTGAGAGGAGAGGCAGAGGGAGAAAGGCATTAACTGAGAGGCTTTCGCAGGTGAAGGACAGGGCATCCACTTTCCAAGCTGGACTGTGGGAAGTCCCTGAGCAGAATTTGTCCAATTGGTAGTTCTGAGGGGATGCAAACAGGTCTATCTCTGGATTCCTCCATTTGTCTCTCAAAAGGTTGAATATCTTTGGTTCTAGTTTCCACTCGTGTGGATCCATGAGATTTCTGCTTAGGTCGTATGCCAGTGAATTTAGGTTGCCTGGCAGGAATTGAGCTTGTAGGTGCACTTATACTAAAAAAACTGCTCATAGGAAGTTACTAGGCTATTGGCCCAGAGGCCCTTACAAGCCTAGCCAAGAATTTAGCCCATGCTCTGATAAGTCAGCACCCGATGCCCCTGGCCAGCAGGGACACAGGTGGAATCCCAGAGGTGTATTTTCTGTTCCCATCCAGTTATCCAGGTTTATTTCATATTCACTGTCATCTCTTTGATTTCTGCTCCTACGCTGTGGGGTTATTTTGTTTTTGCAATTTAATTTTTCCCCTACTAAAATCTACAGTTAAAACTGTTTCAAACATATTCCTTGAATCTGGGGGAGGGCAATCCTTCATACCCCAATATTAAATGAGACCATATCATACCCTTTCACCAAAACTAAATGTTCAAAATGAACCAAATTAATGCAGTCTAACTCAAAAGAAATCTGGAGAGAAGTGGTATGTCCCAACTCTCCTTATACACTGCACAAAACAACAGGTACGTACTACTCTTGGTAGCTCAAGGCCGTGTTCCACAGAGCCATGGCTAGTCTGCAGAGAGGGTACGAGTGGGTTCACCCCTGCTTGTTTATGTATCACATAACAGTGGGGTTTGTCTGGCTTTACCAATAATTGTCCTGGAAGAATGTGGTCCTTGAAGGAAGTCAGGGAATTCTGTACAGCTAACATTTCTTGTTCTGATTTGCAGGTACATCTGACTCTGGTTCCATTTGCCCTGAATGCACTGCCAAGTGAACCCCCCATGCATAGTCTGATGCGTCTGTTAGGGTTAGGGCGGCAGGGTGTAGAGTGAATGGAAAACCCTTGTTGTGGTAGCAGGCCTCTGTCCACCAAAGGAACTCTGTCTTTATGCAAGGAATGATAGGAATCATTGATTCCAAGTCCTGAGAATGTTGACACCATAGGCTTTTTAGATACCATTGTAGTTTCCTCATATGCAGTCTTGCATATGGAATTAGTAGAAAGCAAGAGGCCATGAACCCCAAGGGCTTGCAGGATTTTCCTTGCAGATAGCTGGGTCTTTGTGGCCAGTAGTTTGAAGTAGGCTGTCAAATAAACTTGTTTCTCTGGCGTGAGGTAAGCCATCTGGGAAGTTGTGTTCAAGCTTGCTCTCAGGAATACAATTTGTTGGGAGGGTACTAGGTGAGATTTCTTTCCGTTTATGGTGTACCCTAGTGAGGTTAGAAGTTTCTTTACAAATGCCAGATGTTTTAGTAGCATGTCCTGCCTTTCTGCTTGAAGTAGACAATCGTCCAGGTATGGGTATATTTGAATATTTCTTTGCCTGCAAAATGCAATGACTGGAGCTAGATACCTTGTGAATACCCTGGGCGCAATAGATAAGCCAAAGGGAAGTGCAGAGAAAGTACAGTTGTGTACACTTACCATAAATGTAGACGTTAGAGTGTATTCACTGTTGTAGTCATTACATTTGGGTAATCTGCTGGCAGGTTGCCCTCAGTCAGCCTGATTAACAAAGTCTTGGGTCCTGCGTCAGTTGCTATCCCTTCTTCCACGACGTCAGGTCGTCAGGGGTATAAAACATGCAGCCGACACCATTACATCAGTTTTTCTTGCCCCAGATGTCAGGTGCCCCCCTAATGGGGAGCAAATAAACACAAAAACACAAAAGTATACCTCCAACCAAAAGCAAATACACCAAAAAGGCTTTTAAGCATAGTAAAGGAAAGTAGAGGCATAGCCAGAAAAAAACTAGGGGGCTGGAAGGAGGGTAACCAGGACTGCAACAGTGAATACACTCAAACATCTACATTTATGGCAAGTGTACACAACCGTACTATGTTCTTCATGTTTGCAGTCATTACATTTGGGTAGATTCCCAAAGTTATGGTTGGGAGGAGGAGTTTATACAGCATTAGGGCCACCTATAAAGCCCAGCAAGACAGCAGTGGCAAAGCCAGTTCTGGATTTAGAGAAAATTGGTAAATGATAATGCTTGGTGAATGTACAGAACTTCAGGTAGCAGCTTCTAGGATATCCCTGGTAGGAACACATATGAGAAAGGCTCCAGAAGTAGATGCAGCCCTGGTGGAGTGAGATCTGATCCCTTGGGGAAAAAGTTTTCCATGGTGCTTATAGCAGAAATGAATGCAATGGCTTATCCATTTAGAAATTGTTTGTTTTGAAATAGCCTTCCCCTCTGCCCCTGCAGCAAATGCCACCAGCAATTGTTTAGATTTTCTTTGAGATTTAGTCCTGTCCAAGTAGAATCTAAGTTGTCTGTGCACATCCAAGAATGCAGAATCCGTTCCCCTTTGTTCTATGGATTGGGAAAGAAGGTTGTCAAATGGATGGACCGATTAAGAGCCACACTGGAAACCACATTGGGCATGAAGGATGGATTGGTCCTGAGAGATACCCTGTCCACATGAAAGATGATGAAAGGCTCCACTGCCATAAAGGCCTGTAATTCAGATATCCTTCTAAATGAAGTGATTGCTAAAAGGAAGGCTGTTTTCCAAGAAAGACATTTTAAGTCTGCAGTAGCAGCTGGCTTGAAAGGATGCAGAGTGAGTTTCTCCAAAACAAAGTTAAGGTCCCAGGCAGGGGTAGGAGCTCTCCTGGGTGGTCTCAAGTTTTTTGCCCCTCTGAGATGCTGCTTGAGCAGAGGATGAATGAAGAGGGGTGGTTCTGTGTTATAGTGAGCTGAAATAGCGGAGGCGTGGATTTTAATGGAGGAAAAAGACAGGCCCTTGTGAAGCATCTCAGTTACGTATTGCAAAATCTGTGGTATATTGGGCGCTGCTGTGCTCATCCCTAAAGATTGGCTCCAGGCACAGAATCTTTTCCATTTGTGAGCATAAGATTTTCTAGTAGTAGGTCTGCTCACCTCCAAGATGACATCCATCACAGGTTTGCTGAGGGATGGTAAGAGTGAATTTAAGTGATTAGCCAGGCTGCAAGGTTCAATGTTGGAAGCTGAGGGTGCAGAATTTGGTTCTCCTGTTGAGACGGAAGGGAAGTGGCCTGAGGCAGGTGCCATGGAGATATTTGTGACACTGCGCAAGAGGGGGTACCAGTGTTGGCGCGGCCAGTCTGGAGCAATCAAAATCATCCTTGGTTTGTCCTGTTTGACTTTTAGAACTTTGGAGAGCAGAGGCAGAGAGGGAAAGGCACAGACCGATAGTTTTTTTCCAGCTGAAGGACAGAGCATCCACTTTCCAGGCTCGTTTGTGGGGAGTCCTTGTGCAAAACCTGTCCAATTGATAGTTCTGGGAGGAGGCAAATAGATTTATGTCTGGGCTCCCCCAGTCGCTTGTCAACATGTTGAAAATCCGTGGTTCCAGTTTCCACTCATGTGGGTCCATGAGGTTTTAGCTTAGTCCGTCTGCCAGTGTATTTAATTTTCTCGGCAGGAACTG
Organism: Protopterus annectens; assembly: GCF_019279795.1. Taxonomy (NCBI): domain Eukaryota; kingdom Metazoa; phylum Chordata; order Ceratodontiformes; family Protopteridae; genus Protopterus; species Protopterus annectens. Next base: position 710,875,606 of record NC_056749.1, on the reverse strand, counting down.
AGCTTGTAGGTGCACTTGGTAGCTCAAGGCTGTGTTCCACAATGCCATGGCTAGTCTGCAGAGGGAGTAGGAATGTGTAGCCCCTGCTTGTTTATGTACCACATAACCGTGGTGTTGTCAGTCTTCACCATTAGTTGTCCTGGAAGAATGTAGCCCTTGAAGGCTGTCAGAGCATGCTGTACAGCTAACATTTCTTTTTTATTGATATGTAGGTGCATTTGATTTGGGTTCCATTTGCCCTGAATGCACTTCCCTGCCAGGTGAGGCCCCCCCCCCCATGCATAGTCTGATGCATCTGTAGTTAGGGTATGGGCAGCAGGGGGTAGTGTGAATGGCAGCCCTTTGTTTTGGTGGCAGGCCTCTGCCCACCATAGGAACTCCAGGCATAAGCAAAGTATGATAGGAATCACTGTTTCCTGGCTGTGGCAATGTTGACTCCATAGACTTTTTTGATATCATTGTAGTTTCCTCATATGCAGTCTTGCATATGGAATTAGAAGAATGCAGGAGGCCATGAACTCCAAGGCTTGCAGCATTTGTCTTGCAGATAGCAGGGTTTTTGTGGTCACTTGTTTGAAGTAGGTTACCAAATGAATTTGCTTCACTGGCGTGAGGAAAGCCATCTGGGCAGTTGTATTCAAGCTTGCACCCAGGAATGCAATCTGTTGGCAGGGTACCAGTTGTGATTTCTTTTTGTTTATGGTGTACCCCAGACAAGTTAGAACCCTTTTTACAAACGCCAGATGATTTAAAAGTATGACCTGGTTTTCTGCCTGAATTAGACAATCGTCCAGGTATGGATATATCTGAATATTTCTTTGCCTGCAAAATGCAATTACTGGAGCCAGGCACTTTGTGAATACCCTGGGCGCAGTAGACAAGCCAAAGGGTAGTGCAGAGAACTGATAATGCAAGTGGCCTGCTTTGAAGCGTAGGCATCTTCTGTAAGATTCCCTGATTGAGATGTGCACGTATGCTTCTTTTAAATCTAGAGTTGCCAACCAGACATCTTTGCCTAGCATAGGAAGTAACTGGTGAAGAGTCAGCATCTTGAATTTTGGAATCTCCACAAAGGTGTTTAGAGTAGACATGTCCAGGATTTGACGTCATGATTGGCCTTTTCTGGGTATCAGAAAAAGCCTGGAATAGAAACCTTGTCCCTTTTCCTCTTCTGCTAATAGTTGAATAGCCCCCATGTTTAAGAGGGAAAGTACTTGTTTTTGAGCCTCTGCCCACTGATTTGGGGGCAGGTCTGGCCACCCGTTTGGTGTTGGCAACGTGTGGAAATGAAATCTGTATCCCTGGGACACTATATTTAAAACCCATTTGTCCTGGGTTATGAGTTCCCAGTTCTTTACATGAAGAGCAATCTTTCCTCCAAAAGGGGCAGTTAAAAGATAAGTGCTTGGAAATTTTAAAAGGAAGTCATTGACACTGTTTATCATGGGGGGGGGGGTGTCTTGTTATTTCCTGATTTGGAAGTGGAGGCCCCCCCCACTGCTTAGTTCCGAGAGTCTCCTGGGACTGAAACCTGGGTTTTTTGCTGTGTCTGGGTTTGGCTTGAGAAGGCCTGGAAGGGGATGGAAAGGACCAATTCTTAGTAGGCCAGTGCCTACTAAACCTTGGAGGTTGCACTGGTAAAAAAATTTTTAACAGTTTGCATAGATTTAGCTTTATCTTCCATCTTTTTAAGAACTTCTTCAGCCTTATTGACAAACAGGCGGCCCTGATTTACAGGAGTGTCCAACAGTTTAGCTTTAACATGATCAGGCAAAGATTGCTCCTTAAGCCAAGCATGCCTTCTAAGCACAGACCCAGTAACAGCAGCCCTGCAAGAGGCCTCTAAAGAATCAAAACCACATTGCAAAGCATGTTTTCCAACTTGTTCAGCAGAATGCATTAAATCCTGTAAATCTTTAATTTTCCACACAGTCAGGAATCAACATAATTTTATGTTTAAGCAGTCCAATAATATGCTGTTGATATTTTAACCTATGAAATTGGCAGTTTAAAGATCTGATTGCCAAGGTTGCAGAAGTATAAATCTTTTTACCCCATTTATCCAGCGCCCTGGAGTCTCTATCAGAAGAGGTAGGATTTTTAGCAGTAGAAGCCTTAATGCCCTTGGGCCCCTGAGAAATGGTTTCTGGATCTGCAACAGGATTTTTGAAAAGGAACTTGTGGGACTCGGGAACCCTGTAGTATCTGTCAGGTTTACTAGGAGCCAGAGGCAGAGAATCAGGTGCCAAACTGGATTCTGAAAAAACATCAACAATGTCTAGTACAGGAGATATAGCCAAAGGCTTATGCTGAGGAAGAAGGAAATCCCCAAGCCTCTTTTTTGAATCAGAAAATTCCTGGCTTTCCCAGTGGAAATGCTCCCTTAAAGTATGTAAAGTTTCCCCAAAAGAAAAATCCTCAGGAGGGAAGCAGAGGGAATGGAATCCTCTGCATCAGAATCCTCATAAGTAGGTATGGACAAATCCAGGTCATTAGAAGAGTCAGAAGAAACAATCCTGATCAGAAGATACATAATCAAGCTCAGCCCTAGGCCTCTTGGGGGGGGGGGGGGGGGGGGGGTTGACTACCCTCGATTAGAGTAATTAGATCTTCGGCCATTTTATCATTTATTTTGTCTGCATAGGGGCCTGAACATGTGGCCTGGGCATCAGTTTTTTTTAGACATGGATCGAGATTTAGGCCTTAGTAATAAAAAACAAGTCTGTAGGCCTGAATACACCTGCAGAAGCCGGTGCCTGCACAGCGGCTGCAGACCCATCCAAGGTAGGACATCCACGGGTTCCATAGGTGAAGTATCTCGCAGCATACCGGACTCTGAATGGGTCTCAGTAAAGGCATGCGAATCAGAAGTAGTGGGTATTAGGGGCTGCAAAAGTGCCTCACTGAGTACCACTGAACTGGCGACTGGCTTAGGAGAAGTGTCGTCGGCAGTTTTGGACCTTGGCGGCCTGTCTCTGTTTTTATCTTTGTGTTTTTTTCAGAATCCCGGTAGATGGATGGCTAACAGACATTTCTGGATAATTAAACCGAAAACCAAAATATTTAGAGGCAAAAATACACAGGCGACGGACAGTGCGCTGATTAAATAAAGCACAAAATCAACAGCAAGGTACGTCGTGGTCAGGGCCTAGGCAAGGAATACAGTACAAATGAAAATCTTTATGAGGTATTTGCTTTCCACAAGTAATGCAATTATTAATTTTTACTGACATCGGTAAGAAGCAAGAAAAAGTTTTCCCAACGTGGTACTTAGCTTTAAGTTGAAGACTTCGGTTCTGAAAATTTCAGGAGTCGGCCGACTGGCACTTGCGAACTGCTTCTACTTCGGGCACCGCATGGCAAGAAAGACTGATGTAATGCGTCAGCTGCATGTTTTATACCCCTGACGACATGACGTCATGGAAGAAGGGACAGCAACTGACGCAGGACCCAAGACTTTGTTAATCAGGTCGACTGAGGGGCAACCTGCCAGCAGATTACCCAAATGTAATGACTGCAAGAGTGAAACACGAAGAACATCTGATAGTACATGGAGCCTACTCTGAAGCGCATGTATTTCCTGCAAGATTCCCTTATTGGAATGTGCAGGTAAGCTTCCTTTAAGTCTGAGGTTGCCAACCAGGCATCTTTGCCTAGCATAGGAAACAGCTGTTGAAGTGTTAGCATTTTGAATTTTGGGATTACCAAAAAGGTGTTTCGAATAGAGAGGTCCAGAATAGAACAAAGGAGCCGTCTTTTCTAGGTACCAGGAAAAGTCTCGAGTAAAAACCTTGTCCCCTTTCTTCGGCTGGGACAGGTTGAATAGCCCTGATAATTAGAAGAGAGAGAAAGTACAGTTGTGTACACTTACCATAAATGTAGATGTTAAAGTGCATTCACTGTTGCAGTCATTACACTTGGGTTATCCTGTCGGCAGGCCACCCTCAGTCGGTCCGAGTTCCAAAGTCTAGGTCCGGCGTCAGTTGCTGTCACCTCTTCCCTGACGTCAGTGCGCCAGGGGTACAAAAGACGATGCCAACGCCATTTTCTTCAGTTTTTCTTGCCCCAGATGTCAGGTGCCCCCAAAAGGGTAGGCTAAAAATATTCCAATAAAACATGTATGCACCAAAATATGTATGTTATACCTTCATCTACAAGCAAATACACCACACAGGTTGTATAGATTAGAGAAGTGCAGTTAAGTTCCAGCAAAGATAAGGGGGTGGTGGGAGGGTAACCTGGACTACAACAGTGAACACACTCAAACATCTACATTTATGGTAAGTGTACACAACTGTACTATATTCTTCGTGCTTCACTGTTGCAGTCATTACACTTGGGTTGAATCCCAAAGCTATGGTTGGGTGGTTGGAGCTAAACAGCATTAGGAGGGGCTATGATGCCCTGCAAAACTGCAGTGGCAAAGCCTGCCCTGGATTTAGAGTAGAGTGGTAAATTATGGTGCTTTGTAAAGGTGTGCACTGAACTCCAGGTAGCAGCCTCTAAAATGTCTTTGGTTGGTACTTCTCTGAGGAAGGCTGCTAAGTGGCTGCTGCTCTGGTTGAATGTGCCCTAATGCCCTTAGGCACTGGCTTGCCATGTTGTGAATATCAGAAATGAATGCAGTGGCCTATTCGCTTTGAAATAGTCTGCTTACAGATAGCCTTTCCTTGTGATCCTGCAGCATATGCCACTAGTAGTTGCTCAGTTTTTCTGAAAGCTTTGGTTCTGCTCAAGCAGAAGTGTAGCTGTCTGTGTATGTCCATAGAATGCAGAATTCTCTCTCCCTTATTCTGTGGGTTTGGATAAAAAGTAGGCAGATGAACAGTTTGGTTAAGGGCCACACTGGACACTACACCTTAGGCATAAATGTTGGGTTTGTCCTCAGAGAAACCCTGTCTGGATAAAAAATGATAAAAGATTCCACAGCAATGAGTACCTGTAGCTCTGAGACTCATCTTGCAGAGGTTATTGCTAGGAGCAGAGCTGTTTTCCAAGATAAAAATTTTATATCAGCTATAGCGGCTTGCTCAAAAGGAAGCAGGGTGAGTTTTTCCAAAATATAATTGAGGTCCCATGCAAGTATTGGTGATCTCCTTGGAGGCCTTAAGTTTTTGGTTCCTCTGAGGTACTGCCTTATAGGATGAGAAAAGATTGGTGGCTCTGTATTGTAATGAGCCGAAATGGCAGAGGCATGAATTTTAATTGATGAAAAGGATAGGCCTTTGTCCAACATCTCAGTTAAGTATTGCAAAATCTGAGGAATATTTGGTACAGCTGTCTCAATTTCCTTGTCCCTGGCTCCAGGCACAGAATCTCTTGCATTTTCCGATGTACGATTAACTGGTACTAGGCCTTCTGGCCTCCAAAATGACATCCATCACAGCTTTAGTGAGAGGTGCGTTTTGTATGACTACATTATCCGCCATGCTGCCAGATTTAAGGTCTTGAGTTGGCCGTGTAGGATCTGATTGTTTTGTTGGGACAGTACATGAGGTATCTGAAGCAAGGTCCATGGCAGGCATTGAGACAAGTTCCTTAGGAATCGATACCAGTACTGGCGGGGCCAGTCTGGGGCAATCAGTATCATCTTTGGCTTCTCTTGTCTGAACTTTAGGAGTACCTTGGGGAGGAGAGGTCGTGGAGGAAAGGCATATACTGCTAAGTTTTTCCAGTTGAAGGATAGGGCGTCCACTTTCCATGCTTGTCTGTGATAAGTCCTTGTGCAGAATTTTTTTAGTTGGCAGTTGTGAGGAGAGGCAAATAGATCTATATCTGGGCAACCCCATTTCCTTGTTATCATGCTGAAGACTTGTGGATCTAGTTTCCACTCGTGGGGATCCATGAGGTTTCTGCTTAGTTCGTCTGCCAGAGTATTTATCTTTCCTGGCAGGAATTGTGCCTGCAGATGTACTTGGTAAGTCAATGCTGTGTCCCACAAAGTCATGGCTAGTCTACGAAGGGGCTAAGAATGAGTGCCTCCCCGCTTGTTTATATGCCACATGACCGTGGTGTTGTCCGTCTTTATCAGTAGCGGTCCCGGATGAAGTAGGTCCTTGAAGGCTTTCAGGGCATTCTGAACAGCTAGCATGACTGATATGCAGATGCATTTGGTCTGTGGACCATGTGCCTTGAATACATCTTCCTGCCATGTGGGCCCCCTAGGCATAATCTGATGCATCCGTTGTTAATGTCTGCCTGGCTGGGGGTAAAGTCAATGGCTGTCCCTTGTTCTGGTGATAAGCCTTCGCCCACCACCAAAACTCCTGTTGCAGGCAGGGAATAATTGTTTCCAGGCTGTGGCAATGTTGAGCCCAAACACTTTTTAGGTACCACTGAGGTTTCCTCATATGCAGTCTCGCATATGGAGTTAGTAGGATGCAGGATGCCATGAAGCCCAAAGCCTGCAGAATTTTTCTTGCAGATAACTATGCCTTTGTTGCCAACAGTTTGAAATATGTAGTTAGTTGCCTTTGTTTGTCTGGCGTGAGATAAGCCACCTGGGCAGCTGTATTTAAGCTTGCACCCAGGAATATCATCTCCTGAGAGGGTACTAGTTTTGATTTCTTTTCGTTGACAGTGTACCCTAGGCCTGTTAGAAATCGCTTTACAAACGCCAAATGCTGTAGCAGAATGTCCTTGTTCTCTGCTTGAATGAGGCAGTCGTCCAAGTAAGGATATATTTGTATTCCTCTGTCTGCAGAATGCAATTATTGGTGCCAGGCACCTTGTGAAGACAGTAGATAAGCCAAAGGGCAGTGCATGGAATTGGTAGTGCATTGAACCAGCTTTGAATCTGAGGCATCTTTTGCATGTTTTTTGACTGGGACATGCAGGTATGCCTCTTTTAGCTCTAAAGTCACAAGCCAAGCCTTCTTGCCCAGCATGGGCAGAAGCTACTGTAGAGTCAACACTTTGAATTTTGGTATATCCAGGTCCAGTATTGGTCTCCAGGTTTTGTCCTTTCTTGGTACCAAGAACAGTCTTGAATAAAATCCTTGTCCCTGCTCTTACTCTGGTACTTGCTGAATGGCCCTCATGTCCATGAGGGATAAGACTTGCTTTTGCGCCTCTGCCCATTGATGTTTTGGCAGGTCTGGCCAGTTGTTTGTCCTTGGCAGGGTATGGAAGTGAAACTTGTAGCCTTGTGACACTGTCTAGAACCCATTTGTCCTGTGTTATTATGTGCCAATTTTGAGAAAAAAGTGCTAGTTTTCCCCCTAAAGGTGCTGCCAGTAAATAAGTGCTTGGGGCAGGCAGGGGGAAGTCATTGGGACGGTTTCCTGTATGGCTGTGATTTGTCTTCTCCACTTTTGGAGGTAGCACCACCCCATTGTTTAGACCTGTACGAACCTTGGGGCTGGGATCTGCCTCTTGGGCGTCTATATCTGCCCCTTTATGGTCTGTCTGACACTGGAAAGGACCAATTCTTTGTAGGCCAGTGTCTGCTAAATCTTGGAGGTTGTACCTGTAAGAAATACTTAGCCGTTTGAATAGATTTAGCTTTGTCCTCCATTTTCTTTAACGCCTCTTGTGCCTTTACAAGAAGCAACGTATCATGCTGTAATGGAGCATCTAATAATTTTGCTTTGACATGGTCAGTTAGATTTTGTTCCTTTAACCAAGCATGTCTCCTGATGACAGAACTCATAACAGCGGCCCTGCAGGAGGCCTCCAAAGAATCAAAACCACACTGCAAAGTATGCTTTCAAACTTGCTCAGCTGCATGCAACAAATCTTGCATCTCTGTTTTCTGTACATTCAGAATTTATCAACATTTTATGTTTAAGCAGTGACATAATATATTGCTGATATTTGAGCATATGAAACTGACAATTTAAAGCCCTTATAGCCAAGGTAGCAGTGCTGTAAATCTTCTTCCCCCATCTGTCTAATGCCCGAGAATCCCTGTCAGAGGGGATAGGGTTTTTTGCAGAGGATGCCTTGACCCCTTTGGGACAGAGAGATAGTTTCTGGGTCAGCAGCAGGGTTTTTGAAAAGGAATTTATGAGAGTCAGGAACCCTGTAGACCTGTCCGGCTTGACAGGAGCTGGAAGTAAGGAGTCAGCTGGAGGTAAGGGGTCAGACTAGACTCTGAAAATACATCATCTACAATGTCTAACAGGTGCAATAGCTAGGGGCTTGTGTTGTGGGAGTAAAAGGAAGTCTCTGAGCCCTTTCTTAGATTCTGAATAATCTTGGTTCTCCCAGTGGAAATGTTCCCTCATGGTTTGCAAGGTTTCCCCAAAAGAGTAATCCTCTGGAGGAGAGGCTGAAGGGATAAGATTCTTCAGCATCGGAATCCTCATAGGGAGGAAGAGAGTATTCCTGATCAGAAGAAATCAGATAAAATGGAAACCAGATCTGAAGATTCATGTTCTGTCTCTTGCCTAGGCCTTTTATCAGGAGGGGGATGGGAATCCCTGATCAAAGTAATAAGCCTTCGGCCATTTTGAGCATCTGTTTTTTGGGCATGGAGGCCTGTCCATGAGGCTGTTATACTTGTTTCTTTGTCTTTAAAGGTGCTTTAGTCTTTGCCTTTGTAGCTGGAGTTGTTTTAATGTATAATTGAGTAGGTCTAAAAACACCCTCAGAAGCCGATGCTTGCTCAGCGGCTCCAGACCCATCTGAGGGTATAGTCTCCAAAGGTCCAATACCTTGAGCTTCCAGTGGCCTTGTCGACTCCATGTGGGAGTCTGTAGCGGCCTGGGGATCCAAAGTAGCGGGTGTCAGGGGCTGTGAAGGCGCCTGAGAACTGGCGACTGGCTTAGAGGAAGCCTCGTCATCGGTTTTGGACCTCGGATGCCTGTCCTTTTCTTTTTCTTTGTGTTTCTTGTGAATTCCAGTAGTCGGATGGCTATCAGACAGCATCGTGTAATTAAATCTTCTGCCAAAATAGTGAAATGCAAAATCGTACCGACGCTTAATAGTGCGCTGGTTATATCCAGCACAAAACAGACAACTAGCAACGTCGTGGTCAGGGCCTAGGCAAGGAATGCAGTAAGAATGAAAGTCCTTATGAGGCATTTGCTTCCCAGAAGAAATACAATTATTAACTTTTCCTGACATCAGTCTGGCGCAAGAAAAAAGGTTTCCCCCAATGGGGTACTTGGCTTTTAATGAAGACTTCGGATCTGAAATTCAAACATGAAAATCTCAGGAGTCGGCCGACCAGCACTTGCGAACTGCTTCTGCTTCAGGCACCGTGCGGCAACAAAGACTAAAGAAAATGGTGTTGTCTGCATCTTTTGCACCCCTGGCACACTGACATCGGGAAGAGGCGACAGCAACCGACGCTGGACCTAGACTTTGGAACTCGGGCCGACTGAGGGTGGCCTGCCGGCAGGATAACCTAAGTGTAATGACTGCAACAGTGAAACACAAAGAACATCCTGCTGTTGATCCTCTGCCCACTGATTTGGGGGTAGGTCTGGCCAACCGTTTGGGGTTGGTAAGGTGTGAAAGTGGAATCTTTATCCTTGGAAAACTATATTTAAAACCCATTTGTCCTGGGTAATGAGTTCCCAGTTTTTTGCATGCAGTGCGATCTTTCACCCAAGAGAGCAGGCAGTGGCAGTTCAGCAGGGCTTGGAAGGTTTAAGGTTATGTCATTGTGACATTTTTCCAAAGGGGGTGTCTTACTGCTACCAGCTTTGGAAAAGGGAGCCCCCCACTGCTTAAGCCTGTGAGTACCTTGAGACTGTAGCCTAGGTGGTCTGCTGTTCCTGGGTTTGGACTGAAGGCCTGGAAGAGACAGAAAAGGACCAATTCTTAGAAGGCCAATGCCTGTTAAATCTGGGAGGCTGAACTTGGAGGAAAAAGCTAAAACTATGCAAACTGTTTAAGATTTCCTGCATCTTTTTAAGGACGACTTCTGCTTTGTTGTCAAACAGGCGGTCTTGGTTTAAGGGAGCATCCAGTAATTTAGCTTTAACATGATCTGTCAAATTCTGCTCCTTATGCCAAGCATGCCTTCTAAGCACAGACCCAGTGACAGCAGCCTTGCAAGATACATCTAGAGAGTCAAAACCACATTGCAAGGTATGTTTACCAACTTGTTCAGTTCAGCAGAATGCATTAAGTCCTGTAATCCTTTACTTTCAGCAAAGTCAGGAATCAAAATATTTTCCATTTAAGTAGTCCCATAATATGCTGCTGATACTTTAACATATGAAACTGTCAGTTTAAGGCCCTAATGGCCAAAGCAGCAAAAGTGTATACCTTCTTACCCCATCTGTCCAAGGCCCTGGAATCTCTATCAGCGGGGTAGGGTTTTTGGCAGTAGTAGCCTTAATGCCTTTAGGTCCTTGGGAAATGGTCTCTGGGTCCACATTAGGATTCTTGAAGAGGAACTTGTGAGAGTCAGGTACTCTGTAATACCAGTCAGGCTTCCTGGGAGCAGGAGGTAAAGTATCTGGGTCCAGGCTAGACTCCAAGAAGGCATCATCTACAATGTCCAGGACAGGAGGGCTAGCTAAAGTCCTGTGTTGAGGGAGAAGTAAGAATTTCCCAAGCCTCTTTTTGGAGTTACAGTAATCCTGGCTTTCCCAACAGAAATGCTCCCTAAGAGTATGCAAGGTTTTACCAAAAGAAAAATCTTCTTGAGGGGAAGCAGAGGGAATAGAATCCTCTGCATCAGAATCCTCATGGGTAGATAAGAGCAAATCCTGGTAATCAGAAGAAACAGAAATTTCAGAAACCTGAAAAGAATCAGAAGGAAAATCCGTTCCAAGTCTCTTAGAGGGTGAAGGCTGGCTTCCCCTAATTAAAGTAACAAGGTCTTCAGCCATTCTTATTTGTTTTTTAGGCATATAGGCCTGACCATGCGGTTTCGATGTCTGCTTTCTATGCGTGGGTCGAGTCTTAGACCTTGAAGAAGAAGATGGTGTCTGTTTGAAATGCAAGTCAGTAGGCCTGAATACACACTCAGAAGCCAGTGCCTGCACAGCGGCTCCAGACCCATCCAAGGTAGAGACATCCGCATGTTCCATAGTCGAAGAAGCATCTCGCTGCATACCAGACTCAGAATGGATCTCAGTAGAGACCTGCGAATCTGAAGTAGTGGGTATCAGGCCAGCGAAAGCACTTCACCGAGTACCGGCGAACTGGCAACTAGCTTAACGGAAGCGTCGTCGGCAGCTTTGGACCTATGCAGTCTGTCTCTGCCTTTACCTTTACATTTGTTCGGAATGTCAGTAGTCGGATGGCTTACCGAAACCATTTCTGGATAGTTGAACAGAGTACCAAAATAATTTGCTGCAAAAATAAACCAACAATGAATAGTCCGGGGGTTGAATAAGGCACAAAACCGACAGCGAGGGATGTTGTGGTCTGGGCCTAAGCAAGGAATGCAGTTCGAATTAAAAATCTTTATGAGGTATTTGCTTTCCACAGGTAATACAATTGTTGACTTTTACTGACATCGGTTAAGAGCAAGAAAAAGGACCCCCAATGGGGTACTTGGCTTTTTTGAAGACTTCGGTTTTGAAACTCAAACGAAAATTTCAGGAATCGGCCGATCGGCACTTGCTAACTGCTTCTGCTTTGGGCACCACACAGCAAGAAAGACTGATGTAATGGTGTCAGCTGCATGTTTTATACCCGGACGACCTGATGTCATGGAAGAAGAGACAGCATCTGACACAGGAATCCAAGACTTTGATATTCAGGCCGGCTGAGGGCTACCTGCAGGCAGATAACCCAAATGTAATGTCAGCAACAGTGAAACACAAAGGACATGTATAGTCTTCCAAGTGCAGTATTGGCGGGAGCAGTCTTTGGTTGGTTCAAATGGTGGTAGTGTCAACGTTTCTAGGATAAAATTAAGGTCCCAAGGAGGCAGAATTGGTTTCCTTGGTAGCCTGAGGTGTAGTGGCCCTCTCAGGAAGGATTTGACCTCTAATCTAGATGCTTAAATGTGGTACCAGGGGTAGGCAAACTGAGATGGCAGATAGGTAGATTTTAATGGAGGAATAGGATAGTCTGGATTTCATAAGGTTCCACAGGTAGGACAAGACCACTGGGAGCTCTGCCATCAGTGGTTGTAGGTTGTTTTTTTGATACCATAAGGAAAATCTCTTCCACTTTGAAAGATCAGATTTTCTAGTTGTTGGTTTTCTGGCCTCCTGCAGAACCTGCATCATGTCATCTGTACATAGGTGTCTGAAAGGGAATTAATGCCCCATCACCCACAATGTGAGGTTCAGTGTGGGCAGTTGAGGGTGTAAGAGTGTTCCCCTTGTCCTGTGTGAGCAGGTCCATTCTCTGGGGTAACTTGTTGCGATTGCCCTTGGGTAGGCGAAATAGTAGGGGGAACCAATGCTTCTTTGGCCAGTAAGGAGTCACCAGCCAGATTTGAGGCAGTTTCTTCTGAATTTTCAGGAGGACTCTCTGAATAAGAGGGAAAGAGGGAATGCATATGCGTACATCCCCTTCCAAGAGATTGACAAAGCATCCACCTTACAAGCATCTGGGTGAGGTGCCCTGGAACAGGTCGGAAGCTGTCTGATCATGGGGGAGGCAGAGAGATCCACATTCGGAATACCCCATCAATGGACATGGTTCAGAAACACTTCCCTGTTCAGCATCCATTCGTGAGAGAGGGTCATAGTCCTGCTTAAGGAATCTGCTATCACATTGTCTGCAGAGGGAATATATACTGTTTGTAGAAGGATTTGTTTCTCTAGTGCTATCTCCAAAGCTTGTAGTGCTATTCTGCACAGGAGGAAGGACCTTGACCCCCCCCCCCCGTTTGTTGATGTACCACAGCACAGTGGTGTTGTCTGTGTACCACCTCAGGGTGCCTTGGGAGAAGCTGATCCTTGAAAATATCCAAAGCCAGTAGCAAGGCTCTCATTTCCTTGATATTGATGTGATCCTTTTGAGTGGGGGTCCATGCATTCCTCACCTCTCCAATGTCTTAGGGTTTCCCCCCAGCCTGTGTCTGGAGCATCTGTGAACAGGTCTTGGTTTGGGGTGTGGGCTGTAGGGGCAGGCCCAGTTGACTGAATCAGGGAGATCCTCCACTTCAGTTCCTTGGACAGACGAGGAAGCATGGGGATCATGAACTCTAGAGGATGTAGGTGTTATTTCCAGATATTTCTCAGATACCACTGAAACTTCCTCGTGTAGCCTTGCTAGAGGGACCATGGGGATAGTGGAGACCATGAATCTTAAGATCCTGAG
>NC_056749.1:710762421-710857421 GCF_019279795.1 Protopterus annectens | reverse complement strand
CTTGTAGAAAATCTTTAACAGTTTGCATAGATTTAGCTTTTTCCTCCATCCTTTTGAGGACTTCCTCTGCTTTGTTGCCAAAAAGGTGGTCTTGGTTTAAGGATGCATCCAGTAATTTAGCTTTAACATGATCTGGCAAGTTTTGTTCCTTAAGCCAAGCATGCCTTCTAAGTACAGACTCAGTGACAGCAACCCTGTAAGATGCTTCTAAAGCATCAAAACCACATTGCAAATTATCAACTCGTTCTGTAGAATGCATTAAATCTTGCAACTCTTTGTGTTCAGCACAGTCAGGAATCATAATAATTTTCTATTTAAGTAGTCCCATAATATGCTGCTGATACTTTAACATATGAAACTGGAATTTAAAACCCTAATGGCCAAAGTAGCAGAAGTGCATACCTTCTTACCCCATCTGTCTAAGGCTCTAGAATCTCTATCAGAAAGGGTAAGATTTTTGTCAGCAGTAGCCTTTATGCCTTTTGGTCCATGGGAAATGGTCTCTGGATCCGTCGTAGGATTCTTGAAGAGGAACTTGTAAGAGTCAGGTACTCTGTAGTACCTCCAAACAAACGCGAAACAGAAACGTATAACAAAAAACACACTCTACACCAGAAATAAAGAAAAAGACTTTACTGGTGTATCCAGTACCTTGGCTTTCGCCTTCAAGGAATAATCTTACACTCAAACAGCTTGAGTTTTATACACCATATAATTGAATAATCTATTGCATATTCCCAATTAATCAATTTTCAAAGTCAGTGTATACATAAGATTCCCTACTTTAATTATAAATCTCTTGCACAATATTGGATATGTATAAACGCATAAAAACAAAAAAGCACATAATATATAATACATATGAAATATACTTCCTACCTACTACATAAATACTACCCACAAAATTATGTTGATATAAACATATATTACTACAGAGAAATAACTACAAAAAAACATGACCACCTCCTATATAAATATGAATATATTTTTCTTCCGATGTAATATGGTAATTATTTCAAAAAAATTCAACTAACATTCAAATTGTTATCTAAATTTAATCCGTTAGCGTATAAAGTGCCATAACTGATAATTTTAGTTTCCAGTTGAACCAGTTTATCTACAAAATCATCACTCTGACAAAAACAAGGCTTGGCTAAGACACTGAAAAAGAGAAGAATCAGAACTTTCATATGATGTGCAAAAATGTTGAGCAACTGGACTCTCCATCCTGCCCATTCTTATATCACTCAGACGTTCTATAATCCTCTTCTTCACAGTCCTTTTAGTTTGACCAATGTACCACTTTATTATAGGACATCCACAGCCCAGGATATATATAACCCCACTGGTATCACAATTATAATAATCTTTAATAAACAACAAAGTCTACAGGGTTATAGTTCTATCTAAATTTTTTATTCTATTACAGACCCTACATTTACCACAGGGAAACTGCCTATTCGACCCTTCTTCTCTAACATACCAGTGGACAATAATTCTCTAAGGTTCTTAAACCTACTGTAGGAGAAGGTAACTATCTGGAAAAAAGTCCCTAAGTTTGACATCATTAGTTATTATGGGCCAAAATCTCCACACTAGTCCTTTAAGGATTTCAGAAAAAAGGAGAGTATCTATTTACAAAAAATAACTTATCTAACTCCTCACCACTTTGAGTGAGTCAGGTACTCTAGTACCCATCAGGTTTTCTGGGAGCTGGAGGTAAAGTGCCTGGGGTAAGGCTAGATTCCAACAAAACATCTACAATAGCCAGAACAGGAGGGATACCTAGAGGCCTGTGTTGAGGCAGGAGTAAGAATTCCCTAAGTCTCTTTCTGGACTCAGAATAGTCCTGGCTTTAACAGTGGAAATGCTCCCTAAGGGTATGCAAGGTTTCACCAAAAGAAAAATGTTCTGGAGAAGAAGCAGAGGGAATGGAATCCTCTGCACCAGAATCCTCATAAGTAGATAAGGGTAAATCCTGGTAATCAGAAGGAGCAGAGAAATCAGATTCCTGAGCAGAAGAATCAGAAAGAAAATCAGTTCTAGGTCTCTTAGATAGGGAAGGCTGGCTTTCCCTAATTAAAGGTAATAAGGTCTTCAGCCATTCTGAGCATTTGTTTTTGAGGAATATGGGCCTGAGTCAGCGGTTTGGTTGTCTGCTTTCTAGGCATAGTGCGAGTTTTAAGCCTGAGGAATTCAGTACTTCTAGCTGGAAAGGATGCTGTTGGTTTAATATGAAAGTCTGTAGGCCTAAATACACCCTCAGAAGTCGGTGCCTGCACAGTGGCTCTGGACACATCCAAGGTAGAGACATCCACAGGTTCCACAATCGAAGAAGCATTTCACGGCATACCGGACTCCGAATGGGTATCAGTTGAGGCCTGCAAATCTGTAGTAGTGGGTATCAGGGGCTGTAAAAGCACCTCACTGAGTACCGGAGGACTGGCGACTAGCTTAACAGAAGCGTCGTCGGTAGTTTTGGATCTATGCTGTCCTGTCTTTATCCTTACCTTTTTTCGGAAGATCGGTAGTCGGATGGCTTAACGAAGCCATTTTGGAGTATGGAGATTGAGAACGAAAGTATTTAGCTACAAAAATAGCTAGATGACGAATAGTTCGGGTGCTGAACAAGGCACAAAACAGACAGCGAGGGACACCGTGGTCTGGGCCTAAACAGGTGACACAGTAAGAATGAAAATCTCTGAGGTATTTGCTTTCCACAGGCAAAACAATTGTTAATTTTTTCTGACATCGGTTAGAGCAAGAAAAAAGGATCCCAATGGGGTAACTATCTTTTTTGAAGACTTCGGGTCTGAAACTCGAAAACGAAAATTTCAGGAGTCAGCTGAACGGCACTTCCGAACTGCTTCTGCTTCGGGCACCGCACGGCAAGAAAGACTGATGTAATGGTGTCGGCTGCAGGATTTATTCCCCTGACGACCTGACGTCATGGAAGAAGCGAGAGCATCCGACGCAGAAATCTGAAGACTCTGGTATTCAGGCCGGCTGAGGGCTAGCTTCAGGCAGATAACCTGAATGTAATAACTGCAACAGTGAAACACGAAGAATATCAGGGGTGTCTGGATGGAGGGCCTGGTAGTCACAGTCTACCAGGCTTTCCTTGAAAGGACTGTTTAGAGGGTGGAGTACAGGAGAGACATGGAACTGTGCCGATTCATGTGGTCCTTTCTAGGTTTAGTTTGCATTCTCTTAGTTGAGGACCTAACAAAAAAAGTTTAGCTGGGGTAGTTTCTCTGAAAGCATGCAACTGGGGAGACAAAGATACGTCTCAGTTCCTGCAGTTCCTTACCCAGGTTGCGAGGGTGACCTAATGGTCAGGTTATTTACCTTACAGACACAAGGTGCAGGGTTTGATTCTCACATGGGGTAATTGGCTAGGCTTAAAATGGCCCACAAGGGAAGTTAGCCTAGTAGTAACCTATGAACCTTTGGCCTGGAGGGTCTTTAAAGAGTTCTGCAGCAGCTGACCTAAACAGGTTTTTGTTATCCAGTGGCGCATCTAGCAGCTTGGCTTTTATGTCATCAGGGAGAGGTTGCAATTTTAACCAGGAGTACCTCCTAACAGATCCAGTGGCGGCAGCCCTTCCAGATACTTCTACGGAGTCATAGCTGCACTTGGAGTGTTTGGTCACATGTGTGCAGGAGTTCAGGAGAGAGGAAATCTTGGCTTTAGCAGGAGAACCAGGGAGCTCTCCCAGTTGCTTGACCACGTCTTCTTAGAGCGTCAAGGAATACTTGGCCATGTGAGTCTGGTAGTGGATTGCTGTTACTGGTAGGGTCCACTCAAAAGAACAACACTCGACCAGACTGGATGTCGGCAATAAAGGCTGTACGCAGCTTCCCTTGAAAACAGTTTATTGAGAACAAGATAACATTAAAATTCCACGATAAAAAAGTATTCCACTTCAGATACAAACAATGTTAAGCGCTTTCATCCGCCAAAAGGCAGACTTCATCAGAACAATTTACTTAAGCCACTGCTCCCTTTTTTTATATCAAATTAGGCGCCAAAACTTCATTATAGATCATAAGCTTATAAAATTTAAAGGCACAGACACCTTGCAAAAAGCGTGATAGCTACTGTCATACTTTGTGTGAATTATTTAATACCAGGTATTATGAAAAGATGTATATGTTTATACCTGGAAAAACAAGCTTATGTTATCCAAGGAAGTTTGTAACTCTACAAAAATTGAGTATATGGTATACATTTAATAGCTTTAAAGTATAAAAATATATAAATATATATTGTCATATCATATCCATAAAATATCACTTCTAATCCTTTGTGCATTCTGCATATTATGTACATAATTTTAACCATTCTAAAATTCTGTATAAATATCATATAATACAATATAATAATCCATATAATTACATAGTATATATACTAATGCATAAATAAATAATAATAATAAATATAATAAATAGAATTCTATAAATATATACATAAGAAATTTTCTATTATTATTATTACTTAAAAACTCATTAAAACAGATTTTGAAATTGATTACCTCCAATGTGACATATAATTGATGGATAATAGGCAAATTCTAACTGATGCCACAACGAAACCTGGCCTCAATGACTACATTAGCATTAAGCCATTCTTATTATTGAGACAATAATTAACATTATTCCCACAAGTGTTCAGTACTAGCATTAGTACCCCTATTATCCATCAATTATATGTCACATTGGAGGTAATCAATTTCAAAATCTGTTTTAATGAGTTTTTAAGTAATAATAATAATAGAAAATTTCTTATGTATATATTTATAGAATTCTATTTATTATATTTATTATTATTATTTATTTATGCATTAGTATATATACTATGTAATTATATGGATTATTATATTGTATTATATGATATTTATACAGAACTTTAGAATGGTTAAAATTATGTACATAATATGCAGAATGCACAAAGGATTAGAAGTGATATTTTATGGATATGATATGACAATATATATTTATATATTTTTATACTTTAAAGCTATTAAATGTATACCATATACTCAATTTTTGTAGAGTTACAAACTTCCTTGGATAACATAAGCTTGTTTTTCCAGGTATAAACATATACATCTTTTCATAATACCTGGTATTAAATAATTCACACAAAGTATATGACAGTAGCTATCACGCTTTTTGCAAGGTGTCTGTGCCTTTAAATTTTATAAGCTAATGATCTATAATGAAGTTTTGGCGCCTAATTTGATATAAAAAAGGGAGCAGTGGCTTAAGTAAATTGTTCTGATGAAGTCTGCCTTTGCGGATGAAAGCTTTTTAACATTGTTTGTATCTGAAGTGGAATACTTTTTTATCGTGGAATTTTAATGTTATCTTGTTCTCAATAAACTGTTTTCAAGGGAAGCTGCGTACAGCCTTTATTGCAGACATCCAGTCTGGTCGAGTGTTGTTCTTTTGAGTGGATTCTGCTTTTTACTTTTCTTAGTTGGTGTTACTGGTAGGGTGGCAGAAGTATAAGCCTGCTTTCTCAGACGTTCCATCATTCTGCTCTCTGTCAGAGGGCAGTAGAGAGAAAGATGGTAGTAACTTTGAGGTTTTGTCAGTGGTCACAGAAATAACTGCAAGGTTTGCAGAAGGGGCTTTATACAGGAAGGTTACCTCCTCTGGCACCATATAGAATCTGTCTGGATGCTTGGATGCTGGGGGCTGAGAGTCAGGATTTTTGGAAGCAGCCAAGAAGGCATCCAGAAAGGTAGGGTGTACTGGAGGCACAGCAGAAGAGTTGGGAGACTCCACTTGTAGGAGTTCATGGCATCTCTTTTCGATCTCAGTGACATGACTGCTGTCCTATTTGAAAAAATTTGCATTTTGGTGATTGTCTCACCACAGGAGAGGTCCTCACCAGAGGAGTCAGTGCCGTTGGACTCCTCTTCTGGCGAAGCATATTCCAGAGGAAAAGCCATCTCAGAAGTGTAGAAGAGACATCCAGAGCAGGTCCCTTAGGGGTAGTGGGCATGGGGATTTGTGCAGGAGTCAGGCCCTGATGCCAGGTTAGAAAGGCATTGAGCAGCCTTGGGTAAAGGCCTGCCAATCTGGACTCTGTTCAACAGGTGAAGCAAGCAGAGACTGAGAAAGAGGTTTAGTTTTCCGTTTCCTCTTCTTATGGGTGTCTGGAGAAGAGGATTCAGAAATGCAGTGGAGGGATGGAGGGCCGGATGCTGGCTGACACTCCACTACATCAGAGACTATGGCCTCACGTACTGTGATTTGGGAGATGCCACATGGACCCTCGAATATAATGAGCCTTGGTTCCCCCTCAGTGACCAAATCAGACACCTGAGATTCCCTCCGGGACATGAACTTGGGCAAAGGAGAGACTTCCTCTGGGCCTTCTGCCAAAGAAAGCTCCGAGGACTCCAGCTCGGACTCTGGGTATTCAGTGGCCTAGAGAGCAATGGCTGGAGTGGAGGGGGCAGCAGTCTCTTCAGGCCTACTCTTTTTGACCTTCCTGACTGAGGGCTAATCAGAGGGTTCCAACGTCAGGTCCACCCTAGAAGCTAGACGTTTGAGTCTCTGATTTTCAAGGTATAGCTTTAAGACTGCGAGACTACTTCTGACGGTCTTGGGGACAAAGGCCTGACAAACACTACAGGTGGTACGGTCGTGTTCATGGCCTAGGCAGAAAAGGCAGAGCTCATGAGAATCCTTATGTGGAATTTGCCCTCCACACCTACACTTGCCCTTACTACCTGACATGCAACCCAAAACAGTAGCAAGTAAAGAAAACCCCTAAGTGGTACTTATCTGAAGTTGGATGGAGAAATCCTTCTACTGGCAATGCGACAACTGGAACTGGCAGTCACAAAGGCAGCAGTAAAGTTCTGAAGAGGTGCATGCTGACGTCTGCTTTATACCAGACGTCAATTTGTGACTGACGTCAGAGATGCACACAGGATGTCACATGCACCCTAGTGGTAGCATTTAACTTTTGTATAATGGCCGGACGTGCCAGAGTTCACCAGAGGCAAACTCACTGATGTAATGAATACAGTAGCATATGAATAGAAGGGCATCTTCAAGATGCATTTCTGTCCACTGCAATAGAAGGACTAGTCTAGCTCGGCCCCTGGTGGTGACATGCACACTTACTACTCAAGTACAAGGACCTCCTATGCCATATCTACTCATAAATGCATGTGCCCCACCCCATGTGATGACAGGATAATCAGATAAGGTGACTACATCTGCATGTTCTTGATAATCAGTTCCCTGCATCATGACACATAGCAAAGGTCCTGACAACAGAGCTGTGTTGCAAGCTGGGCAGGGACCTCCTTCTCTTTCCCATGATATGCATTACCTATCCTCCACACCTGCTGTCAAGTACCCAAGATGCTAGATGAATCCCAATCACCTGAGCTGTAGCCCGGGCATTCTTTCTATATGTCAGCAGTGTAGATGCAGCCAATGAACCTTTACCTAGTCTCCATGGCATATTTGCTACTATGTCCACATCCTGCTAGGACCTCTGCATAACAAGCAAGGCCATCCCTTTTACTGTAGGCATCACCCAAGAAGACAGGAAGATGGAGTCGAAAGCCTCCCAAGGAATCACCTCCAGTGGGGAGATGGGCTCAGCTGGCCAGCCCCTCCCCCACCTCATTAATTCAAGGATTTCCCTTTAAGTGTGGCCTTCAAGAGGGGACACAGGAAGAGGAAATGAAAGCCATATCCTCAACTTCCCCATGTAGGCTGCCACCCTGGATACAAAAACCTGTGGTGGGAAGGTTTCTCCCAAGAGTCTCCAAGGGGAGGGAGGAAGATTTGGAGAGACAGGAAGCATGTTTATTACTTCATACCCAGTATTATTTCTGTAGAGGCTTTCTACTTCCTGCCTCTCTTATGAGAAGATAGAGGGGGTAATAATCTGGGAGACTGATGGGACTCTGAGACGGAGGCCAATACCTGTGTAAGAACTTGGTACCAATACATTAAATGAACATGCTGCATTGATGTGTGGACCATCTATGCTAACTTCAACTGTCCCATATCATGTGGTCCATTAGGGCCAAAAAAAGTTAACAGTATCACCTCACCATCTGCACTTAGGTTTTCATTGAAAAAACATGGCAGGCTTCAGGTACTAAGCATCAAAATGTCAAAGTTGGTACCAGAAATAGCAGTAATGCATCTAGACTGCTATCAAGGTCAACCCCTCAATACTGATGCCAGCCATCCTAAAATGTGGGTGCCAATTAAAATCACCACTGAGGCTACAGGCATTAGAGGAAAAATAGGTACCCAAGGCATGCAGAAAATCAGTGCCTACTAAAGAACTTGGAGCTGAACCTGTGTCAAAGCATACCATCTCCAAACTGATGTTGCAAGTTGTTTCCTTTTGTTATACTCACCACAAGGCAGTTCCAGGCAGGGTCAAGGCATACTATTACAGCCTTCGGTGACTTTTTGGAAATGGGCGGATTCTAGAAGCAGCAGCTTGCTCCTCTGGACCTACTTTTACTAAGTACTGCAAACTAGATTCCATTTTTAAGTCTAGGCCAGGCTAGGACCATTCGCCAGGGGTTCCTGGACCCTCATCCTTCCACCTCCCAATCAGTGTAAGTTATGGTAGCCTACCCATATAGCCAATGTTACTGCAGCAGTGATCAATATGATGAACATAGTACAGCTGTAAAGGTAAACCTACTGTAGAAAAAGATATTTAAAGGATTACTGCAGCAGTAGCCAGTTCCTCTCTCCTTCAACTTTATTTTGTGCAGTTTTTGTTGCCAAGTTAAGGACTTTGATTTTTATTTACTTAGCACTGACCTCTTTGGGGGTTCTAGTATCCCTCTCCTAGTTGGCATGAAAGCTCTGAAGGATTTGCAGCCCCAACTGTTGATTTATTTCAGCTCTATTCAAGTTAGCAATAGTTTGGGTACGTGGAAGGTGCCCTTAAGTTTTGGAAGTTAGCTGGCTGTTGCATCCCACGCAGGATATAATCTATACAGCTAAAACTACTGCAGCAGTATTCAAATGATAAACATCTGAAAATAGTGAAGGCCTACTCCTCCTTATTCCAGATGTATGGCAACATTACTAGGAAGTGGTCAGCCCAGTCAGTGGGAGGTGGATGTAAAGCTCTGAGAGTTAAGTTGGATGTTGGATTTCACCTGCAGCAGAGTCCCTAAAGGTGGTCATTTAACAATGATCCTACTCCAGTATCTACCATTACATTAAGTTCCTTACACAACCGCACTTTTCATGTCTTCAAGGACATGAACTTGAAAGCTGTGAAACCTTCAAACGTGGATAGCAAGTGGACCACTCCGTCAATCATACAACTCAAATTCCAAGAAGGCACAGATGAAAAACCCCTTTAAGGAGATGCTTGATTAACTAGTACTGGGTCAAAATCCTGCTCTTCAAAAGGTCATGCATGAAGGACAAAAAACATGACACATGGGCAGTGACAGTGATACAACACCCAAACTGAAAGTGCCCATGGTAAGTTAGAAGGACCTGCATGCTGGCTCAGGCTGCAAATGACCTGTCAAGATGGAGGTAAGATGTTTCATGAGTAAAGATTTCTCGCTCACTTAACCCTATCCAGAAACCAGGGGATAATGAATGAAAAACTGCACTCAGAGGTAAAACCAGTTGTCAACACATTTACAGCGTCTTTTTATACTTGCAATGTTTCCTGTTCTGTTAAGTCCAAATGGCCTGATAACACTAAGAATCAAGTCTTCTTGGAACTATGCAACTCAGATGCAAAACTGGAGGAAATGGTAGGGAGATGTATGGAAATTCTCTATTGTGAGAAGGTGTATAAATGCAGTGCCACCTCCCCTTGCCTTGACAGGACTGTACACTCCCATGTGATTAATAGGCTGCTCTACAGGTTACACCAATTCTTGCAAGACTCTTAAATCCTGAAATGTATATGAAGAAAGGATGGGCACCCCTGTACCTGCCAACACACGCACAGACTCTCTCTCTCCTGGGTTTCAGCAAATATAAACGATGTCCCTATTTATGGCACAATGCCAGACACCACCATTCCTTGGTTGTTCATTTGCCACATGACATAATACTTGCTTATCAAACCAGCTCTGTCACCCTTTTCAAAAACGTTCATAGTAAGTAAAGGTGGGACTGCCCACCATTTCAGGACCTAGCTAGACAGGTCTGGCACAGGAAGGAGACTTAAGTGTGTGGCGACAATGCAAACATTAACACCATCACAGCACAATGCTTATACCTTCAGGTCTGTAAAAACACCATGACTAATGTGGTTTCCATTAAGCTTAGGAGATTCAAGAGAACCCTGGTCTGGATCTTCTATTTCATCCTAACCTAATATATCACAAGCAATGACCTCCTGGTACCTCCATGCCTGCAAGAACAAAGAATGCCCAACTTTGCAACGATGAAGACAATCCTCCAAGGCGAAACAAAGAGATAAAGAAATTTATTTATTTATATTTGTTGACCGGGAGTGTCCGACTGGATGTAGGGCCATTTTCAGCGGAGGCCCGGGGAGAAAAAGCTCCACAGTTAAAATAAACAAACAGTAGTTACATTGGATTACATAGCAATTAATTTACATAGCAATTACTTACAACATATTTACAGATGAAGAGCATAGTACATCAGTACACAACTAGAATCTTTATCTGTGAAGTACATAAGAAGAAGTTATGTACCTACCATAACGTTCCATGTTAGTTGTCTTCTCTCGCCTTCTTTCTTGCTTGATGGGTTCGGAGCCGATCCTCGGCTCCGACTCGGCACTTGCTAAGCTCGAGAGTCACTTTTACCAGCTCGAGGCAGCCCCATATCCCATGATGCAAGGCGGTAAGTACCCAGATCTCGTTTGATGACAAAGGGCAATAGCACCAAGCATAAATACTTCCCAAAGGAAGAAAGAAAGCCTACAGGATGAAAGAAGGACCAGTTCTGAATGGTCTTCAGCATAATAATCTCTTGTAGAAAGGTCTGTCCAGGCCTGGGGGAAGGAGGGAGGGTCGCAAGAAAGAAGGCGAGAGAAGACAACTAACATGGAACGTTATGGTAGGTACATAACTTCTTAATGTTAAGTTGTCAATCTCGCCTTCATTCTTGCTTGATGGGACCGTCCCTAGCACCTCTATCCTGGGTGGCTCAACGGAACAGACTCTTGAGGACTGTAGAGCCAAAACTGGCTCTGTCCCTGGAGGTCAAGTCCAATTTGTAATAGGAAACAAAAGTATGAGGAGTGGCCCAAGTGGCCGCTGCACAAATAGTGTCTAAAGGAAGTCTAGCTTGAAAGGCTGTAGAAGTAGCTAAGCTCCTAGTTGAATGTGCTTTAGGTTTTGAGCACAGCTGTTTTCCCCTGAGCAGATAAATTTCAGAGATGACAGAAGACAGCCATCTAGATAAGGTCACTTTAGAAACAGGAAGGCCTTTCCTATTATCTGCATAGGAAACAAAGAGTTGATCGGATTTCCTGAATTGTTTAGTTCTGTCCAAATAATATCTGAGTTGGCGGTGGACATCAAGATAATGTAATTTTGTTCGATCTGTTTGAATAGTTTGGAAAAATACAGGAGTTCAATGGATTGATTCAAATTAGCCTTTGAGGCGACCTTAGGCAAAAGGTCGGATTAGTTCTCAATGATACTCTGTCCTTGTGAAAGACCAAATAGGGGGGTCGAACCGAAAGAGCTTAAAGTTCAGACACCCTCCTGGCCGATGTAATAGCTACTAGGAATAATGTTTTCCAAGAAAGAAATTTTAGGGAGCAAGAAACAGCTGGCTCGAAGGGGGGAAGAATCAAGGATGTCAGCACTAAATTTAGATCCCATTGAGGAGGAGGATTCCTGATTGGAGGCTTTAGCAGGAAAATTCCTTTCAAGAAGGCTTTACAAAGCCTATGGGACATGATATTGTGGTCTGCGATCCAGACATGAAAGTTCGAGATAGCAGCCAGTTGAACTCTAACTGTGGAAGAAGAGGAGCCTGCATGAAAAATCTCCGCTAAGAAGTCCAAAACTGCCTGAACTGGGGCAGTGAAGGGATCGATATTCTTGGCTTTAGCCCAATAAGAGAAACGCTTCCATTTGCTTGTATAAATCCTCCTGGTAGAGGATTTTAAAGAAGCTACTATGATGTCTCTAACAGGGTTAGAGATCAAAGGAAGCCTGGCTAAGGAAGGAAGTGGAGCAACCATGCTGAGAGGTTGAGAGAAGGGATAGACCGGTGCAGCTGACCGGATTGGTGAACCAGAAGATCTGGCACTGGGTCCAGATGCCATGGCTGCACCAAAAGGTGACGATGGAGGAACGGAAACCAAATTTGTCGAGGCCAATAAGGAGCAATGAGAATCATTTTGGCTCTCAAAACGGTAGCTTTCTGGATAACCTGAGGGATTAGAGGAAAAGGAGGAAAGGCATAAAGAAGCCCCTGGGGCCAATCCTGGGTCAGAGCGTCTCTGGGGGGATGGCCTGACAGAGGGAAGAGAGAAGAAGTCTGGGCATTTGCGGTTTTGGGGAGTAGCAAAAAGATCGCAACATGGGTGACCCCATTCCAGAAAAATCTCCTCCACTATAGATTGTTTGAGAGACCACTCGTGAGGCATGAGAATAGCTCTGCTCAATCTGTCCGCTAAAATGTTGGTTTTCCCAGGGATGTGCGTTGCTACCAGAAACCGATGAGAGGAGATCGCCCATTGCCACAGTCTGAGCGCTTCTCGACACAAGGGGTAGGACTTGGTTCCGCCCTGTTTGTTGATATACCAAACTACAGACATGTTGTCTGTGTGGACTGCAATCGTCCCTACAAGAAGAGAGTCGTTGAGGGCTTGCAACGATAAAAGCACTGCTCTCATCTCTAGGACATTTATGTGCAGGTGGTACTCGAACAGTTGCCACGTCCCATGAACCATCCTGCCCTGATAATGCCCCCCCCACCCAATCAGGGAGGCATCCGTGGTGACAGTGGCTACCGGGGATGGGGGTACAAAGTGTCTGCCTTGGTGAATCTGGGGAGAAGTGATCCACCAAGCAAGATGATTTTTGCAAATCTGTGTCACCAGAATTTGGTGACGCATTGGAAGTTGTTGGTAAGACCACTGAGTGAACAACATCCACTGAAGAAGGCATGTAGAAGCGAGCCAGGGAAGAAGAGTAATGGCCGCAGCCATGAGACCTAATACTTTTAGAACCATTCTGGCCTGTACCTTCTTGTTGGCTAGAATGATGCTGACATGACTTTGAATGTCTGAAACTCTTTGGTCTGTAAGGGTAGCTGACATCCGAACAGTGTTTAAGTTTGCGCCTATGAAAGTAATAGACTGGCAGGGCAATAAGGATGACTTTTCAAGTTGATCGAGATGCCCAAATGAGAACAAAGATTTATTGTGTAATCCCTGGCTTGAACAAGCTGATGCCTGGTGGTGGCTGACAGGAGCCAGTCGTCGAGATACGGAAACACCTGGAATCCTTGACGTCTCAGGTGAGCCGTGACCACTGCCATGCATTTGGTGAACACTCTGGGGCTGTGGTGAGACCAAAGGGCAGGGCTCTGAACTGGAAATGACTGGACCCCAGCCGAAAGCGGAGAAATCTCCTGGAGCGCCTGTGAATTTTATGTGATAGTACGCATCCTGAAGATCTATTGAGCACATCCAGTTGTCCTTCTGCAAGAAGGGTAGAATCGACTGAAGAGTGACCATTCGAATCTTGTCTTCCTCACAGACTTGTTGAGTCTGCTGAGATCCAATATTGGTCTCCAGTCTCCCGTCTTTTTGGGGACCAAAAAGAACCTCGAGTAGATTCCGGGCTCTGAATGGTCTGTTGTAACTGGCTGAATGGCTCTTTTTTGCAGTAGTTTTGAGACTTCCAACTCTGCAATTTCCCTTGGACCGGGTGGTACGTCTGGAAGGGAATTTGAGGGATAGAAAGGACTTTCCTCGAAAGGAATTTTGTAACCCTCGGATATGATCGACTGTACCCATCTGTCTTGAGTGAGAGAACGCCAGGCTTCTGGGTACAGTGATAGTCTTCCCCCGACTGCCTCCAAGGAGGGACAGCCGGGCAACATCTCAGGGATGCTGAAAGGGCTTGTCAGAGAGAGACTCTGTTTCCCTGGTTTTGTGGACCCTCTGCCTCTAGAGCGGCCTGTTGTTGTTACCCCTCTGCCTCTAGGGGTAAACTGACCACGTGAATCCGCGTGACTCCTTGGGATTTGTGGAACCACATTTTGCCACCCTTCTGTCCTTTGGGATAAGGTCTAGAAGGGGTGGAAAAACGGACTCCTACGGCAGAAAGAGTTTTGCCGTCCTGCTCACACCTGGTCAACGTTTCCTTCACTTGAGGGCCAAACAGAGCTGACCCATCAAAGGGAGAGTTTGTGAAGGACGCCTTAAAGGGATCTGCAAAATTACATAGTCGTATCCAGGCTTGGAGCCCAAGAGCCACACCTGTACCTGCGGCCCTACTGCTCCATCAGCAGCATATGATATAAGCCGCATGGAGGAGTTTGCAATGGAGTTAAGGGTTCCTAGCTGCGAAGCAATTTTTCCTGAGCCCCCGCAGCTGTAGGATCCTGCACAACTTCACCTAGCTCCTTAAGGATATCCCTTTGGAGTCTGGTGAAGTGACAAAGATAGTTCAGCTTAACGATAGCAAAGGTCGCTGAAGAAAACATCAGCTTACCATATCTATCCATGGTCCTAGAGTCCTTATTAGGAGGATGGACAGGTACGGAAGGATCTGCAAGTTCCTTCTTGGTGGCAGCCGCCACCACCATGGCATCAGCGGGACACCTTTGTAAGGAATTGCTTGTCCGACGGGCAGTAATAAATTTAGAAGGCCTCCTAGGGACAGGCTCTACAGAGTCAGGAGCAGTCCACGCCTTCGAGCAATAACCTGCATAAGGGGGTCAAAGGCGGAGACACCCAGGAGGTGGAGGGCCGAGATCCAAACGCCCAGGTATACTGACTCATCCTCAGAGGGATTGTTGGTGGGCCAGTTTCCCTCTGTCTAAGGAGTTCTAGGATGTCTGAGAAGGAGACATCCTCAGAGGGGATCTTGGGGATCCCTCTGACTCATCTAAGTCAGTATCCAAGTGATAGACTCGGGAGTCTACGTGTTTCCTCTTACAAGTCCTCTTCCGGAGGATCACCCGACAAGTCAGGAGAATCCTCAGAAGAGGGGATATTCCCAGTGGGGAAACCTGAGGCGGAGGATCTCTGGGTCCGGGAGCAAGAGAAGTGGCAGAGATGTCAACAGGCACTATAGAGGGAGGAGCTAAGGGAACAGACTGCTGGCTGAGTCCAGAGGCCAGCACACTCTTCATCACCTCAAGGCTCCTCCCAGGAGGTCCGAGAGAACCCGCCTGAAGAGCTAGGAACTCCAGGACCCACCGAAAGGAAGGCTCGAGGCAGATGTCGGAGCCGAACTCACCAAGGCCGAGGGCTCCAAGGGGAAGAGCGGGTCAGACAAGGGTCCGATGCCACTCACCCTCGGAGGAGACCAGGGAAGCCCGCCACCGAATCCCTCTAAGGAAGGTCTCGAAGAGGAGATAAGAGTAGAGGCTGAAGGAGCAGAAGGGGGTATCTGTCCCTCAGCCATAGCAGAAACTATTCCCAAAGACTCCAACTCCAAACTCTGGGGTAGAGTCAAGGAGGAACTGCAATGGGGTGTGGACTAATAGTCGCCTGCTGAGACAGACTATGTAGCATTTGGGCCAGTGCCTGTGACTTTAGTAGTCTACTGACCACTCTCTCCAAATCATGGTCAGAAAGCCTGGATGACCTTGAAGATCGGCTCCGATGGCTCCGCTCCGAGAGGAGAGGCGGCCGAGCCGAAGTATTGGCTCCAAGGAAGGGGACCTAGACCTCTTCCTCGGGAACCATCGGAGCCGATGAAACTAGTGAATCTGTCGGAGCCGACAACTTATCGGCACCGACAGGTAGCTTCGATGTATCGGCTCCAGCCGGAGCCGATACGCCATAAATGTAAGGGTGTCGGAGCCGATCGGAGCCGACACCGATGCCTGGGCCACATGGTGGTCGGAACCGATCGGAGCCGACACCGGTGGTCGAAGAGTCGGCACCGATAGCCATCGGTGCCAAGGTTTAGGTAACTCCAGAATCGGCTCCAGCCGGAGCCGATCTCGACTCTGAATGAGTCGGAGCCGAGGCCACAGGCTCGGACACAGAAGCCTGGGCCTTGGAAGACTTAGAAGTCTTAGATGGGGCCGACTTAGCCGGAGAGCCCTCCGGCTTAAGAAGGCCCCTCAAAATCAGTTTATTTCTTCTTTCCTGCAGGACTCTCTGGCTAAAAGAATGACATATAGCACAGGAGTCCTGCAGGTGAAGAGGCCCCAGACAGTACAGGCAAGAAGTGTGACAGTCTGTCAGACACATCTTCTGACAGCACGAGTCACACTTCTTAAAGCCTGAGACCCTTTCTTTAGACATGGTGTAAAACCCACACACACACACCAGTCCAAGAAATAAAACTAGATATACCAAAAGGTATCACTAACAGACACACACTCACACCCTAACAGGGGGGATGGGATGGGTTTTAGTCTGACTAAAAGTTTAGAGGAGACAGGGAAATTTTCTGTCAGAAAGGAATTAAAATTAAGTTAAAACTAATAATTTAAGGTTTTTTAGTAAAAAGGGGCTAAAATAGTAAAGTAATAATTCACTTACCAGGAGCTGGTAAAAGGAGGACCTCATCAGCGAAGCGGCAAACGAGATCTGGGTACTTACCGCCTTGCATCATGGGATATGGAGCTGCCTCGAGCTGGTAAAAGTGACTCTCGAGCTTAGCAAGTGCCGAGTCGGAGCAGAGGATCGGCTCCGAACCCATCAAGCAAGAATGAAGGCGAGATTGACAACTTAACATCAGACATTAACAAATGTTACAAGAAGTTCCTGCTGTATAATAAGTACTGGGTTATGAGCATCTGAGCTTGCTTTTATCAAAGTAGTTAGTGGAGTAGAAAGAAAGGTAGTGGTTGGATGGGGAGGGTGATATTAGAGTGGGAGTTGCAAGGGCATAGTCAGCATGTTTTTTAGGTGCGCTTTTAGTAAAGTTTTGAAGTGGGTGCATGATTGTATGGAGGTAATTGTGGGTGGGAGTTCGTTCCATAATTTGGCTATAGTGCAAGAGAATAGTGCTTCACCAGCAGAGTTATTGGCTTTAGTGATCTGCAAGTGATTTTTGTTACTGGATCTTAGTGGTCTGGTGGTGCGATAGGGTTGGAGTAGATTATGGAGGGATGGGACATTTAGTGGATGATTTACTAGTTTGTGGGCGAGTGAGAGTGGATACCATTGAAGGAGGTGAGGGAGTTCAAGCCAGCCCAGTTCAGCAAGTGAGAGACAGTGGTGACTACAGTAGGATGCCCCTGTGGCGAATTTGGCAATTTTGTTGTAGCAGGTCTCTAGCTTGTTTAGATCGCATTGCCTTAGGTTGGTATATATTGGACAGGCATAAAGTAAGGTGAAGATAAGGTGGGAATTTGCTATTGAAATCTTTGCTGCTTTGGTGAGAAGTTGCTTATTTCTGTAGAGTGCTCCTAGTTTTTTGTGGACTTTTTTTTATGGTCAAGGATATGTGAATGTCAAATTTTAGTTTATCGTCTATTTCCACTCCTAGCAATTTGGTGTGTTCAGTTGGGTCTATAGTGGTGTTGTCTTTTGCTGTGATGTTAAAGTGAGTTCTTTCGAGTATGTTAGGTGGGTTGGAAGAGGAGTAGTTTAGTTTTGTTTGGGTTGAGTATTAATTGGGCATCGGATAACCAAGTTTCAACAGAGGAAAAGGCTTCCTGTGTGACTTTTTGCAGTTTGGGTAGGGACTGGGCTGAGCAGAGGATGGTGGAGCCATCTGCATATTGTATGAGTGCGCCATGTTTGGTGGCAGAGGCTAGATTATTGGTGAAAACACAGAAGAGTAGGGGTCAAAGGATGGATCCTTGGGTAACCCCTATGGAGACAGGTAGTTGGGGAGGTATGTTATTCTGCCATACAACGGATTGTTGGCGGTCAGACGGGTAACTCTGAAACCAGTTGGTGACTGACTGTGAGAAGGATAGGTTATTGAGGACAGAGATAAGTTGTTTGTGTGGGACCATGTCAAATGCTTTAGATAGGTCTAGGAAAGTAGCAGAGGACAGATAGCCATTGTTTTTATGCTGAAGGATAGTGTTAGTAAAGGCGAGTAAGGCAGTGGTGGTGCTATGGTTTGCACCAAAAAGCAAACGCCAACTCTCCAAAAGACGAAACAAACTCTCAGTAGAAAAAACACTTTAATACAAAGAGCAGAGCTTTTGGATATAATCCTTCATCAATACTAAAATTACAAATACACTTGCACAATATATATAGGTCTAAAAAGTCATGTGACCGACAGCCAAAAATCACATGACTTAGTTCAAACATCACATGAAGGATAAAACACAGAATTTAAATCTTAAAAACTCAAATATTACAACATGTAAAGTATGTGTACATATGAAGACAGAATAAAAAATATAAAATAAATATGATAGAATACAACTCATAGTCTAGATTTACTCAGCTTAACCAAAATTGGTTTAAGGCTAACCATGCTATTTAAACCAGGGGCTGAGTCACTTGCTAACCTAACTATCCAACTATATTCTTTAATCTCCAGTTTGTTATTCATATCCCCACCTCTAGGGGAGGGTTGTACATGATCTATAGCCTTAAACTTGAACAAATGTTGCTGGCCACACTCCAGTCTAGGTCTATATAATGCATTGGTATCCACACATCTCCTGATTTCATGGTGCTATGGTTTGGTCAGAAACCATGCTGAGTACTGGAAAGGAGGTTGTTAGTAAGGAGGTAGTCTGAGACCTGAGAGTGAAATGCTACCTGGTAGTCTTGATGAGGCTATTAAGAGATGGTTGTAAACATAAGAGAACAAATGGAGTTCTCTTCCAAGGCTTCTTCCACAGAGGCTGGCGCCAGTAAGTACTTTTGGTGCAGACAAGAGACTAAATGGCAAAACTTTTTTGGAAGGCAAAGCCCATTCACAGTCAACTGGATCAACCTCACATGCAGACCATACAATGGTGGGCTAAATGGTGTCCCTGTCCACTGAGAGCTAGTAACCTGTGGCAATAGATGGAACTTAGCGTGCTGCAGCTGCTTAAAAAGTCAAATGTCAAGGATGAGACAGGGTCCTATTCTCTTCAGAAAGAAGAGATGGGAGTAGAACCATTTGGCTTTGCTGTGAAAGGACAAACTCTACGGCACCTTTGAGAAAGAGTCTGGATGTGTTCTAAGAGCTCTGGGGAAACAGCTAGGTCTCTAGGTGTAGAGGTCTCTCTGAGGCAGGACTGGGATCCATGACAAGGATATCCCTGGACACATGAAAAGCACACTGAACCCTTGGGATGGCTCTCTATGCTGGGACAAATCATGGACAATGCTGGACTGCAGTTACAAATGTGGAAGCTGAAGGATTCTCTCTTCAAAAACTCAATTGGTATAGCTGTGAAAGGCAAGACTGACAGCATCTGAGGGCTTTCTTTAGAGGCTGGCCTGGGAGGTCTGAGGCAGGGTCACTGAGAACTTAGACAGTAGTGACAGCCTGCTTCCTCTTCTAAAGGTCCTCTACCAGTTCCTTCAACAGCTGACTGAATGGAACCTTTCCCCAGAAAGGTGCACTCAAGATGGCATACTTGATCTCTTCCTCAAGGTAACACTGAGCTACAAAACCCTCAACCTACAATCTTAACCACATCAAAGTGAAGTCTATGCCTTTTGCGGTCAGAAATCATGGTTAACCAGTTCTGGTAAAAAGATCTGACAGCTCTCTATTATAGGACAATGAGGAAAGAGATGAGTTAAAGGGTCAGGGTGGGGAACTGGAAGTGGGGAAGGGAGGAAGCCAGAACTGTCAGAGCTGTTCCCTGCTGGATTTCCTCAAAGTCCAGCCTCCAGAACTTCCTCTGTCTCCCTGCAGCCATTTCCTTTTCTGTGCAGCTTTTGTACCTTTTGGCTACTTGTTTTCTGCCTTCCTCCAGTGGTAAGGTCTTTGAATAGATGGCCAATTTTCATTACACTTGGGTGACTAACTCTAGTTTTCACATTCTCATTCTATCTTTTGAAGAAATTACATGATGGGCTTCCAAAGAGTAAATATTCATCTAGTGAGGCATCGAGTAGTGAACACCACTTCAAGAAGGGACCAAATAATTAGCCAATATTGTTTCCATATCATTGACCATGGTTGTAGCAGCAGTGGATGCTGCACCTACAGCAACAAACCCAGCTTTTATGGTACGTACTCTGATCTGCTGAACAGACTGGCTTTTGCCAAGCAAATCTAGCTTCCAAGGATCATCTTGTACTCTCCATAGTTACACTGGAGTAGAGTTGTTTGATATGCTCTTGTTATTTCAGAATGTGGGTGTGAACATTCAGGGACGTGAAGCCCAGCGATGCCAAGGTATACACGGTCGTTCTAAGCCAGTCTGTTTTCCACGTCATTGGAAACAGTACTCTTGCCTGAAGGAAGTATACTTCCCTTAGCAGCTGACAGGATATTTATGACGGGATATTAAGTAGCATTATTACATGCAAACCTGTGAGATTCCTAACCCTATAAAATCTGTTAGTCATCCCTGGGAATAGGAAAAGTTTGGAATCTGAAGGGATTGCCATTAACTTTGAGGCCTCCAGACCCAGAAGGTTCCAGCATCTTTTCTGGAAATGTGAGGCTTCCTGGGACAGTGCTCCTTTATTACTGACAGTGTCAACAAATGACATGCCTTTTAGAGTAGGGTCAGGAGACCAGTGTAACTGCATTGTGTTAAACTCTGCGGAGAGGAGAGCTGTGACCTGTAGTCCAGCTCCTCTTCAGACTCAGAGGAAGTCCGCAACCCTCACTGGAGAGATGTCTATTTTCCTCTTACTGGGGGAGGTGAAGAAGAGATAGGACTACTGACAGAGGGCTGTTCTGAGTCGGTCATCAAGGTACAGAAACTGAAGAAAACCCCTGTGCCAACTTAACCCAATCCTAAAAGGGAATCTGGCTGGGGCCACTGGGGACAGACCCATACAGACTCAGCTGTCTAGATAAAAAGGGGTACTTTGGCAACGGATACCTAGAGTCACTGGCAGGCAGGCATCTGCTGGAAATTTTGGAAACCTAGGTGGAGTGTTCACAAGGCATGGACATCTTCGTTAACTGAATTGTGGAGACACTGCCCTCCCTTTGGTAATAAAGTAGATTTTAAGGGGTGTACACATCAGGGAGCCTGCATTCATGGAGGAGACCAGGGCCTGGCCTTTCATCCTGTGGGGTGTGCTAGGAGCTGCAGGGCTGATGTGTCCCAAGGGGTAACATCACAGGCTTTGACAAATGCAGATTTCAAAGCCAAGGGCTGATAGAGCACCTCCACATAATTGATGTCATTGGAATACAGCATCTGCTTAACTTGGTAATTACAGGGTGCCCCTTTTCCTATTATGGACTTGTTTCTTTGAACATCCACACCTCCCTGCTGCAGAAAGTTCTCAGATAAGGCAGTAGACTGCAGTATTGCCATGAGTCTCTACACTTGGAGGGTTTCCAGATTCTCTTAATTGTCTCAGGGGAAACCCCCTTGCAAACAGTGCAGTTAATCACTATGCTCTGGGTAGAGAAAACACAGGACGTGTAAAAGTCCTTGTGGGGAATCTGGCACTTACAAGCCTAAGTTAAATACTTTTATGGGAGAAGACATAGCCTACACCTCCGTTTACGGAAGTCTATACTGAAGTCTGCTCAACACAAGTCAGCAATTCAATGACAAAATATATATATGCATAAAAGAAAGATGGAATCCCCAAAGGGGGTACTTGTTGCTTGATGCTCTAAAGTCAAAGGCCTAGGCAGACATCAAACTGTGACATGTTCTCTTGAAGTGAGCACTTAAGTGGCAGGAAAGACCTGAAGAAGGTGCAGGCAGACGCACCCTATATACAAAGCATGTGGAAATATCTGAAGTTCGCAGCAGCACAGTAATGGGGGAAGGGCTGTCAGCTCTGAATAATAAGCATAGAAATCAGACTTTGCCTGCAGAAAATACATCTATTACATGATGACTGCAATAGTGACTTATGATGAAAATAAGGCAAGTGTAATCGTATTCCATTTCCCCAAAAGAGCAAGTTATCTGTACTCTAAGCCAGTCCTAACCAAAAGACTGAAAACACTTGGTATTCATCAAGAGTGCTTCGTCCTTCTCGTACGGCTGCAAGAAAAAATGGATAGACTCATTTCGTACTAAGACCATGCTGACATTCAGGTAGGAGGCAACTGCCCACTCTGGAGGAGGAAGGGTTAAGCATTCTAGAAATCATATCTTCAAAGACATGCGTCTGGAGTGTTTCTGCCCAGGCCTCGGCTGAAAACTGGCTCATTCCAAGTCGGACTTCCCAGGTAAAACAAATGTTAAATAAATAAAAAGTACAGTTGTGTACACATCATAAATGTAGATGTTCGAGTATATTCACTGTTGCAGTCATCACATTTGGGTCATCTGCCTGCAGGTAGCCCTCAGCTGGCCTGAATACCAGAGTCGGATTTCTGTGTCGGATGCGGTCTTCTTCCATGATGTCAGGGGTATAAAACATGCAGCCGACGCCATTACATCAGTTTTTCTTGCCCCAGATGTCAGGTGCCCCCACAATAGGAAGCAATTATATGGTATGGTAAAGCCCAATCAAAAAGCAAATACACCAGAAAAGAGAAATATACCAAGCAAGAAGGAAAGGAAGAGTCAAGAGAAGTCGGGGCTGGAGGGAAGGTAACCAGGACTGCAACAGTGAATACACTCAAACATTTACATTTATGGTAAATGTACACAACTGTACTATGTTCTTCGTGTTTCACTGTTTCAGTCATCACACTTGGTTTAATTCCCAAAGCTATGGAAAGGAGGAGGAAGTTAAAGAGCATTAGGGCCAGCTATTAAGCCCTGCAATACTGCAGTGGCAAATCCAGCTCTGGATTTAGAAAAGAGTGTTAAGAGAAAAGTTTTAAAAACGTACTGTTATTTGTCTTTTTCCTCTTCTTGCAAAGTGAACATGTTATTTGTTGGGATATGCCTATCAAAGATGGGCCTCATCTGTGAACAAAATGCAGCATTGCTTATAAACCTGAATAACGGTTTTCTGCTTTTCAGAATAAAGAGACTTGGTTATAGCTTAGTGAAGCCTGGGATAAGGACGCACAGCCGAGTAAGAGTTAATTTACTGATGCAGGCTGTGTGTCCTGGAAAATTTGAGCTACCATTGTTGAACTGAACATTCTGTACTTCTTGAACATTCTGCACTAACTGTTGGTTTAAGGTAATTTGATAAACATGTTTACCACAGGTGTTTTTCCATAGCCAACTGTCAACGGTCAGATATGTAACAAAAAGTTGTTTTGCTTGCAGTATAAAAGTTGATGTCAGTAAACAAGTTGACCAGAGGAGGAGATCATCTTGGCCAACATGATGTGTAATCTGGTTAGCTCTGGTTAGCTGCTAATAAAGGAGTTTTTTCATCACCTGAGGCAGATGTGACTCATCTGAATTTTTCTTCTGACATTTTGGTCCTTCGGACCAGAAACCTCTACGAAGATGCAGATCAGACCGACAGAGAGACCGAAAAACCTGTGCAGGTGAGGGTTTCTCATCTTAAGATTCCCTCGACTGAAAGCCCTCTGACTGATTTGTCATTGAGTGGAGGCTGGCCGCTCTCTGATCCCTATCTGAGGGACGGTTTCTGAACCAAAAGGGGAAACGGAGTCTCATCTGGTTCAGGTAGGATGAAAACTAAATTTTCTTTTAATTTAATTTAACCTTGTCGACAAGGGTTTTATTTTTAGTTAAGGGTGGGTAGGATTACTTGTTAAGATTATTTTGTTAGGATCACCCATTAAGATAGCCCCATCTTATAATAAGCCCTGTAAAATAACTTTGATACAGTCCTAAAGTAAGAAATCTAGGGGAAACATGGGTTCGAGTTGCTGCAAGTGTGAGAGTGATGTCTGTTTAAATGTTGATGCTAAGTATATGAAAGGTTTAAACAAAAATAATGTTAAATTTTTGAAAAAGTGGAAGTTGAAATAGGATTTTGATGGTACCCTGAATAAGAATGCCTGTGCAAAATTGGTTAGAGATTTGAAAAGAGATGCGGGAACTAGAACTAAAAAGCAAAGACAATTGGGATTTCCCCAAGCACAAAAATGGTTAGAAGAGGCAAATAAACGAGCTATAAAAGAAAAACAGTGCCAGGAAAAAGGGAAAATAAATCAAAAGGGATCACTGGTGCCAAGTGGAAAAGTAGCTTTATTTTTAGATAAAGAGGATGAGCATACAGTTTGTGTGGTACAAAGGCAGGCAACTGCCCCACCGTATGGGGAAATTGCTGCAGCCGTACCAGCGGAACCTCCTCAATATCAGTCTGAAGATGTGGGATCTGTACAGCAGGGTGGGTTATTGGCTGCTCAAGGAAGTGTTGTGACCCCTCCAATTTACCCGCAAATTCCCGTAGTACCCAATTTGCAACAGGTAGACCAACCTATGCAGTTAAGGTCAGGACCAGCAGGGCAAGGACGTTGGGCCATTAAACTTTGACTACTC
This sequence comes from Protopterus annectens, assembly GCF_019279795.1. Classification (NCBI taxonomy): domain Eukaryota; kingdom Metazoa; phylum Chordata; order Ceratodontiformes; family Protopteridae; genus Protopterus; species Protopterus annectens. Next base: position 710,832,773 of record NC_056749.1, on the reverse strand, counting down.
AGAAGCTCTTCCCTTAATACAAGTTGCAAACTCACAAGCAGGGGATGTTGGACAAGAGCCAACTATTTTAGTTTATCGTCCCTGAGCTAGAGAGGATATAAAACGAGCTACAGATGGTATTCCTCATCCCAAGGTTAATTTCCAAAAGTTTTCTGAGGACATAGTTGATATGCGTTTAAGTTATCATCTAAATGGTTTAGAAGTAGAACAAGTAGTGCGACAAATCCTGGGTCCAGATTGCACTTAGTTTGTGGTACTTGGGACATGTAAGGTAGATGGCGGCACTACATTAAAGCATAATTCTGGGGTGTTAGACACGCGAGTCACTGATCTGTTAAAGAGAATTTCTGATAAGTGGCGTCCAAGAGCAGATTGGACCGTAATAAATCAGTGCATCTAAAATGATGATGAATCTGTAGATCACTATATTGTAAGATTGACAGAGGTGTTCAATAACCATTGTGGAATGATGATTCCGCAGGATCAGACCAGTGATAGTCCGTATGAACAGCAATTGAAAAATGCTTTTCTTAAAGGTTGTAAGGCTCCGATAAGTAGTTTTATAACTAAGCATATGGTAGATCATAGAACATGTAGACTGCAACCTTTGTTTGAATATGCACAGCATGCTGAGCGACATTTCAATTTAAAAAAGAAAAAGAAAGTACAAGTGTTAGCAGTAGGGGATGATGGTGGTATATTCTTGGTACAGGACCAAAGGGGGCAAGGGCGCCGTGGTGGCGTAAAAAAACGTGGGGGCCCGAAATGGGACACGTTAAATGAACCAGGTGTACATTCAGAGGAATGAGGGAAGGTTAAAACGTGGAGAATGTTTTAAATGCGGTAGACGTGGGCACTTCGCTGACGACACTGAAGAGTGGCTACATCCCCCACAGCTTACGAACAAGGGCTCCGCATGACTATATGATAGTAAAGGAAGGCACCAAATTCATTATTGTGATTATTGTAGAGAAGAAGAAAGCGAGAATGATTGTGATGATGATGAGGCAGACACTCTGTGATGAATGTCAGAACACTCATAAGGAGGGGCAGGATTGTGACTATGAAGTCATAAACCTTGTAAATTTGGGTACTGCTATGCATCTAGATCAAAAACCCATGATAGAGTTTTTGGTTGAGGGACAAAAAGTGGAGTTTTTGTGTGATTCAGGTGCATCGCGTACACTTTTGGGTCCAGCAGTTCTGCCTCTGAACTGTGAAACATATGAGTTTGTCCTTGTGAAAATGGCAAACGGGAAAATCTATAAGGAACCACTGTCTCATACTCTATTGTTCAAAGATCCGCAAACAAACCAAACTGTTAGGTGTAGGGTAATTATATCGAAAGTTTGTCCAGTTAATTTGCTGGGAAGAGATTTGATGCATTCGTTTGGAATAGCAGCAATTCCCACACCTAAAGGCATTGAGGCAAAAAGGTTAGCAGATGGCTTGGTGGTACAGGGAATACAAGACTTTTTACTGGTATAGCCAGGACTTGATTTCAAACGGCCTGGGGAGGGTTGACACAGATTTGATCAACCTAGCTTTAAGTAAATCTAGGAGCGGGTCACCGCAGGTTGCAGCGCACTTACATTGTACAATGTTCTACAGAAAGGCCCCTGGACCGGATAAAGAATTTGAAAAATAATTCTTTAAGCACAAACGTGCAAGGATAATTTTGAATGATATGTTTTGGGATACGCAAGGTAATACAGTAGTGACCTGTACTTTGACCAAGGAAATGAGTTCTTTATATCGCTCAGGTTATGGCCCACATATTTCAATTACTAAAGCGGTGGGGACACATTGGGTAGATTTGGCGAAAAAGGTGATGAATTGGGACACAATGTCCAAAAGTCAGTTGAAAGATCAACAGATCCAGGTACAAAGATTAAATTGGGTGACTTGGGCACAACCAAGTCTGCAACTCAGGGATGACAAAACAGAAATGGCATGACAAATCTTTCTAACTCAAGAGGAAGTAGTGCCTTACCTGTAGACTTATGGTCAAAAGGTAAAGGGGATTTGGGACTGATGAAAACAGCAGGTGAAGTTTGTATAACTCCAAAGTCAGGTTTTAGACCTCGTAAGCACCAACACCCGCTAAGTAAACAAGCAGAGGAAGGAATTAAGCCAGTTACTGAGCAGCTAAAACAGGTAGGAATCCTTGTTGAATGCCCAGATTCACCCTGCAATACTCCGTTGTTTCCTGTAAAGAAACCGGATGGTTTCCTCAGGGTGCTCCAGTTTCCTCCCACATTCCAAAGACTTGCAGTAGGTGGACTGGACACTATAAATTGGCTGTAGGTGTGAGTGTGTACCAGTGGCATGGCTGAACTACCACAGCAAGGCTAGCCACTCAGCGGTGTAAACCTTGGCTCGAGATGTTTGTCACTGTTGAAGAGACACCCTGACCCCATGTGTAAAATGGGGAAAAAAAGGGGTTGGGGATGGATGCTGCTACAACTGCCACTCCAGAACTCTGAATTATACCTGCAACCCCAGTTTAAACCATAAATTGGAGCTCTTCAGTAAAAGGCATTGCTAGATAAAAGACAAAGTAGCCTCAGAACATCCAGCAAGATAAGCATATGGCAGAATCTTATAAAGTTCTATTAATACTCTGTCTACTATGTGTTGGTACAAAGGTAATATATATCGTGTCAGATGCATCTGAAAATTAGAGGTGCACATGTACACACACACCACCTCTGCAGGTACTTTGAGGGGTGGCTTTCGTAGAAACTAAGAATATGCAAGTTATGTTAAGGTAAGCACAGATATAGTAGACTAGTCACTTTCAAGGCTATTTGAATTAAGTGCTGAAGGTGAGAAATAAGGAGACACTTGCACAAGTCCCAAACTAATAAAGTGAAACATAAAAACAAGTGCCAATAGAAGGAAAATCTAGTCAGATATAAAAGTAAACAGTGACCTGACCTGGCAAGGAGAAGACAGTAAGCAGATCACTTTCAAAGGGAAAAAAGTAGGGATACAATATCCTATGATAACATAGTCTGTTCTGTGAAGGCAAGCCACAGTAACAGGCTGTTCTAATGCCAAGGAGCTGTCCAAAGGCTGAAGCATTAATGCATATTCAGTTTTCCAGGGATAGTCATCATCACTGGCATGATTAATTAGAATACATCACAAAAGATCCCAGAAACCATGCTTTAAGAAAAGAAACCTGTTGTGGCCAAGAACCACCAGACAAATCAAATCACTACTTCGCATACTGCTGAGGGTTAAGGGGTCAACAGAAGCAGAAACTGACTGAATCTGGTTATATTAGAGCCTGTGCTAGAAATACCTCTCCATTTTTGTTTTTCATACAAAAGTACTCAAAGAAACAGGGAAGGATCTCAATCTGAGCAACAGTACGCAGAAAAAGCCTCAATGTTGTGATCTTACCTTAAGGTCTCGAAATCATGTTTTCAAAGGTGCCAAGATTTGCAGCTCATTTGGGAACTGGGCATTGCAAGGCCTTCAAGTAATGTAAGCAGACACCCAAATCATAGTTAACAATCCAGTGCAGTAAGTCAATTCCCACATTGTGAGGAAATCACAATACAGCCCCTATAACTAGGAAGAAAAAAAGGAACAGTGGTGGGAGAGCTGCTTTAATACTACCCTTTCAATCAATCTACGTGGTCTGACAGAGTATATGCTGCATAAAATATTTATGAAGCAACAAGAGGCAGAAGGATGGTGTGGCTTGCATAAATCATGTGCTTAAATGAAAAATTATCTTTGAGATGGCTGGTGGAATTTTGTGTGTGTTAAACAGTTCTCGGACAACTCTAAAAAAGAACACAGATATACTAAAGTTGGGTAACAGCAAAGGAACGCACCCCGCTTTCAGATACAAATTAAACCACTCTTACAAAGGAAAAAATATACACGGTACTTTCATATTAGTCTGCAAAGTGTGGGTATGAGAGGGCAGAAATCCCTGCACTGACCGACCACTACCAAGAAGCATAAATTGAAGTGGTGGTGATCACAGTGTTGAACTCTAGAGCCATTCCTTTAGCTTGGTACAAAGAGTACTGTAGAACACACATACGAGTATAAATATCTACAATTGTTTCCAACCTTCACTAAATACTAGGCAAGATGAGGAAGGCAAGGATGGTTTCCTCAGAGAAGGTGTTGTGAAAATGACAGCCACCTCCATTCAGGACTGGAAGAGCAAAAGCTCCTGGATAAAAAGAAATAAATATTTGATACTTGGAGACAGATTTCTTTAGCAGTACACGTGGAGTTCTGCAGTAGAAGGCAACAAATTCAAAGGTGTGCTCAACACAAACCACATCAACTTAGGTGGTGATCACAATCTTGAACACTACGAATACCCTTTAGGCTTGGCTCATTCAATGGTAGTATAAACTTTCACTATACCTATGTAGATCTTAAACAAAAACTCAAAGCCTAAGCAGACCTACAAAGAACTCTGGCTTCCACCCAAGGCAGGACTAAGAGGGGAAGCTCCTACACAGATCATTTAGATTCCTGAAAATTCATAAAGACAGAACATGGTCAACCTTCAATCAAATTTGAAAGGAATGAGGAAACAGTTTGACAAAGTGACACAATACTAAGGGGAGTTTTTAAAACTGTGCAAGTTAATGCATTACACAGTTTCACTTGACAGTAGTGAAAGATATCAAACTTTGTAAGAAAGTTCCACCTCAAACTGTAGCAGGAAAGGGGGGAGAAAAAGGCTGCACAAGATGGCACAGTGACAGCAACCTACATCTAAAAAGCTACAATATACCATGCATGCCTTTATTCCACTAACAGAAGAGTCAGAAAAAGGGTGGGAGAACCTGTATACATTTGGACCATATCAACAGCTAGTGATGTTCCAAAAGGAATCAAGTAAAGCAGCCAAAACCTGAATGTTTTTTGTCATGGCAGGCAGGGGTAGTTGAAGTAAAGATGTTAGGACTGAAGAATGCAAAAATGTCACAGACTCCCTTGCATCTTTATAAGGAAAAGCAGACTGATACACAAACTGATACAAGATTAATGAGAAAACTCCACCTTCACTCAAGACAGTGAATGAGCGTGGATGGTCTGACACAGCTACTAATTTGGTACTCTGAGTATTCTCCATGGGATTGAACACAACAGTTGAGGAAATGAGCTATATCCATGCTGAAATAATGGGCACCTACACCCAAATATCATTCAGCTTCAATAAAACTCCTGTTAAATGACACCAATCTAGAAAATCATGATTGATGTTGAGGGACACAGGTAAAAGAAAAAGGACAATCAGCTCCAAGAAGCATACAGCACCAATTCAAATCAGCACACAATCCAACTTCTAGGCTGCTGACAACAGACACGCAGTTGGTGTCAAGAACAGGTCAGTAGCGGAAACTATTTTTGTCAGTTAAAGACTGAAAAAAGGAATAATGTCGAGACTGTGCTCGACTCAACTCCAAGTTGGAATCAAGTTTACCAGAAGTCTGAATCTATCCAGAACCAGGATAAATGGCAAATTAGAATTTGAGTTTCCTAATAAACATCCAACCCCAAAACCAGGGCAGACTTGAAAGAAGGTAGGAAGTAAAGCACAGAAGCCATACCACTATACAGCCACAACTAGCACACAAGGAGAAATAACTCTGATGAGACTATTAAACAGACACAGCTCAATTGAAACAAGGAACTTGAATATGGAACAAGGAATGTTCAATGTTCATTCAATGTTAGGTGTACCAATTGCAGCTATATCCCAGAGATAAGCATTTATGCCTGTAAAGGGCAACATCATAAATCTACTGCTCATGCTATACAGTGTGAGACATGTCCATATAAAGCCACAACAACCGAAACAGCACCTGTAAAAGGGCCAAATTTAAAAGAATTGGGTCGACTTTAACAAATGCATTAATGTCCATAAAGAAAATCACCATGTTAGTAGCACAAGCACTGCTATAACTCAGAGGTTAAGTCTTTATGCCTAACAAGAACAACCTCACAAAAAACTTCAATGTTAGAGCCTGTGAGCTGTAATCAGAAGCAGTAACTGACAAAGCCAAAACAGGACTGGCAAGAATGCCAAATGATTAAAGTCCATGAAATACAACATCAAAAATACATTTAATGTTAAAGGCAATAAACTGAAATTAAATTGTTTAAATAAGCAGAGATGAGCAATGCTAAAAAAACAAAGATGCATCCAATGTCCTGAGTTCAAAAATCATATGTCAGTGGAATTAACAGAAAGAAAACAGGAAGTAATGAGCTAAACTTTCAAATATAAACACTGAAATGAATATTCCAATATTGTAAATGACAAAGAAAGGAGATGAAAACACAAATCTTTGAGAGAAATATGAATTCACCAAAAACTATGAAAAAAATTAAAAATGGTAGATGTGAGTGTTGAACCATACACACATGCGCAGTCATTTGGAGAAGGATCATTCTGCACAAAGGATCATGGATAAAAGGGAAGAGTTCTGTAGCCTAAGAAAGTTTCAGGTACCAAGCTGAAAAAAACACTCTGCACAGCAAAAGGTGGACTGGTCCTATCACACCTCCCATTTTAAATTTCTCACACTTTTACTTGTAGATTAGTCTTCACTATTTAATCTTTTTATGGCTAGATGCTGCACTCAGAACCTGTGGGATGACTTCTACAGGGTCTACCTTTCAGAACACTCAAGATCTAGTCAATAACACCTGGCATGTGCTAACAGACCTCAAAGTTATGTAAAAAGTACAGTTTTGTACCTACCATAAATGTAGATGTTAGAGTGTTCACACTGCTGCAGTCATCACACTTGGGTTATTTGCCTTCAGGCGGTCCCCGCAGTCGGCCCGAGTTCCAAAGTCTTGGTCCGGCGTCGGTTGCTGTCGCTTCTTCCCTGACGTCAGTGCAACAGGGGTATAAAAGAGGCAGCAGAATCCGTCCGACCGAAGGGCTGCCTGACGACAGGACAACCCATTTGTAAGGACTGCAGATGCATCCTTGAAGGACATCAGGGGTATAAAAGAGGCAGCAGATGCCATTTTTTTCAGTTTTTCTTGCCCCAGATGTCAGGTGCCCCAAATAGGAAGGCAATACATAATCCTAAGTAAATTACATAAGTAGAAAACAATAGCTACAGCTGTAAGCAAATACACCATATAGAAATACATCTTAGAGATTGTATAAACAGGAAGCTATAGATAAAACCCAGGTAAAAAAAAAGTGGGGAAGGTGGGAGGGTAACCTGGACTGCAGCAGTGTGAACACTCTAACATCTACATTTATGGTAGGTACAAAACTGGACTATGTTCACCGTGTTACACTGCTGCAGTCATCACACTTGGGTTGAATCCCAAAGCTAAGACTGGGCGGTTGGTACTAAACAGGGTTTTAAGAAGCTAGTAGGCCCTGCAAAACTGCAGTGGCAAAGCCAGCTCTGGTTTTTGAGTATAGAGGTAAGTGGTAGTGCTTGGTGAAGGTGTGCACTGAACTCCATGTTGCAGCTTCCAAAATATCCTTGGTTGGTACCCCTCTGAGGAAGGCTGCTGATGCTGCTGTAACCCTGGTGGAATGAGGCCTAATGTTACCAGGTACAGGTTTCCCATGGTGTGTGTAGCAGAAACAGATACAATGTCCTATCCATTTTGAAATGGTCTGTTTTGATACAGGCTTTCCTTGAGATCCTGCAGCATAGGATACAAGAAGTTGATCAGATTTTCTGAAAACCTTTGTTTTATCCAAGTAGAAACGTAATTGCCTGTGAATGTCCAAAGAGTGTAGGAGCCTTTCCCCTTTATTCTGGGGGTTTGTATAAAGGGTGGGTAAATGAATGGTTTGGTTTAGAGCCACACTGGATACTACCTTTGGCATAAAGGAAGGGTTAGTTCATAAAGAGACTCTGTCTTGATGAAAAATGATGAAAGGCTCCACTGCCATTAGGGCCTGTAGCTCGGAGACTCTTCGTGCTGAAGTTATTGCTAGCAGCAGGGCAGTTTTCCATGATAAAAACTGTAAATCCGCTGAAAAAGCTGACTCGAAGTGCGGTAGTGTAAGTTTTTCCAAAACAAAATTGAGGTCCCAAGTTGGTGCTGGTGCTCTTCGGGGTGGTCTTATGTTCTTAGCCCCTCTGAGGTACTGTCTTAATAATGGATGTGAAAAAAATAGGAGGATCCGTGTTGTAATGAGCTGAAATAGCTGAAGTGTGGATCTTTATAGATGAAAAGGAAAGGCCTTTGTGCAACATCTCCGTTAAATATTGCAGAATCTGAGGAATATTTGGGACAAGAGGATTTTGGCCTTTAGCCTGGTTCCAGGCGCAGAATCTTTTCCATTTCTCTGAGTAGGTTTTCCTGGTGCTGGGTCTCCTGGCCTCCAGAATGACATCCATAACAGCTGTAGAGAGAAGTGTTGACTGGTTGTTTAGATAATCTGCATGCAGCCAGATCTTGAGCTGGCTGTGTAGAATCTGATTGTTTTGCTGAGTCAGCGGGTGAGGAATTTGAGTTAAACTCCATGGTGGGCCTTGAGCCATGTTCTTTAATATTGGATACCAGTGTTGGCGTGGCCAGTCTGGAGCAATGAGTATCATTTGTGGCCTCTCTAATCTGGCTTTTTGCAGCATCTTTGCCAGAAGAGGCAGTGGAGGAAAGGCATACACTGTTAGTGTTTTCCAACTGAACGAGAGGGCGTCCACTTTCCAAGCTAGAGTGTGATATGTCCTTGTGCAAAACTTTCGCAGTTGGTAGTTTTGGGGGGAGGCAAACAGATCTATGTCTGGGCTCCCCCATTTTTGCGTTATTGTGAATACTTGTGGGTCTAGTTTCCACTCGTGAGGATCCATGATATTTCTGCTTAGTTTGTCTGCCAATGTATTTTTCTTTCCTGGCAGGAATTGTGCTTATAGTTGAACTTGGTAGGTTCAGTGCTGTGTTCCACAAGGTCATTGCTTGCCTGCATAGGGGGTAGGAATGTGTGCCCCCTTGTTTGCTTATATACCACATCACTGTGGTGTTGTCCGTCTTTATTAGAAGTTGTCCTGGATGTAGGAGGTCCTTGAAAGCTGTTAGGGCATTTTGTACAGCTAGCATCTCTTTTTGATTGATGTGGAGATGCATTTGATCTGCAGACCATTTGCCCTGAATACACTGTCCTGCCATGTGTGCACCCCAGGCGTAATCCGATGCATCTGTTGTCATTGTCTGCCTGGCTGTGGGAAAGGTGAAAAGCTGAGCCTTGTTGAGGTGACATGCCTGAGCCCACCATAGAAACTCCTGTTGAAGGCAGGGAATTAGTGGTATTATTGTTTCCAAAGCTGTGGCTGTGTTGAGTCCATACGCTTTTCAGGTACCATTGTAATTTCCTCATATGCAGTTTGGCATATGGTATTAGTAGTATGCAAGATGCCATGAATCCCAAGGCCTGCAGAATTTTTCTTGTAGGGAGTTGGGTCTTTGTTGCCATCATTTTGAAGTATTGAGTCAGTTGTCCTTGCTTGTCTGGCACGAGATAAGCCATCTGGGCCGCTGAATTTAAGCTGGCACCCAGGAATATTATGTCTTGTGAGGACACTAGTTTTGACTTCTTTTCGTTTACTGTGTACCCTAGGCAACTTAGTGTTTTTTTTTTACAAACGCCAGATGTTTTAAAAGAATGTCCTTCTGTCTGCTTGAATAAGGCAGTCATCCAGGTATGGATATATTTGGATTCCTCTTTGTCTGCAGTATGCAATTACTGGTGCCAGGCATTTTGTGAAGACCCTTGGCGCAGTAGATAAGCCAAAGGGCAGTGCAGAGAACTGGTAATGAGTTGTACCTGCTATAAATCGGAGGTATCTTCTGCAATTTTGTCTGATAGGGACACGCAGGTATGCCTCCTTGAGGTCCAACGTTACTAGCCAAGCCTTCTTTGCCCAGCATGGGAAGAAGTTGCTGTAGTGTGAGCATCTTAAATTTGGGTACTTCCAGGTATGTGTTTAGAATTGAAAGGTCCAGAATGGGTCTCCAGGCTTTGTCCTTTCGGGGAACCAGAAAGAGTCTTGAGTAAAATCCTTGTCCTTGCTCCTGTGTAGGAACCTGTTGAATGGCTCTCATGTCCATGAGTGCTGTAATTTGTCTTTGAGCCTCTGTCCATTGATTTGATGGCAAGTTTGGCATTCCTTTAATCCTTGGTAAAGTGTGAAAGTGGAACCTGTATCCTTGAGTTACAATATTTAGGACCCAATTGTCTTTTGTGATGATGTGCCAACTGTCTGCAAAAAGTGCAAGTTTTCCTCCCAAGGGAGCTGCCAAGAGTGATTTGCTTGGCAATCTGAGGGGCAAGTCATTGTGATTGCCTTCTGATAGTTTGAGACCTGTCTTCTCCTCCTTTCTGGGTTGTGGCACCTCATTGTCGTGGCTTGTAACAGCCTTGTGGCTGACCTCTGCCCCTTGGGCGTCTGTATTTGCCCCTCTGAGGTCTGTCAGAAGTTGGAAAGGTCCAGTTTTTGGTTGGCCAATTTCTGCTGAAACGAGGGGGTTGGACCTGTAAAAAATCCTTGACCGTCTGCATAGATTTTGCCTTATCCTCCATTTTCTTTAAAACCTCTTCTGCTTTCACACCAAATAAAATATCCTGCTGTAAGGGTGCATCCAATAACTTTGCTTTAACATGATAAGGTAAACTTTGTTCTTTTAACCAAGCATGCCTACGAATGACAGACCCTGTTACAGCTGCTCCGCAAGAAGCTTCCAATGAATCAAATCCACATTGCAAAGTATGTTTTCCCACTTGTTCTGCTGTATGCAACAAATCTTGCATTTCCTTGTAATCAGGCTGCTCTGTATGAGTGCTCATTTTTTGTTTTAATTGAGACATCAAATATTGTTGATATTTCAGCATGTGAAACTGGCAATTTAAGGCCCTCATAGCTAGAGTAGCTGAGGTATATACTTTCTTTCCCCATCTGTCTAGTGCTCTAGAATACCTTTCAGACGGCACATGATTTTTAGCAATAGAGGCCTTAACCCCTTTGGGACCTTGGGAAATGGTTTCTGGGTCAGCAACAGGGCTTTTATATAGGAATTTATGTGAGTCAGGGACTCTGTAATATCTGTCTGGTTTGGCTGGTGCAGGAGGTAATGAATCTGGGTTAAGGCTAGATTCTGAATAAATATCATCCACAATGTCTAACACAGGTGGAATAGCAAGGGGTCTGTGCTGGGGTAGTAAGAGGAACTCTTGGAGCCTTTTCTTAGAATCAGAGTAATCCTGGCCTTCCCAGTGGAAATGTTCCCTCATGGTATGTAAAGTTTCCCCAAAAGAGTAGTCTTCTGGGGGAGATGCTGAAGGAATAGACTTCTTCAGCATCAGAGTCTTCATAAGGGGGGAGTACTCCTGTTCCTCAGAAGAATCTGAGGTAATGGAAACCTGGTCAGAGGAAGCGTAGTCATCCTCCTGTCTAGGCCTTTTGTCAGACGAGGGATGGGAACCCCTGATTAGGGTAATTAAGTCTTCGGCCATCTTAAGCATCTGTTTCCTAGGCATGGGACCTTGCACTGGAGACTGCTGTACACGCTTCCTTACTTTTAATGGAGTTTTCAGTTTTGCAAAGGATTTAATAGTAAGTGTAGTCAGTCTGAAGACACCTGCAGCAACTGATGAGCTTTCAACTGTACCGGAATCCCCATCAGCCATGGAGTCGGAAGGGCCTAAAGATAAAGGCTCTGGAGGCCCTGCAATCTCCGCTTGTGAGTCGGATGCAGGCTGGAGTTTTAAATCAGTGGTCATCAGGGGCTGCGTAGGCGCCTCACTGAAAAATGGAGAACCGGCGAGTGGCCTAGCAGAGGCCACGGTGTCTGGTTTGGGTCTCGGCTGCCTATCCTTATCTTTGCACTTTTTATGCATCCCTGTCATCAGTTGCGCCGACGGCATGGTATAATTAAATTTTCTACCAAAATAATGTCGGGCGAAATCAGACTTTTAATAGTTCGTTTGTTAAACCTAGCACAAAACCGACAACCTGTGACGTCGTGGTCTGGGCCTAGGCAAGGGATACAATAAGAATGAAAATCCTTATGAGGTATTTGCTTCCAACAAGAAATGTAATTATTAACTTTTTCTGACATCAGACAGAGGCAAGACAAGGTTCCCCAATGGGGTACTTAGCTTTATTGAAGACTTTGGTCTGAAATTCGATTTGAAAATCTCAGGAGTCTGCTGACCGGCACTTGCAAACTGCTTCTGCTTCGGGCACTGCGCGGCAAGAAAGACTGAAGAAAATGTTGTCAGCTGCCTCTTTTATACCCCTGTTGCACTGACATCAGGGAAGAAGCGACAGCAACCGACGCCAGACCAAGACTTTGGAACTCGGGCCGACTGCCGGACCGCCTGATGGCAGATAACCCACGTGTGATGACTGCAGCAGTGTAACACGATGAACATCTATTAAAATAATCTGCTGTCCAATTAATCTTAGGTTTAAGAAACAAGATTAAAACCGTGAACATTTCCATAACTGCTTGCACGGCTTCTGTTTAGACATAGAAATAATGGGCTTTTGCATCTAATCACCGCCTTAGATGGTTATGGCTTTTCCTTTGTTCTACAAAGTAAAGTGTGCATTCATCATTTTAAATACTTGTATACACAAACACTCAACCTTGTATACAGTTTTATTATATCTTGTTCTTTGCAATTCTTGTTCTTCCCCAGGCTACGGCTGAACCTGGAAATCAAAAATAAAATAAACACATGTCAAGAACAAATAAAATGCGTCAACAAGGATTAGACAGTATTAAGTGGGAGGGCGTAAACAATCTTTCCACCCTGCTTAAAATAACAAAGGAAAGAGAGGTGACATAGGGAAAGCTGAATGTACAAAGACTACTGGTAAGCAATTTGGAAGACAGTTGTATGGCAATAGACCCATGAAGGGATTACTCTGGGGCAGACAAATTAGTAAAGACAGTACAGATAGAGCAGCAAACAGTGACACACAGAGAAGTAGATTATTCAAAGGATAAAAGAACAATAATTTTTACAGACAGGATTACTGAACATTAGTAAAGCCTGGCAGAGAGTCAGACTTGAACTTTGAAACAGATGCATTTTGCAATAGGAATATCCAAAAGCTTAAGAAGTGGTGGAGTATAGAGGCTGTAACATGTGTTAACAACTTTGGCTTGGATCACAAGTTACTGGGTAACAAAGAATAACAGGCTCAGAGTAATAACCAGAGTACAGCCTGAAAGAGGTAAGGAATCAAGAGTTACGGCTCAGGACAATTTGAGGCCAGATATTATACAGGACGCCTAGTTAGGACTACAGCACCACCTCATAACTGACAGTAGAGTATTATCATCCCCACCCCAGGTGTTTATGAGGCTTTACTATGGAAACAGTGTTTGGTACTACTCCACATACATAACTTGAATGCAGCACAATCCTGTACAGCAGTAGGTCATACAGAAGATTGAAATGACCTAGTGGCTAGGTAACGTTATAAAGCAGCAGATGTTATTTAGAATGATTTCTAACCTCCATCCACCATTAGTGGGGCAATATAGAAAAATTAATATTTTTGGAATATACAAATTTTACTCTGGCCAGCCTTGCTTTTGGAATAAGGAAGTATGCTACTTTATAGATGGCCCTAATCTGTGAGGAAAGCTTTCTAATTCACTCAAGATAAAGAGAGAGAGAGAGAGAGAGACGGACCTCATCAACCATCCCCCTCCATTTCCTATATGGAGTCTGTATCTCGTGTCACTTTTCACCATCTCTCTCTATTCAGTGTCACTCTCCTATCAAACTGTCACAGGTCTTCTCATACAAACCACCCACCTCTTTACTGGATGCCCTCATTTCCTCTTGCCTTCTTCATATCTGTCCAAAATCTCCTTCACCAGACTGTTCTGCACATGTGCCCAAACCACCATAATCTGTTCTAACATTTTCTCTAATTGGGAGTTACTTTGGCTTCTGCTCTAATGTCCCGATTTCTGCATCTGTCCCACAATGTGTAACCTACCACCCATCTCAGGCACATCTGCATCACCTCTAGCTTCAACTGCTCTGCCTTTACTGCCCAGGTGTCTGAACCATACAGTAGTACTGGTCGCACCACTGTTTTGTGCGCTTTACTTTTCAGTTTCTTTAGTAATTTTCTGTCATATGCTACCCCTGACACTGTGCCAGATGGCTGCAAACCCTCTTGTTCTAACTTTGACCTCTTCATTCAGACTTCCCTTCTCCTTGACCCTCTCTCCCAAAAATTTTAAGCTGTTAGCCTGCTCCACCGTTTTCCCCTTCTACTTCAATTTTCACTTAGTTGTAATGGCAACAAATGGGGGAAATCAGAACAATCTCCTGTACACTGTTCCATCCCATGTGTCTTCAGTTTTGCATTCCATTCCCCTACCCTTTGCTGAAGTTCTTGCAGAAGAGTCTACCTGTAATGCCACATCGTTTGCATACAGCAACTTCATTGACCTGTCCGCTCTGTCCTGTTTGCCATATAGTCCATCATCATTATGAACTGCAGTGGAACAGAGCAGTACCCTGATGCATACCTACTCCTAGGAGAAAGACAGCATTGAGTAAATCATGCTTCCAGATAACTTTAGTGAGCATCTGTTGAACAGGATGGCCACAAGAATCAAAGATACTGAGAGTTTTCGGTCTCTTAGTGGAGATCCAAATAAGCATTTTTTTTAAGCCAATATGCATTTTTTTTTTAAATCAAACCAATTGCAAGTTAAGGAAAAGAATTAAGTAACATGGTGTGTTTGTGGTACAATCAGGTAATCAGTATAGATGTAACAAGCTTAAAAAGACCGGGGAAATGAAAAATCAAAAATGGGTCTTAAGTGTTGGGAGGATGCACTGAGAAAACCTCAAACCACCACAATAAAACCAAACCAACCTTAATGGATGCAAGCCTATTACTAGGATACTTAGTGAGCCACTTAACAGACCTTTATCAAAACTCAAGATAGATAAATAAGGGTTTTGTGGTAAAATGAGTCCAAGTCATATCTGACACTCAGCAGCAAATTGTCAGTAGATGATCACAATCCACTTGAAGAAACAAGATTAGAAATGAAGAAACAGAAACTGTACTATGGCCTTTTCTAAAGCCATTGCATTGTCCAGGAAGGAGACAAGATTTGTAAATGAATTCCAAAGTTTGACAGTGAACCATTTAAAATATTTGGAAATTACATATAACACTGGACCTTGCAAAAATACAGATTCATAATAATGAGTGACATGACTTAGTAAGCATACAAAGTTGTCTGTTGTCTAGTAATCATTTTGGTATTTTTTTCTTCCACCCTTACCCAGACAGGTAGATTAGATAGCTAGACAGATGTAAACAGGGCGATATGTAGATTGGCAGACAGAGATTTGCAGGCAGGCAGATTAGATTACAAACAAGACATTGACATATGGGTAGACAGATGTAAGCCAGGAGATTTGAGAGGCGATAGCCTTCAAACAAAATTAAACAAGATAGTACAGTTGTGTAAGTATATTTACCACAACAAAAGAGGTTTGAATAAAACATCCGACCAGTTTCCAAAGCTTCGGGGAACCTTCAATCCACCCAGTTAGGTATCTAAAGCTGACCTGCTTAAAAAGAAAGGTTTGACTTGCCAATCCTTTCAAGGCTTCCATGTCAACTGAGAGAGGGAGGCCAAGCCCTGAGAATACATAGCTAGAAGTACACACACACACACACACACACACACACACACACACACACACACACACACACACACACACACACACACACACAAACAAACAAATCCCTCCCCACACTCCCACACCCACCCCCTGGGCAAAACATACTCAAAAATCTTAGGGGGATGGAGGGAGGGAGCAGCTACTGCAACACTGATTATTCAAATACCTACCGTTATAATAAATCTACTTGCACAACTCTACCATGTTCAATCAAACTGATCACTGCTGCAGCAGCTTTAGCTGTATGGGTAGATTACCATAGCTTACAACAACTGAGAGGTAGAAGGGACAGGATCCAGACGTCCCTGGAAAATGGTCCTAGCAAAGCCTAATCTATACTTAGAGAAGGAACCCAGCTTGTAATGCTTAGCAAAGATATGCAGAGAGGACAAAGTTGCTGTTTCTAAAATATTTGAATCCATCCTTTTCAAAAAACCCATACAAGTAGTTAAGGCCCTAACAGATTGAGCCTGGACCATGCCTGAAATAGTTTTGTTGCGATGAAAATAACAAAAGGTAACAGCCTGAGTCAACCATTCGGAAATAATCCATTTATAGAGATGGGGCATCCTTTCCTACCTTCTCAAGAAAGGAACAACTGATCCGAAGAACTGAAAGATTTTGTTCTGTCAGTATAGTATGAGAGTTGTCTGTGGACAAGATAATGGCATATCCTCTCTCTCTCGTTTTTACGTTCAGAAAAGCAAATGGGGAAATGGATAGTTTGGCTTAAAGTAAATTTGGGCATCACTTTAGGCATAATAAGGAATAGTTCTCAGAAACAGTTTCTGTGGAAAATGATATAGATAGACTGACTCACTATATGAACCTGCAACTCGGACACTCTTCTTGCACAGGTCAGAGCAATCAGTAAAACAGTCTTCCATGTTAAGAACCTCAAGTCAGCTTGATGAGCTGGTTCAAATGGAGCAAGTGCTAGCTTCTCTAATAAAAAATTATGTTAGAAGGAGCTATCAGTTTTATTGGAGGTCTCTTATGCAAAACCTCTTTCAAAAACATTATGACTTGAGAATGCATTGAAAAAGCAGGATCCATAGGCAGACATGCTTACATGGCCAGTAAATGAACCATGACAGAGGAATAAGAAAGGCCATAGGATAGCAACTCGCACAAATATCATAAAACCAGAGAACAACTAACCATGAATGGGTGCTGGTTATGTTATTGGCATCAGCTAGAAAACATCTTCCACTTGTTGATGTACGATTTTCCATCAGACTTTACTGCCTCCGCCATTACTTGCTGCATGTCCTCAGTAAACAGGTGACTAAAGGGAATGAAGATCCCATCATCCAGACCGTAGGTGAAGCTGACTGTTGTCAGGATGTATCAAATACCACTGCTCTTCTGCGAGTAGATCCATTCCAAGAGGAAGCTTGTGATAATTGTCCTGGACCATTTCCAAAAGGAGAGAACTTCTGCCTGGGCCAAAAGGAAGTCACCAAACTGATCATGGGGAATTCCATCTGAATCTTCAGAGGTACCCTAGATTATCAGTGGAAAGGTAGAAAAGCACTCAGGAACATTTCTGTCCAAAGAAAGGAAAAGGTGTCCAGTCCTGAATTAGAATTTTGCCAGCTAATTTCTCACAGAGAAGGCAAAGGTTTATCTGAGGAAGTACCCACAGATGGATCAAATCTTGGAAGCCCCTTATCTAGTTTACATTCATGAGGATCTGGCTTTGTTCTGCTCAGCTTGTTTTCTACACAGGATGTGGGATGACGGCACAGTGAAACTGTACTAGAAAGCTATACCCCAACACTAACATGGCTAATCTGCAAAGGAGTAAGACCAGTTTCTCCCTTGCTTGTTCAAGCACCACATGACCGAGTTATTGTCTAATAACTTAAGAAGGTCCAGGGAACCAACAGTGATTCAGAGAACTGAGTGCCTTGATTAGCCTATCCTTGGTGTTTCACACAACTTGTAAGTTTGCCCCTCCTGATGCTGCTCCCCAAGCAAAATATGAAGCATTTGTGGTGACCAACTGCTTTTGGAAGGAGGGAATGGATTTAGGGGTATCTGCTGTCTCCACCAAGTGATTTCTCTTCTTAAAAATCCAAGAACTGAAATTTGAAAACATAACTGGTGTTGATGCTGAGACCAGAGAGACTTCAGACACAACAGGTATTTTTCTCATATGGAGTCTTGCCAGGGAGGTATCAAGATTCATAGATGCAATGAGACCGAAAATCCTGAGATATTTCTTTGCAGAGACAGATTTCTTTGCAGAGAACGGAAATCCTAGAAATAGATATATATTTTTCCTGTGGAAGAAAATCTCTCTGAACTCCGAACACAATCCTGTGTGATGGGAGTCTAAGCCTTTTGGATGGTCTATTGAAATCTTATATAACAGATCTCTCACCAATGAGAAAAAGACTCAGACTCTGCAAAGATAACAAAGTCATCCAAATATGGAAAATTGTAGATACCCTGTAGCCGGCAATGAACTATAACTGGAGCTAGACACATTGTGAACACTCTTGGTGCAGTGGACAGCCCAAAGGACAAGGCACAGAACTAATACGAGCCAGACAAAGCCTTAAGAAATGCCTGAAATCTCCATAAATTAGGGATGTGATAGCCATCTTTTAAATCTAGTATCCCTAGAAAACATAAATGAGGAAGCAGTAAAACATTGTTAAGTGACAGCATTTCGAACATAGGCAACATCACCCTAAAACACATCCTTGTAGGGCTATAGGTTTCTTGGCATCCTCCAGTAGTGTGCTCACCACTCCCCCAACGACATTAACAGAAGTCCACAAACTTGAACTTCTGCTTGCCAATTATTCCCCTAAAAAGAATAAAGGCCACCACTTTCAAGCATCATTATAAACTGGACCAGTGTATGTCCTTCAACAAGTTTTTGCCTGAAAAACTTTCTGCTTTGACTACACAAATGGCCAGCACACTACTAGGATCCTCTATTGTATCTCTCTAACCTACTAGCAGGCACCACAACCTACCATAGCCCACTCCCTAATACCATTCTCTATTGCAATTGTGTTTCTTCCCTGAGAATTTAGCACTCAAGACTTCATTTGCTACTGTCTTTGTTCACTTATCCTAATGCCATCTCTCAAAGACATTCTTCCAAACTGTAACCTGCTATTTTAACAGATACTAGTTCCCTTGGTAGCTCTAACATTTTGGTAATCCGACCCGAAGCTCAGACACTAGAGCTAACTGAGTGTTTCGCAGACTCGCTCCATATCAGCCTCGTGGCTCTGCCTATGTTCACCCTTACTACACTTGATATCACTCCACTCCCATACCCTACCCCCATTGCCCACCCACACCCCACTTTCCTTACACTTATACTTCTAGTCACTCCCTCGACAGTATACCCAATCAAAACACCATCTACTACACTAACTCATCATTAAATCTTCTACACCCCTCCCACTTCAATCACTGCTACACATAAAACATCCTTACCTAAATCAAACGTAAACTACCTACTATAACTCCTCCAGTAACAAAAAAGCTATCATCCAGCCCTCAAAGATGATCATGAACCAGCTCAGCTGTACTTCCCGACAACCACTGTTACTTCTAACATAAGCAGCATATAACACCTCTTACCATTCCAACCTAAACAAGCCTTCCCTCTTCCCACTCCACCTCTAATAGCTTCCATCAAACACCCAAAACAGTAAACATCCCCATACGTAGCGCCATCTTCAATATCAAATCTACACCATACACAGTTTTCCCTTCTCTCTCACCCAAACATACCTAGCATCTCTCAGACATATGATAAACACAATGCTAAAAATGAACTCAGGTGAAATCCAAGGCTGAGGATGAACAACTCATCAAATGTTTAAAAAAGTTTAAATGCATAAAACCATACCGCAATAAAATCAATAACAGTTGGCAAGCACTTTCACAGTCATTTTTTATGTATTAAAGTCTTTTAAAAGTTATTTGAGAAGTTGTGCATCTTTAGCCATGGAGCTCACCTACGTTACTTTTTAGCATTGCATTTTGTTTGCCCTTGGTGCGTTCATTGCCAGTCTGTCCGTTTTATACTACTTTATGATAAACAGTCAGATTCTTGAAAACTCTAGTCAACACAGCATCCAAGCTAATGCTCAGTGGGGACATAAAATCAAACTCTGGCCCAACCTATGAACCGTACAACTCATCCTCACAAAATGACATGCAAACTCATTCTACTCTATCTACAATCATTCCTCCTAGAGACAAGTCTGATATTCTACTATTAAATATTAACATAAGAAGTGTCAACAACAAAATTCATGAGCTGCAGGCTAACTTTTCCCCTATACTTCCATGATACTGTACCTCTCACTGAAACATGGCTAAAATCTACCAGCCCCCAGTAATGAAATACTACCGCCAGGATATAATAGCATACTTACAGACAGAATTAACAGAAGAGGAGGAGTCACCCTACTCTTTAAAAGCCACCTCTCTACAGAAACTTCAGATGAAAAAACTCTAAACCTTAATGCTGAAATAGTATTTGCTAAACTAAACATTAACCCCAACAAATATATATATTATAGGTATATATATGCCACCAGGGGATAATATCCAATCATTAGAAAATATACTACACTGGTGCAGGAAAACATTGCCTCAGGAAACAATTATGGGAGACTTCAATGTAGACTGGCTAGACTGCAACTCCACAAACACCAAAAATTGCATCAACATGCACGGTTTCAGACAACTCCTCCAGTCCCCACTAGTTTTAATAAGCCACCCAACAAACACTCCTCTTTAGACTGGATATTTAACAAATAGGCAAGCCCTCTACTCCTACTCTGGCTGTCTACCAGACAGTCTCAGTGACCACGTCCCAACTTATTTACTTAGGAAACGAGCTAACCCAACTAAACAAACTTTTTTTTTTTTAAATGTAAACATCTTAACCCTGACAACCTTAGACATTAACTGGATACCACTGAAACTTCTATCCCTACACGAAGCAACAGACTACTTCAACTCTACCTACTTCAACTCTACCTTCCTATCTAGAATAAGTTCTCGAGCCTTTAGCTTCGTCTTTCGGCTTTTCCCGGTTAGGGGTCGCCACAGCGGAACTCAAGTCCGCTAATGACTGGCAGTAGACTTTTATGGTGCCGAGTTGCCAGCTCGACACCCAACCTTCAACGAAGGCACGCCCATTCATGCATGTCTTTCGGAACGCCACTCGACCGCGGGGAGGACATGCAGACTCCACACAGAAGACACTCCTCACACTCCAGTCGAGAATCAAACGGGAGAACCTCTTGCTGTGAGGCAACAACGTTACCGCTGCACCACCGCGGAAGGTTAAGCCTTTAGCAGAAATACACGTGTAAAATCTAACTATGCCCCATGATTAACTAAAGAAACAGAAATCACTACTAAAATCTAGAGACAAGGCTTGGGCAACTTGGAACAAAAAATCCCAAACCACTCTATTGTGCCATTAGTAAGTCTGGTGCTCAACAATTAGAAGTTATGTCCTTACCATAACGTTCCATGTGGAGTGTTCATCTCGCCTTTGTTCTTACACCTGGGTTTGGAGCCGATCCTCGGCTCCGTGTCGGCCGCTTGGCAAGCTCTGCATCGAGAAGAAGCTCGAGACCAACCTAACTCCCACAATCCCCCTCTGCCTTTACCTCAGATCTAGTTTGCAAGCAAACCAGAAGTCAACAGAGAGAATAACACATTCATGCCAAGAAGAACATAACTGAAAAGAAACATACATATATATATATATATATATATATATATATATATATATATATATACACATATACATATACATATACATATATACACAACCACTGCGTAAGGCAGAAGCAGGAGAAACCAAACCAGACACCAAATTGGACGTTCTTCCTCAGGGTGGGAATGTAAGAACAAAGGCGAGATGAACACTCCACATGGAACGTTATGGTAAGGACATAACTTCTAAATGTGAGTGTTCAATCTCGCCGTTTGTTCTTACACCTGGGTAGCGTCCCTAGCTCCATGTTCCTGAGGAACTCACGGGAGAACGTTCTTGAGCACAGTGGAACCAAAGGTTGCCCTGTCCCTAGAAACCCTGTCTACCTTGTAATGAGAAATGAATGTATGTGGTTTAGACCAAGTGGCAGCTGCACAAATAGTGTCTAATGGTAGGTGAGCTGCATGAGCCAGGGATGTAGATACCGATCTTGTAGAGTGCCCCTTGGGTTTGACAGGTAAAGTTTGTTCCGAAGCAGCATAAACAAAAATAATGCAATCAGTTAGCCATTTGGGAAGGGTTCGTTTAGTAACTGCTATACCTTTCCTGCTGTCTGCAAAGGCTACAAAAAGTTGATCTGTTTTCCTGTGATCCTTTGTTCTATCCAAGTAAAATCTAAGTTGTCTATTAACATCCAACTTGTGTAACATATATTCCAACTTACTGGAGTGGTTTTTGAAAAAGGTAGGGAGCTCAATGGATTGATTAAATGTTATTAACGGAGCAAACTTTGGGGAGAAAGAGTATCTCTTCGCACTAATCCATCCTATCAGAGTGAAAGATCAAATAAGGGTGTTTAATAGAAAGAGCCTGAAGCTCTGACACCCGTCTGGCCGATGTAATGGCCACCAAAAAGAGGGTCTTCCACGACAAATATTTCAAAGGACAAGAAGAGGCTGGTTCAAACGGTGGTAGCATCAACTTAGATAATAGAAGTTTGAAGTTCCAAGGTGATGTAGGAGTTCTAACTGGTGGTCTAATACGGAAAGATCCTTTCAGAAAGGCCTTACAAAGTCTGTGAACCATAATAGGAGCCCCACATTCTTCCACATGAAAGTTGGAAATGGCAGCCAATTGCACTCTCAAAGTGGTAGGAGAAGCTCCTTGGTGGAACAATTCAGTCAAAAACTCCAAGATCTTATTTAAAGGCGCTATAACAGGGTCCAATTGCTGTGTATTTGCCCAGTGAACAAAACGCTTCCATTTACTAGTGTAAGTCTTTGTAGTGGAAGCTTTATGAGAAGCCACTAGTATATTCTGAACTGCAGGCGAAAGAAGATCAGACCTGGCTAAGTAGGGAAGCGGAGCAGCCAAGCTGCAAGTCTGAGTGAAAGTAGCGAGGGGTGGGGAGCCCCTGACGAGTGGGTCAGTAGATCCGGCTCCGGGTCCAGGATCCAGGGCTCCCAAATGCGGTGTGCCAGAAGAAAGGGAAACCAGATTTGACGAGGCCAGAATGGGGCAATGAGGATAATCGTCCTTTGCAGGTTGTTGGCTTTCTGCAGAAACTTTGCAATCAGGGGAAAGGGAGGAAAAGCGTAAAGGAGACCCGGGGGCCAATCGTGAACCAGAGCGTCCCTGGGGACTTCCCCTGGAGGGGGTAACAGGGCAAAATAGCTCCTGCATTTGGCGTTCATTGGAGACGCAAAAAGATCGCAGGAAGGCTGGCCCCATTTGCGAAAAATCTCCTTCGCAACTGACTGTTTGAGGGACCACTCGTGAGGCAACAGGATTGCTCTGCTCAACCTGTCGGCTATGACGTTGGATGACCCCGGGATGTGCGTTGCTATCAGAAAGCGACCCGTGGACTCCGCCCATTGCCAGATTCTCATGGCCTCTCTGCATAGCTGATAAGACTTGGTTCCCCCTTGTTTGTTTATGTACCAGACTACGGACATGTTGTCCGTCTGAACTGCAATAGTCCCTAGAGGAAGAAGGGGAGCAAAGTGTTGCAACGCTAGAAACACTGCCCTCAACTCTAGAACACTGATGTGCAGATTGTACTCTAAATTGGTCCATTCGCCTTGGACGGTCTGTCCCTGAAAGATGCCCCCCCCCACCCTATCAGGGAAGCGTCCGTGGTCACCGTAGCTGTCGGCGTGGGTAGCACAAATGGTCTTCCGCTGGAAAGATTGCAAGTCCGGAGCCACCAGGCTAGGTGTGATTTGCATGTCTTTGTGATTAGAATTTCGTGTGTCAGAGGTAGCTGTTGGAACGACCATTGTGCAAACAGTAGCCATTGTAGAACTCTCATGTGCAGTCTTCCCAAGGGTATCACAATGAGAGAAGCTGCCATGAGACCCAAAACCTTCAGAACCAGCTTTGCTGGGGATTTTCTGGATGACAGAAGAAGAGATATGTGGCTTTGTAGTGAGGCTATCCTTTCTGGAGGAGGTCTTAGAATTAAACAACGCGTAACCAATTTTGCTCCTATGAATGAGATATGCTGTGATGGCTGTAGTAAAGATTTTTCGAAATTTACGGAAATTCCGAGATGAACACAAAGCTGTAGTGTGTAATCCCTGGCCTGAATCAGTTGACGCTGGGTGGCGGCAGAAAGGAGCCAGTCGTCCAGATACGGAAACACCTGGAATCCCAGGCGTCTCAAGTGAGACGCTACCACTGCCATGCATTTGGTGAAAACCCTGGGGGCTGAGGTCAGACCAAAGGGCAGGGCTCGAAACTGAAAGTGACTGGCTCCCAGCCGGAAGCGCAAGTGATCCCTGGACGCCCTGGCCATTTTGACGTGGTAGTATGCGTCCTTCAGATCTATTGAGCACATCCAGTCGTCCTTCTGTAAAAATGGAAGGATCGATTGAAGCGTGACCATCCGGAACTTTTCTTTCTTGACGAAGGTATTGAGATTGCTTAGGTCCAGAATTGGCATCCAGTCCCCTGTCTTTTTTGGAACTAAAAAGAACCTTGAGTAAGTTCCGAATCCTCTTTGGTCCGCTGGGACTGGTTGGATTACTCTTTTTTTCTAGCAGCTTTGAAATTTCTATAGCTGCAGGGCCTCGCAGATGGGGCGGCACATCTGGGAGTCTTTTCTGCGGAATTGGGGGCAATAGGAAGGGTATTCTGTAACCTCTGGTAACAACGCTTTTTACCCAATTGTTTGATGTAAGACTTAGCCAGGCCTGAGGGTATAAAGCTAAGTGACCCCCGACTGCCTCCAGAGCAGGACAGTCGGGCCTCCTCTCAGGAGTGCTGGAAAGGTTTCCCAGGGGGTGTATCCCTGTCACCTTGGTTTTGCGGACCCCCTCTGCCGCCAGGGCGGCGTCTTCCACCTCTGCCCCCTCCTCTGCCTCTAGAGGGGGCATCACCCTGTGTGCCTGGGAAAGAGCCTTGGGGTTTTCAAAACCACATTTTTCCACCACGTTGCCCTTTGGGGTACGGTCTGGATGGGGTGGAAAAACGGACTCCGACAGCAGACAGAGTCTTTCCCTCTTGCTCACACCGGGTAAGGGTCTCCTTTACTTTGGGGCCAAAGAGAGTGGCACCATCAAATGGGGCGTTAGTAAAGGAAGACTTGAAGGCTTCCGCAAATGAACATAAGCGCATCCAGGATTGTCTACGAAGAGCAATCGCTGAAGCTGCTGCCCTACTCGATCCTTCGGCTGCATATGAGATCAGCCTCATGGACGAGTTTGCAATAGATGTAAGTGTATTGAGATGTGCTGTAACCTTCTCTGAAACAGCAGCATCTGTAGTACCCTGGAGGGTATCTCCCAACTCTTTGATTAGATCCCTCTGTAGCCGTGTGAAGTGGGTCAAATAGTTCAGGGATCGCATAGAAAAAGCCGCTGAACTAAAAATGCGCTTCCCATACCTGTCCATAGTCCTAGAATCTCTGTTAGGCGGATGGACAGATGAGGAAGATTCAGACATCTCCTTTTCGTGGCGCTGCCACCACCATAGCGTCCACTGGCACTCCCTTTGTCAGATAAGCCTTATCTTGGGGGGCAGTAATATATTTGTTAGGCTTTCTAGGGACTGGCTCCACCGTGTCAGGCTTCTCCCACGCCCTTCGAGCAATCAGCTCCATCAACTCATCGAAGGGCGGAGTGACCCAGGAGGAGGAAGGGCGAGCACCGAATGCCTTCAGCAAAACTGACTCATCCTCAGAAGGGGGAAGGGATTGCCAATCACCTCTCTGCTTTAGGATCTCCAGGATGTCAGAAAAGGAGACATCCTCTGAGGGTGACTTTGGGGACCCTTCTGACTCATCCAAGTCCGTGTCCGATGTCAATGATTCCTGTGGAGAATCTAAGTGTCTCCTCTTACACAATCTTTTCCTCGGAAGTTCCTCGGGGGGGGGCATCCGAAGAAGCCTCCGAGGAAGAGGGGGCACCCTCCAGGGGTGGCTGAGACACTGGTGCTCGATGCTTAGATGTAGCCGTGGGTGCAGAGGAGGATAACGGTCCTTTATGGGAAGGAGAAGCTGTTTCTGCTGACGTGGTTGTCTGAGTAGACAACACCTTCCTCATGAGGTCGAAGGCCCCCGGGTCCCGAGTCGAGGTATCTCCCGGTTCCGAGGAAATCGGAAGAATTCCCGAGACAGGCACCGAAGGCATCGACCCTGAGGACGGAGCCGAGTCGATCCGAGCCGAGGCTCCGAGAGGGAGCGTCGGAACCGAAACATTGGTCCGACTCTCAGTCCCGGACCCAAGGATGGATCTTCGGCTCAGAGACTCCAGTACCGGTTCTGACGGAGTCGAAGTGAACGGAGCCGACCGAGAAAAAGAAGGGCTCCACAATCACCAGATCAGCCTCTCCTGGCTCCGAAGACTGGATAGGCCTCGGAGGAGGAACAGGTGGAGATAAGGGAAGGCCTTCGAGTCTCGACACCAACTGGGAGGAGACAGATGAGTTTGGATAAGGCCGTATTCTCCATTAATTTCTGCACCACGCGGTCTACATCGGTGTCGGAGAGGGGCCTGGAAGAACGCGTCGAAGTAATCTAAGACGGAGCCGACCTCAACAGTGCCGGGGGAGGGAGCTCCGTCACCGGTTCCAAGACTCGAGGCTCGTAAACTGACAACAGTTCAACACTCGGCCCCGAAGTCTGTGGAACCGGTGATCGAACTTTGACTGAAGAGCTCGGAGCCGATGACCTGAGCTCTGACGTCTTTGATTCCTTCGAGGATTTGGATGTCTGGTCTGATGCATCCAGAGCCTCTTGAAAAGCAGGCTTCAAAAGTCCCCCATCCATAAGTTTCCTGCGCCTATCTGTCATGACCCTTCCACTGAAAGAATGACATATTGAGCAGTCTTCTTGCAGATGGAGAGGGCCAAGACAGTAGACGCAGGAACTATGATTGTCAGTCACAGACATCGTCTGCCCACATTGGCAGCGTTTAAAGCCAGACTTAGCTTTCTCAGACATGTCACAAAGTTAGGTACAGCAAACAGTGAAATAGCCATTATGTCCAGTCCAGTAAATTTGTCTATTCCAGAAAAAATTTTGTCAAATCCTGTAAATTAGTCAATCCAAAGTTAAAGGGTGGGGTAGGCCCCGAGGGAAAACTCTATATACGGAACCGAGAAACCCTCGATACACTACTCACACACACAGTCACTTAAAGAACAATTTTTTTAGAAAAAAATAGAAGAAATATATAAGAAAATAATTAATCTTAGCTTGAGGTGGCCCGAGCTCATCAAATCTGATGCGAACGTTGCAGCGGCAAACTAGATCTGAGGTAAAGGCAGAGGGGGGATTGTGGGAGTTAGGTTGGTCTCGAGCTTCTTCTCGATGCAGAGCTTGCCAAGCGGCCGACACGGAGCCGAGGATCGGCTCCGAACCCAGGTGTAAGAACAAACGGCGAGATTGAACACTCTCACATCATATCTGTTTGGCTGCATTCATTACCCACTGTCGGTGAATCTCAGTTCCTTCCATCAGCATAGCTCTACATTTTCGAACTTCCCTCCCTAAGGACGTTAGTGGTATTAGTGGTGTTGTCCTATTCATCAGTGCTTACCTGCCTGTTTTTAGCTATGGTCTCTGCTGAGGACACTATTTTTTACCACCTGCATTACTTTCATTTAGCACCCGACAAATATTCTTTACTGACTTGTTGGAGCATGGTGCAACTAGTTGACCTTACTGTATCTGTGTTTTTTGTTCTTGCATCCTTAAACACAGTGTAGGTGTACAGTTCAATTTGCTGTTTTTTCCCCCAATATTGTTGATCCTTTAAATGCAGTGAGAGTATTACAGGGATAACCCCCCTCCCCATTCTTAATTGGTGTCATTTTTATTTTCTTTTATTTCTGTTTGACTGAGATTGGCTATGATATTGTTATTGCTAAGCCCGTTCAGAGATAATTCTCCCTTCCCCTTTAATTGGTGTAATTTGTTTTTATTTCTTTCTGTACTGACTGGGATTGCCTCATATTAGTTGTACTGCTAAGCCCCTTCTGGTGTTTCCTTTTCATGTGCCTATGATGCTATATTGCTTTGTTTTACCTGATAAAGTGTACTAGTAGTGTTTTAAATATGTCCGGTCACTTGGTTCCTATACTGTCTATGTATAAAATAAGTGTTCTGATTACTTACTCTGTAACCAGCTTAAATCTTACCTTCATATTTTTTCCTATCCTTTTTGCAGGCTACAGACTGTTTTTTGTTGGTGGTGGTGCTCATTTCTTGTTGTGGGTTAGTCCTGCTCCGTTCACCCTTGCTCTGCTCATGCTCACTTCACTCTTACCCTACCCCTATTTCCACCCACCACCACTTATTTTCTTTATGCCCAAGCAAACAACACCCCGGATCTACTCTCCAATCACTTCCTTCTTCCTCTTTTTAAACCCCTCCCTCTGCTGTTCTCAGTCACATGCCCTTGTAGTACCTCCTAGTCTCTACCTCCTCTCACTACTGCTTACCTCATCACCTTTCTTTCTCTGTTGCTTACATTCTTTTTCTCATAATTAAATTCCATCACTCTTTGCACTACTACACTCGCCTATTGTACACCCTCCGCCTCCACCTACTTCACTTTTCCACTTTCGTGCAAGGCTATAAAATCGAATGCTATCCCTCTGCTACACTCTCACTTGCAACTCTACTCATTCTCCATGCATATCTTATCAATTTATCATCAACAATTATATCCGTAGACACAACACTATTCTCTTACCTTTTAAACTTCTACATTACGACAACCCTCAGTTATCCTTCTACTGGTATAACCAACTAACTACCAAAGAAAAATCCAAGATATTGTACTCTAACACCAATAAAACATCAGATATCCATCCCAACCCAGGCCCCTACTGCAATTCCCATTCAAATGTTCAATTACCTTCCGTCTCCTGTTTTTCGATTTCAATCCAGAACCACATCAACTCCAATTCAGATACCTCACTACCTACTACTTGTAAGTCTAATCTTCTAACAAATTTCAACCTCAGAAGCCTCAACAAAATTCCTGAATTCCATGCTACCTTGGACACCTACTCTCTACACATTGCAGTCATTACTGAAACCTCGTTAAAACCCCACATTAGGGATTCTGAAATAACACATGGCTACAATATTATAAGACAGGATAGGCTAAATAAGTGAGGTGGACGCATAGCAATTATGTTTAATGACTCTCTTAATCTTGAAAAACTAAAAACTAAATTGTACCTCTCTAGACATCCCTACTGCTGAAATTCTAATCACTTACCTACATGTTAATCCTCACAAAGCCATTAATATCATTGCCATCTACCACCAGGTAACAACCTGCATAACATTGAATCCCACCTCTCCTGGTCATCTTTTTCTCTAACTCGGAAACCATCATCCTATGTGAATTAAACCCTGACTGGTTGTCCTGCTCCTCAGACTCTCCTACCACCTTCATTAACTTGTACAACTTCCCTCAAACTATTAACTATCCCACGCACTGATAAAGTCTCTAATAAAAAATCGCTTCTGGACTGGATGTTAATAAACAAGCCTAATCTAGGGTACCTAGCAGGTTGTCTACCAGTCACATTTAGTGAACATACCCCTACATTTCTAATCAGAAGAATATATATCCAAAATGGTATTCCTTTCAAATACACCCGTAGCAAAAAGAACTTCTCCCCCAACACTTTCAATACACTACAACACTGATTGGTCCCCATTAAAAAACGTGCAACTAGACCTTGCTGTTGAATGCAACAAAGTCCTTGAAATATTAAATAACCTTGCCCCCTTAAGGAAAATTTGCCAAAAATCCAAACAGCTCCCTTGGCTAACTAATGAAGCAAAACGACAGAGCCTGGATTCTTTACCATACAACCAAAAACACAACTGACTTCTCCCTTTATCAGCATTTTAGAAATAAAACTAATTAGAGTCATTAGTAATAAAAAAAAAAAAACAAAAAGAAAATACTTTACCTGCCAACAAAAATATCAGCATAACCCACAAAAACATCAATCACCTCCTTAACCCTGGTAAAACCTACACCCCTGCTCCCCTCACTAATAATACCTCGCAGCCCTTATCCTCTCAGTTCAACTCTCAGTTTATCGACTATCACTGCTCTCAAACCAATCCTACCACTCATAGTCCCCATCCTCAACCTCTGACACCAACTCTTTTTGCTTTAAACCCATTAAAACTTCCTACATAAAAAAAACTATCTAACCTAAAATCCTGCTGCCTGTCTGCTGACAAGCTTCCAAATGAGCACCTAAAACTTGCTGCTCCTTCCATTGCCTACCCCATATCCATACTAATAAACCACTCTCTCTGAACAGTATATGTCCAGCCTACAGAAAATGTCTCATATCATACCACTTCATAAAGGCAGCCCATCTAGAGATATTGCAAAACTACTGTCCCATAGCAATCCTCTCTCC
The DNA here is from genome assembly GCF_019279795.1 of Protopterus annectens. NCBI lineage: Eukaryota > Metazoa > Chordata > Ceratodontiformes > Protopteridae > Protopterus > Protopterus annectens. Next base: position 710,802,441 of record NC_056749.1, on the reverse strand, counting down.
CATTGCCAAAATCCTACAGAAATGTATTCATCAGCAACTCATCACCTCACTAACAACCTACTGTCCCAGCTCTGAGCATGGTTTCAGGCCTAAACACAGTACAAACGGCTCTCACTTCCTTTACAGATACTATTCACTGCCTCAAAAATAAAGGACAGCTAGTCTTGGCTATTTTCCTAGACATGTCAAAAGCTTTTAACACTGTATCCTACCAGCATCTACTTAATAAACTTGCCACTTATGTCACTATCTTAACCCTAACATGGCTCCATAGTTATCTGTCAACAGGCTACCAAATGGGCAAACACCCTTTCTCCTCTATTACCAATCACCACAGGGGTACCGCAAGGCTCCATACTTGGGCCCCTTCTCTTTGTCATATTTACCAATAACCTCAATACTGCCACCATCATCAGTATGCCGAGGACTCCTCATCTGCTCAGCCCACTCTTTTGTAGAACTGCAAAATAAAATGCAAAAATCTTTCCAAGATATTGAAAATTACCTCTCCAATCAACTCATTCTTAACCCAAATAAGACAAAGCTCATATTCTTCTCCAACAAAACATCCAAAATTCAGCACAACATCCCTCTTCATACATTCCTCCAATGGGACAATAACCAAAGCCAACAATCAGACCAAGCTGCTTGGAATTACAATAGATGATACTCTAAAATTTTACAAACACATATGCCTTACAATCAAAAATGTTCACTCCAAACTGGGTGCTCTCTACAGGGTTAAGCCTTACCTTTCACAAGCTAGACTTGCCACAGCCAGATCTCACTTGCTATCCACCCTCCTCTACTGCTCTCAGATCTTTACAAATCTATCCAAAGCTGAACTAAATAAATTAGAATCCTGCTATAAAAAATAGCTATGTCTGCAGCCAATCAACCCCATAAAATGCATCACTGTTCAGTTCTCAGATAATACAACTGTCTGGAGCTTCCCAACCAGTTAGTGCTAAAGCAACTTTCTATTGCCCATGAAATCATTTACAACCCCGAAAACTGTCCAGCTCTTTCAAATCTGTTATAGCTTAACACTAACTGCAGGCTTCTAAGGTAATCCAATAAAATAATGCTAAAAGTATCTCTGTCTCACAACTATCAAGGCAACTCCCTCTTCTTCTTACGGCTTTTTCTGGTTAGGGGTTGCCACAGCAGATCACCATCCGCTCATGATTGGCAGTGGAGTTTTACGGTGTCGAGTTGCCAGCCTGGCACCAAACCTTCCACAGAAGGTACACACACGCACGCACTCACGCCTAGGGCCAATTTAGTGTGTCCAATCCACCTACAGCACATCTTTGGGATGTGGGAGGAAACTGGAGCACACGGAGAAAACCCATGCGACCACAGGGAGGACATGCAGACTCCACACAGAAGGCACCCCAGCCGAGGATCGAACCAGAGAACCTCTTGCTGTGAGGTGGCAATGCTAACCGCTGCACCACCATGGCCACCCCATCAAAGCAACTCCCTCTACTCCTATTAAAATTGCCAAGGACTGGAACAATCCTCAGCATATCTTACATATTCCAAACCTATCCACATTTAAAATTACCCTAACAGACTATCTATGTTAACTGGCTTTGCACCTGTATTCCTCCTGTCTAGTTTTCTTCATTCTATTTTACTTCTCTTCTAGTGCATTAGATTTTCCTTTTTTCTGCTCATTTGTTGTATTACTTGCAAATTTGCCCTTTTGGAGAATGTACACGTTAACTACCTATTTTTTATTTTTGTTCTTAAATTTTTACTCACTATGTATAGCTAGCTATTCCTTCTAATATTTCTGTGATCATGAAACACTTACACCAAATATCAAAAAGTATGTTTGAAACTGCTTACCTAGAGTTTAATTTTCGTACTGTTCTGGGGCTTTTCTCCCCGGGTCTCTGCTGAAAATGGGTTTCTGACCCAGTCGAATACTACCCGGTTAACAAATGTAAATAAAATAAATACATACATACTGGGAACTTGGAAATAAAGCAAAGCTGCAAATTAAGCAAGGCAAAATAAATTACTACTCAGAAAATCAAAGCACCGCAATAATCCACAAAACTTCTGGACAGTTATGAACAATATACTTTTACCAGGCAAATTTAGTACACCCTCTACCCCGAATAATTCAGACAATATTGCTACTCAATTTAATAAATACTTGAACTATATTAGCACTAACAATCGAACACCCTCATCTATGAGGACTATCACTGCCTCTTCCTATATTAAATCCACCTTCTCCGTGCAACACTGAGCAGAGTGGAGGAGAGGTGTTGACTACAACTCTTAGCAGAGATAAATACGTATCCTGTTTTTTTCGATTATTTATACTGATTATTGTTTCTAGCAATTTATATATAGCACTTTTTATTGCCTGCTGCACAGTTTTTGAGTGCATTTTTACTGCTATTAACTAATCTGCATGGGTAACTGATTTGTTTGCAGTTAAAAAAAGCATTCTGTAGAGTCTCATTGCTCCTTTATCTGTTTAAAAACTTTCATTTTGTGGCTTTCTGTAGTGCTTACTCTCTGTAGGCCAATAGCTTTAGTATTGTCCCCACCCTCCGTTCCTGTTGGTGCCTTGCTGTTATACTTGGTGGCTTTGCAGTTGCCCACCCCTACTGTAAATCTGATCTGGGACACCACTTCCAGTCTAGTGTCATTAGCACATTCTACCTAATACAGACAGAACATTTGATAAGGCCTTCTGTTTCTCCTTCTTCTCTTTCAAAAAAAAAAAAAAAAAAGTTTTGCCTGAATCTCCTTGGTTCTGACTGTGCTTCTCAAACATTTTGGAAATATAATAAATGCTCTAAAATATACTCTATAACTGTAATTGCCTTAATATTGCTACAATGCAAGTGCTCTAGGTTGCACTGCATCTGAAGTGTGTGTGTGTTTTAGCTGCTTTTCTGTATATAAAGACTTCTCTGTATATGTAGACTAGCTACTTATTCTGCTGTGTTACTGCCTCAAATCGTTTTTCAGTTGTGCACTTGCCTCATTTAAAAAAGTTTTAAATTGCTAATTTTGTAGAGTTTTAATTGCATTTACTGTTTAGGACTACACACTCAAGTGTGTTAGACTTTTCTGTGTTTATTTACAGTATTATTGCATTGTTTAGCCTGTTTCAACAAAAAAATATATACTATCTTGTTTGCTCGTTTCCCACCTTTCCGAGCCAGTCCATATCCCAGGCTTTGCTGGTCTCAGGACTTTATTTTCTGTGCTCAGAGCTATCCACACCTTGCTGTGGTAGAGGGAAGTCCTACTGCTTACCAGTGGGACTGATGAGCATTGTGCTGCCTATCTAACGCTAGAGGAGTTGTTTCCAGCTCTGAAATTGTAATTTTATTAGCCTTTTTGGGCTGATTTCTATCCCTTTCAACTTTCTGGTTTAAAAAACGCGTGTGCTTGCACATTGTGCTGCACTGCGAGGCTACAGTTAAACTATTCCAGGTGCCAGAAAGTCTGCTCCTCAAATTTTCCCTTAGAACTAGCTGGTTTCTCAGTAGTAGCACTAAAATCTGAACCCCTGTGACTAGCACTTGCTCTAGAACCTGTTGGACAGCACTAGGAAGCCTGAAACTGATTCAAGCACTCAGCTCTCCTTGTCAATAAGGAGAATCAATCATAGGCACTAAACAGCCTATAATTGCAAAGTACCTTGCAAAGGTAAGGGAAAACAGCTCTTAAACTTTACAAAAAAGCACCTAAACAGGCATGTCCAAGGGTCAGCTTTCGGTGATTTCTCCTGTCCACCTGGTGAATCTGGGCATACTGGGGCAGTGCGGCAACTGCCTCATGTACACAGACAATCCTCTCCTCCTACCACCAAACACTACAACCTGCAAGAGATGCATTTACATAGCCAAACTGGAAGCAAAGCTCTCTCCGGCCAAGATTGTGCTAGACAGTCAAGAGAAGGTTAAAGTACAGTTTTGTACCTACCATAAATGTAGATGTCCGATAGGTATGCATCTGCAGTCATAACATATGGGTTGTCCTGCCTCAGGCAGCCCTTCGGTCGTCCGGATTCCAAAGTTTGGGTCTGGCCTCGGCTGATGTCGCACTTTCCCCGACGTCAGAGCGTCTGGGGTATAAAAACATCAGCCGACGCCATTTTCCTCAGTTTTTCTTGCCCCAGATGCCAGGTGCCCTCTATGAAGGCTAAATTTGGATAAAAATGCCAAAAAATTCCAAACAATGCAAAAAAAAAATTATATATATATATATATATATATATATATATATATATATATATATATATAAATAAATAAATATAAATATACAAACCAAATACACCATAACAGATTCCCCCAGCTAGCTAATGGAGGGGTAAGCACCCTAGGAATACCACAGCTAGCTAATGGAGGGGTAAGCACCCTAGGAATACCACAGAGGGGAAGGAGGGAGGGTAAACCTGACTGCAGATGCATACCTATCGGACATCTACATTTATGGTAGGTACAAAACTGTACTATGTCCTTCAAGGATGCATCTGCAGTCATAACATATGGGTAGAATACCATAGCCAATCTGGGGGTGGAGGTACTAAGAAAATGATGGTGTAGATAAGATACCCTGCAGGACTGCTGTAGCAAAACCTGCTCTGGATCTGGAGTATAGAGGTAAATTGTAATGCTTGGCAAATGTATGCATGGAGCTTCATGTAGCAGCTTCTAAAATGTCCTTGGTAGCCACCCCTCTTAGGAAGGCTGTAGTGGTGGCTGTGGCTCTCGTGGAATGAGGCCTAATGTTCACAGGAACAGTCTTTCCATGAAAGGAGTAGCAAAAGCGAATGCAGTTTCCTATCCACTTTGAAATTGTCTGTTTGGAAATTGCTTTTCTTTGTGCCCCAGCAGCATATGCTACAAACAGTTGGTCAGTCTTTCTGTAACTTTTAGTTCTGTCCAAATAGTAGCGTAATTGTCTGTGTATATCCAGAGTGTGTAGAAGGTTTCTCCCCTTTATTTTGTGGATTTGGGAAGAATGTAGGCAAGTGAATTGCTTGGTTCAAGGATACCCTAGATACCACCTTTGGCATAAAAGTAGGATTGGTTCTTAATGAAACTCTGTCTTGATGAAAAATAAGAAATGGCTGCACTGCCATTAAAGCTTGTAGCTCAGATACTCTTCTTGCTGAAGTTATGGCCAGAAGGAATGCAGTTTTCCAGGACAGAAACTGTGGATCCGCCGATGCTGCTGATTCAAAGGGAGGAAGTGTTAGTTTTTCCAGCACAAAATTAAGGTCTCCTTGGAGGATTGATGTTTTTGATTCCTCTGAGAAATTGTCGAGAGGATGCGAGAAGACAGGTGGATTTACATTTTATTCTGCTGAAATTGCTGAGGCATGTATCTTAATGGAAGAATGAGACAGGCCATTGTGGAACAATTCTGCTAAGTATTCCAGTATGTGTGCCATGCTCATCACGGACACATCTAGGCCTTTTATTGTGTTCCAAATGAGAAATCTTTTCCATTTTGCCGAGTATGCCTTCCTTGTGGAGGGATGGCGAGCTTCCATAATAATGTCCTTTACCCTCTGGGATAAGCTGTTCTGAGTAGGAGTCATGGTATTCTCCAGGCAGTCAGTTGCAAGGTTTTCAGGTTGGGATGCAGGATCTTGAAATTGTTCTGCGTCAGAAGAAGTGGCCATAGGGGGAGAGGCCATGGTTTTGTCTGTGATAAGCTCTTCAACAGTGGGTACCAGTGCTGCCTTAGCCAGTCTGGAGCTATCAATCACTCTTGGCTGTTCTGCCCTGATCTTCAGTAAAACCTTGGACATTAATGGGAGTGGTGGGAAAGCATAGACTTTTCGAGCCTTCCAACTGAAAGAAAGAGAGTCCACCTTCCATGCTTGTGGGTGGTATGTCCTTGAGCAAAAAATTTTCAGTTGATTGTGGGGTGAGGCGAACAGATCTATCTCCGGCCTTCCCCATGTTTGTGTTACGAGTAAGAAGATGTCTGGGTGCAGCATCCACTCGTGTGCATCCATGGTAATTCTGCTTAAGCTGTCTGCGAGAGTATTGTCTTTCCCTGGCACGAACTGGGACTGTAGTTGTATACTGAGTTTCAAGCAAAGTTCCCATAGATTCATGGCCAGTCTGCATAGAGGGTAGGAATGCGTACCACCTTGCTTGTTTATGTACCACATGACTGTGGTGTTGTCTGTCCTTATTAGCAAGTGGCCTTGTTGAAGGAAAGGTTTGAAGGCCTCGATTGCGTGCATCACTGCCAGCATCTCCTTTTGGTTTATGTGCATGCGTAGCTGTCCTTGAGACCATAGCCCTTGGATACATTTGTCCTCCATGTGTGCTCCCCAACCTCGGTCTGAGGCGTCCGTGGTGATGATTTGGTTTGCTTTTGGTTTGTTGAAAGGCAACCCTCTGTTGGACTGGCAGGCTTGAGCCCACCACAGAAATTCCTTTTGAAGGCAAGGGATGAGTGGAATCAAAGTTTCTAAGCTGTGACTGTGCTGAGTCCATACACTCCTTAGGTAGCATTGCAATTTTCTCATATGCAGCCTGGCTTGTGGAGTTAGAGTTATGCAGGATGCCATGTAACCCAGGGCCTGCAGGATTTTCCTTGCGGTCAGCTGAGTTTGTCTTGTTAGATTCTTGAAGTAATCTGCAAGTTGTTTTTGTTTTTCTTCTGTGAGAAAGGCCATTTGGGTGGTTGTGTCTAGATCTGCCCCCAAAAAGGTTATTCTTTGGGATGGAACAAGTCTCGATTTTTGGATGTTGACTGTGTATCCCAAGGCCTGTAATAGCTGGATGGCATAGTCCAAGTCTTTTAACAAATTTTCTTTGTTGTCCGCTTGTATCAGGCAGTCATCCAGATATGGGTAGATTTGAATCCCCTGAAGTCTGCAGTGTGCAATTACTGATGCCAGGCATTTTGTGAATACTCTGGGCGCAGAAGATAAGCCAAATGGTAATGCTGAGAATTGATAATGCTCTGATCCTGCAAGAAATAGTACAGTTTTGTACCTACCATAAATGTAGATGTCAGAGAGGTATGCATCTGCAGTCCTAACAAATGGGTTGTCCTGGCCTCAGGCAGCCCTTCGGTCGGCCGGATTCCAAAGTCTGGGTCTGGCCTCGGCTGATGTCGCACTTCACCCGACGTCATAGCTGCAGTTCAGCGGGTATAAAGGCATCAGCCGACGCCATTTTCCTCAGTGTTTCTTGCCCCAGATGCCAGGTGCCCTCTAGGAAGGCTAAATTTGGATAAATGCAAATGTTTCCAAACAATAGAGAGCAAATAGAAATAAACATGTATATACATATATACAAACAAATACACCATAATAGATTCCCCCCAGCTAGCTACAAGATGGGCAAATACCCTAGGAGTACCACAGAGGGGAAGGAGGTGGGTAATCCTGACTGCAGATGCATACCTCTCGGACATCTACATTTATGGTAGGTACAAAACTGTACTATGTCCTTCAAGGATGCATCTGCAGTCCTAACAAATGGGTAGAATACCATAGCCAAACTGGGGGAGGAGGCACTAAGGAGGCACTAAGAGTTTATGGTGTAGTTAAGATCCCTTGTAAAACAGCAGTGGCAAAACCTGCTCGGGATCTGGAGTATAAAGGTAGATTATAATGCTTGGCAAATGTATGCACGGAGCTCCAAGTAGCAGCTTCTAAAATGTCTTTGGTAGCAACTCCTCGTAAGAAAGCTGTAGTAGTGGCTGTAGCCCTTGTGGAGTGAGGTCTGATGTTTTCTGGAGTTGCCTTTCCATGAAAAGAGTAACAAAATCTAATGCAATTTCCTATCCATTTTGAGATTGTTTTGAAATTGCTTTTCCTTCCATTCCTGTTGCATATGCTACCAGAAGCTGGTCATTATTTCTATTGTTCTTGGTTCTGTCCAGGTAGTAGCGCAATTGTCTGTGTACATCCAAGGTATGCAGCAATCTTTCCCCCCTGTTCTGTGGGTTGGGGAAGAATGTTGGTAGGTGTGTAGTATTGCTTGGTTTAATGATACCCTGGAGACCACCTTTGGCATAAAGGTAGGATTAGTTCTCATGGACGCTCTATCCTGATGGAAGATAAGGAAGGGCTGTACTGCCATTAGTGCCTGTAATTCAGAAACCCTTCTAGCTGAAGTGACTGCAAGCAGGAATGCAGTCTTCCAAGATAAGTACTGTAATTCTGTTGTTGCTGCTGGTTCAAAAGGGGGAAGTGTCAACTTTTCTAACACAAAGTTCAAGTCCCATGTAGGCAATGGTGGTTTCCTTGGTGGCTTTACATTTTTAATTCCTCTGAGAAACTGCCTGAGTAGAGGTTGAGAAAAGACTGGAGGATCAATGTTGTATTCTGCTGGAATTGCTGATGCATGAATCTTAATGGAGGAGTAAGACAGACCATTGTGGAAAAGCTCTGCTAAGTATTCCAGGAAGTTAGCTATGTTTGCCACTGATGCATCTACTCCTTTTGTTGCACTCCAAATGAGATCTCTTTTCCATTTTGCTGAATAAGTTTTCCTTGTTGAGGGTCTGCGAGCCTCCAAGATAATGTCTTTAACCCTTTGAGATAAATCTGGGTTATTTTTCCTTATGTAATGTTCGAAGCAGCTAGCTGCAGTGTTTTCAAGTTTGGATGCAGGATTTTGAAGTTGTTCTGTGTTAGCAGTAGAGGTAGTAGGGGGGAGAGGCCATGCGTGCTCCCGGGACATACTCCTCAGTAGCGGGTACCAATGTTGCCTCGGCCAATCTGGAGCTATCAAGATGATCCTCGGGTGATCTTTGATCTTCAGTAGCACTTTGTGCATCAAAGGAAGAGGTGGGAATGTATATGCTGTCAGGTTTTCCCAACTGAAGGATAGGGAGTCCACCTTCCAAGCAAGTGGGTGGTATTGTCCTTGTGCAGAATTTTTTCAATTGATGGTTGTGTGGGGATGCGAAAAGGTCCATTTCTGGCAGTCCCCATTTCCTTGTGATGGTTTTGAAGATGTCTGGATGCAGCATCCATTCGTGGGCATCCGTGGTGGTTCTGCTTAAGATGTCTGCTAGAATATTTTCTTTTCCTGGCACAAATATGGCTTGGAGCTGAATGTTGAGGCTCAGGGCCACATTCCAGAGGTCCATTGCCATCCGGCATAGAGGATATGAATGTGTGCCTCCCTGTTTGTTGATATACCACATAACTGTGGTGTTGTCCGTCCTTATCAGCAAATGACCCTGTTGAAGAAATGATCTGAATGTCTGAATTGCCTGTTTTACTGCCAGCATCTCTTTTTGATTTATGTGTAGGTTCATCTTGTCTCGAGTCCATAAGCCTTGTATGCACTTGTCCACCATGTGTGACCCCAACCGAGGTCTGAGGCGTCCGTGGTGATAGTCTGGCTTGGGTGAGGTCTGTGGAAGGGCAGTCCTTTGTTCAATTGACAGGCCTGGGCCCACCACTGGAATTCTTGCTTCAGGCATGGAATTATTGGAATTTGGGTTTCTAGGCTGTGCTTGTGCTGAGACCATAAATTCCTCAGGTACCATTGCAACTTCCTCATATGTAGTCTGGCATGTGGAATTAATATTATGCAGGATGCCATGTAACCCAGGGCTTGCAGGATTTTCCTTGCTGTAAGCTGGTTCTGCGTTGTTAATGCCATGAAGTAGAGTGGTAGCTGCTTCTGTTTTTCTGCTGTGAGGAATGCCATCTGGTTTGATGTGTCCAGTTCTGCACCCAGGAAGGTTATCCTTTGGGATGGTATCAGCCTTGACTTTTTTGTGTTGACTGTGCATCCCAGGGCTTGCAGCAGGTGAATAACCTTTTTCAAATCTTTTGTTAATTTGTCTTTGCTGTCCGCTTGTAACAGGCAGTCGTCCAGGTATGGATAAATTTGAATTCCCTGAAGCCTGCAATGAGCAATTACTGATGCCAGGCATTTCGTGAATACTCTGGGGCCAGTAGATAAGCCAAAAGGCAATGCTGAGAATTGATAATGCTCTGATCCTGCAAGAAATCTGAGGTATCTTCTGCAATTTGGTCGTATGGGGACGTGCAGGTATGCCTCCTTGAGATCCAGAGTCACCAGCCAAGACTCCTTACCCAGCATGGGAAGAAGTTGCTGTAGAGTCAGCATTTTGAATTTTGGAACAATGAGATATGTGTTTAGAGCGGACAGGTCGAGGATAGGTCTCCATTGGTTTTCCTTTCTTGGTACTAGGAAAAGCCTTGAATAAAATCCTTGTCCTTGTTCCATAGCCGGTACCTTTTCTATGGCTCTCATCCTTAGTAAGTGGTCTATTTGCTGTAGAGCGTTTGTCCTTTGGTTTGGAGGTAGGTTTGGCATTCCTCTCTTCCTTGGAAGAGTATGGAAGTGAAACCTGTAGCCTTTGTCTATTGTCTGTAAAATCCATTTGTCTCCTGTAATGTAATGCCAATTTAGTGAAAATAAGGCTAATTTTCCGCCTAAGGGTGCTGCCAGTTGTTCCCTGGTAGGCAGTTTCAGAGCCAAGTCACTGTGATTGTCCTGTAGAAGTGGTAGTGGCTGGATCTGTGGCAGTAGTTCTCTGGCTGTTAGGCTGCCACCGACGTCCCCTGTAGGCACCTCTGGATTGACCTCTGCCTCTAGGGCGTCTATTTCTACTTCTCTGTGCTCTGGTGGTGTCTGGAAAGGACCAATTCTTGGAAGGCCAGTTCCTACTAAACCTCTGAGGCTGGACCTGTAAGAAATCCTTGACTGTCTGGACAGATTTAGCTTTTTCTTCCACCTTCTTCAACACTTGCTGTGCAGGGGAACCAAACAAACTGTGCTTTTCCATGGGAGCATCTAGAAGCTTTGACTTTACATGGTCTGGTAAGGATTGCTCTTTTAACCATGCATGCCTTCTGATCACTGTACCAGTCATAGCTGATCTAAAGGAAGCCTCCAGTGCATCATAGCCGCATTTTAAGGAATGATTACTGACCTGCTGAGTGTTATGCACCAAATCCTGAAGGGACTTACGGTCTAAAGGTTCAGGCGAGGACAGTTTTGTAGTGAGCTGATCTAACAGAAATTCCTGATACTGAATCATGTGGAATTGACAGTTTAAGGCCCTAGCCGAAAGAGTAGCAGAAGTATAAACTTTTTTACCCCATCTCTCCAATGCCCTAGATTCTCTTTCAGAGGGGAGGGGTTTTTTGGCAGAGGCAGCTACTACAGCTTTGGGGCCCTGTGAAATAGTTTCAGGATCTGCAATAGGAGCCTTATATAAATGATAATGTGTGTCCGGAACCCTGTAGTATCTGTCGGGCTTAGCAGGGGCCGGAGGCAGTGAGTCAGGGGCAGTACAAGCATCATTAAATGCATCATCCACAACTGTAAGTACTGGAGGAATAGCTAAAGGCCTATGCTGTGGTAGATGTAAAAAGGTCCTAAGCCTTTTCCTAGAGTCTGAAAAATCCTGGCCCTGCCATTGAAATTGTTCCCTCATAGCATGTAAGGTTGTCCCAAAAGAAAATTCCTCAGGAGGAGAGGCAGAAGGTATGGAATCCTCTGCATCAGAGTCCTCATAAGGAGAATAAGGGCCCTCTGGAGGATTTGTATTTTCTGAATCATCAGAGGAATAATCTGAAGAAACTGGCTCAGGGGTCTCTGCTCTAAGCCTCTTCTCTGGAGGTGGGTGAGAGGCCCTGTCAGGGTGAGACTGGGTTCCCCTGATCAAAGAAATGAGATCCTCTGCTAGACTAAGCATTTGAGTACTAGAGCTAGGCCTGTGAGAGGGGGCTTTAGCAGGCACGGCCTTTGAAGATTTAGCTGCTTTAGCCCTGGCAAAAGCCTTAATTGACATGGATGCAGGGGGCCAAGCAGCTTCACGTGCAGGAGTAGATACATCTAAGGGGATAGTATCTGATAAATCCTGAGAAACTGTAAGAGCAGGTGGATTTTCAGTAGCAGGTTCAGCCATGCTGGAAGAGGCCTCGGTAGAAGGAGGCATGCTTTCGGCCGAAGGAAGAACCGCGGACTCGGCTTCGGCCGAAACCGAGACACACGCGGTTGGCTTAACCGCGGTTTCGGCCGAAACCGCGGACCGCGAGTGTCGGTCCTTTTCCTTACGCTTTTTAGCTAAATGTGAAATCGGTGTCTCAGACGGCATGATATAAGCAAAAGCGGAGCCGAAAAACTCCTCTGCAAACTCCGACCGACGTCTAAGTGTTCGTCGGTTGAAGGAAGCACAGGCTAGACAAGCTGCTACGTCGTGGTCTGGGCCTAAACAAGGTAGGCAGTAAGAGTGGAAATCTTTATGAGGTATTTGTTTCCCACAAGTTAAACAGTTATTCACTTTTTCTGACATCGGCTGAGGCAAGAAAGAGTCCCCAACGGGGTACTTAGCTTTTTAGAAGTCTTCGGTAGTAGCAATCTCTGGTTCTGACCGACCGGCACTTGCAAACAGCTTCTGCTTCGGGCGCCACGCGGCAAGAAAGACTGAGGAAAATGGCGTCAGCTGATGCCTTTATACCCGCTGAACTGCAGCTATGATGTCGGGTGAAGTGCGACATCAGCCGAGGCCAGACCCAGACTTTGGAATCCGGCCGACCGAAGGGCTGCCTGAGGCCAGGACAACCCATTTGTTAGGACTGCAGATGCATCCTTGAAGGACATCTGAGGTGTCTTCTGCAACTTTGTCGAATAGGGACATGCAGGTATGCCTCCTTGAGATCTAGAGTCACCAGCCAAGACTCCTTGCCCAGCATGGGAAGCTGCTACTGTAGGGTCAGCATCTTGAAATTTGGCACAATGAGGTAAGTATTTAGTGCGGACAGGTCGAGAATAGGCCTCCATTGATTTTCTTTTCTTGGAACAAGGAATAATCTGGAGTAAAATCCTTGGCCTTGTTCTGACAGAGGTACCTTTTCTATGGCTTTCATTTGTATTAATTTGCCCTCATGGAAAGAGTTGCAGAAGTATAAACTTTCTTTCCCCATCTCTCTAAAGCTCTAGACTCCCTTTCAGAGGGAAAAGGATTTTTAGCAGTGGCCGCTGCAACCCCTTTTGGGCCCTGGGAAATAGTTTCTGGGTCTGCAGAGTGGGTCTTGTACAGGTGCAGATGAGAATCCGGGACCCTGTAGTACCTATCAGGTTTGGCAGGAGCCGGAGGGAGAGAATCAGGGGCTGTACTAGCATCAGAGTACACATCATCAATAACATTCAAAACAGGAGGTATAGCTAAAGGCCTATGTTGAGGTAAATGTAAAAAGGTCCTTAATCTCTTTCTAGAATCAGAAAATTCCTGACCCTGCCATTGAAAATGTTCTCTCATAGAGTGCAGTGTCTCACTAAAAGAAAACTCTTCAGGAGGGGAGGCCGACGGAATAGATTGTTCAGCATCAGAATCCTCATAGGCCGAATAAGCCTCCTCCTGGTGCTCTGACAACACGCATTCATCCGTAGACTCATCTGAAGAGTGGGGGTCAGAGGGCTCAACCCTATGCCTTTTGTCTGGTGGTGGAAGAGAGCCCCTGTCCGGGTGAGGTTGAGAACCTCTAATTAAAGAGATAAGATCCTCTGCTAGGCTGAGAATCTGAGTGTCTGTAGAAGGCCTCTGAGAGGTAGTCTTGGGAGGCAAAGCTTTGGCAAGCTTGGCAGCTTTAGCCCTGGAGAAGGCCTTAATGGACATGGATGCATGGGGTCTGGCTGCACCACGTGCAGGAGTAGACTTGTCTAAAGGAATGGTGTCGGACATGTCCCGGACACCGGTTTCCATAGGTAATTCAATAACCGACTCGGCCGGAGCCTCCATGGCCGAGGTAGTCGGTTGAATGGATTCAGTAGTAGGAAGCACCGAGGACTCTGTTTCAGCCGAAACAGAGACACTCGCGGTAGGCCTGACCGTGGTTTCAGCCGAAACCGCGGGCCGCGAGGGTCAGTCCGTGTCCTTCCGCTTTTTAACCACATGCGAAGTCGGAGTATCCGACGGCATCTTATACGCAAAATTAGCCCCAAAAAATTCCTCTGCAAACTCCAACCGACGTCTAAGAGTTCATCGGTTGAAGGAAGCACAGGCAGAGCAAGCAGAGACGTCGTGGTCTGGGCCTAAGCAAGGGAGGCAGTAAGAGTGGAAATCCTTATGAGGTATTTGTTTCCCACAAGTTAAACAATTATTTACTTTATCTGACATCGGCTGAGGCAAGAAAGAGGCCCCAACGGGGTACTTAGCTTTTTCGAAGTCTTCGGTAGCTGAATCACAACAGGAGCTGGCCGACCGGCACTTGCGAACTGCTTCTGCTTCGGGCACCACGCGGCAAGAAAGACTGAGGAAAATGGCGTCGGCTGATGCTTTTATACCCCAGACGCTCTGACGTCGGGGAAAGTACAACATCAGCCGAGGCCAGACCCGGACTTTGGAATCCGGCCGACCGAAGGGCTGCCTGAGGCAGGACAACCCATATGTTATGACTGCAGATGCATCCTTGAAGGACATCACCCGCATTACACCTCAAGCAACTCATAGCTCTTCAAAACCCACACCATCAACACCCACACATAGCAACGCTAAACCCACATATGCGGAGGCCCTTAACATTAACCTGCCCAAGCAACAAGGACCTCTAAAGTTGAAACACAAACACCAGTCACAACCAAAGTGACACATAGCTCACAACACCAGTGTGCCACCCAACAACAGCCCCTAAGGCAAGGCAATGTACCCAACACTTTAGTCATAGGTGACTCTATAGTCAGGCACACTGATGTCCCACTCATCAGGCTGAACAAGGAGAAAATTACAATCAGCTGCCTGTCTGGTGCCAGGATCCGCCACATAACGCATGCACTCAAGTCACTCCACAACAAGTACAAATACGACTCTGTCATTGACCATGCTGGAGTGAATGACTTGAGACGTACTTCCCTGGATTACATGGAGAGACATGGAAGAGCTCTTGGATCATGTGACCCAGGCAGGTATGACCCTAGTCCCGAGTAGCATCCTGCCTTCGCCCAAAATGATACCACAGCATAAGGACAAAATGATTGACTTCAATAATTGGCTAAGCTTCTGGTGTCAAAGGGGATCCAGTATTTGTCCACCTGGGAAGACATGATAGACAAACCACGATGCTTTGCCAGAGATGGTCTGCACCTGTCACCCCTGGGATTCAGGTTACTGGCTAAAGCTCTTACCACCCCTATAGTGCCTTTTTTAAGCAAGGTTCAAACGATAAAACCACCACCATAACAGATACAAGCATGCAAAATCTGAAGGTAATGTACTCAATGCTAGAAGTCTAAACCTCAAAATGCACTCTCGAGGCACTCCTAAAAATGGAGAACATCGATATCTGTGCAGTAACAGAGACCTGGTTCAAGGCTCCAGAGAGCACCCCTGCAATACCAGGCTACAATTCTTACCATACTTTTCAGCCACAAAACCAAGACCGAAACACTAAAGATGGAGAAGTGTCCATATTCACCAATGATATTCACACCTCCAGGCTAGTTGCCCAACACAATGCATCTGAAATTCTCCAGGTGCAACTAACACTAGGTAAGACTGCAATCCAAATTGTAGCTTGCTACAGATCCCCCACCATGCCCAAAGATTCTCACTACACCTTTCTAAATATACTGGAAAATATTAAGATACAACCAAACACCCTAATACTGGGTGATTTCAACTACCCTGCCATTAATTGGGAAAACTACTCTGGTACCAACTCCTTTTCCCAACGGTTCTTAGAATTCATAAATTTCAATGCCCTGGATCAACTAATCCATTGTCCTACCAGGGGCTCCAATATCCTAGACCTGGTCATTACCAACAAGGGAGATAGATGCTCCACACCAGTGGTCACCCCCTCATTGGTCAGGTCTGACCATAAGCAAATCACCTTTGACATCCACATCCCACCCCCCAGTAAGGAAACCTCCTTAAACTTCTCCAAAGCCATGCTACTGAAGTCAGAAGTGACAAACTTCTGAACACCCACGCAGACGGGATCTGGAAGTTCAACTGCAGAATCCTACACTAAGGCACTGTACGAGCACATCCACTCGTGCATGAATCGTGCCATCCCAAATAGAACCAATATGCTCTTTCTCCAAAAAAAGGAAGCCAATCTGGTGGTCCCCTGCTATAAACAAACTATACAACAGAAGGAAGAAACTGTTGCAGAAGAGAGGAAAATCTCAGGATGCAAAAAACTCCCTCACCAGCCTCGATAAGAAGCTGAGATCCCTCAAAATCCTCAAAAGCTAGTTACGAAAATAAAATTGCCAAAGATTCTAAAGACAACCACAAGGCATTCTATAGTTATGTCAAGAATCTAAATGGCAATGCTCAGATCTGCTCTGAGCTACAACAGAATGGCATTAAATATACTGATACCAAGGATATTGCCAATATCCTGGCAGATCGATTTAGTGCCAACTTCAGCCCCCTATCACCCTCTAAAGGGCCCATCTCAATACCAAAAGATTGCCAAATCCCGATAAACACGGCCACACAGGTAGAAACCGCACTCTCCAAAGCTAAGAATACAGCATCCATGGGACCAGATGACATCCCAGGCTGTGTAATACATGAACTACAAAATGAACTGGCACCTCACCCAAGTGTCATGTTTAATCATAGCTTCACCTCAAGCTTCATGCCCACTGAGTGGCGCACAGCTACAGTTATCCCACTCCACAAGGGAGGATCCACCTTGGATCCCGGGAACTACCATCCCATCAGTCTGACCAGCCTGATCTGCAAGGGCATGGAACTTATAAACAAATACATTGGCAACCTTCAAACACTGGACCCCACCCTGTTTGAGTTTGTGAAGAGACAATCTTGTTGCCTGAATCTGATTGACTTCTTCGAATCAGTCTCCAGAGCTGTGGACGAGGGTAAGGTGGTCCACACAGCCTATCTGGACCTCGCCAAGGCCTTCAACACCATCCCCCACTCTGGAATCACAGATACTTACTAAGCTGGGCATAAATCCCTATGTCACTCGATGGATTGCCAACTGGCTTACTGACCGAACCCAGACTGTAAAAGTAGCAGACTCCAAATCCAGCTCCAGACAAGTGACAAGTGGAGTACCTCAGGGTTCAGTCCTGGGACCACTCGTTTGGCATCTACTTCTCTGAAGTACAGGCCAACATCAAGGGACTCTGGCTAACAAAGTTTGCAGATGACTGCAAACTGGGAGCTATTATTGAACCCCAAAGGATGTGGATATTCTACAAAAGGGCCTTACAGAAACAGATGCCTGGTGCCAGAGAGCCTTTAAAATTAGGAGGATCTGAATCTGGAAGCATTTTTTGTTTTAACTGAGACATCAAAAATTGCTGATATTTTAGCACGTGAAACTGGCAATTTAAGGTTCTCATTGCTAAGGTTGCAGACGTATATACTTTCTTTCCCCATCTGTCTAATGCTCTGAAATCTCTGTCAGAGGGAACTGGGTTTTTTGCTGATGAGGCTTTAATCCCTTTGGGTCCCTGAGAAATAGTTTCAGGGTCAGCAACAGGGCATACAGAAATTTGTGAGAGTCAGGAACTCTAATATCCATCGGGTTTAACAGGGGCTGGAGCTAAGGAGTCGGGGTTTAAGCTGGATTCAGTGTAGACATCATCCACAGTATCCAGCACTGGCAGAATAGCAAGGGGTCTGTGTTGAGGCAATAAAAGGAAGTCTCTGAGCCTTTTCTTGGATTCTGAGTAATCCTGGCCTTCCCAATGGAAGTGCTCCCTCATGGTATGTAATGTCTCCCCAAAGGAGTAGTCCTCGGACGGAGAGGCTGATGGAACTGATTCCTCAGCATCAGAATCCTCATAATCCTCATAAGGGGGTAAGGAATATCCTGGGTCTGAGGATCAATCTGAAGAAATGGACACCTGGTCGGAAGATTCATAGTCTGCCTCCTGTCTGGGCCTTTTATCAGGAGGGGGATGGGAACCCCTGATCAGGATGATTAGGTCTTCGGCCATTTTGAGCATTTGTTTCTTAGGCATGGAAGCCTGTGCTGGAGAATGCTGAATCTGTTTGTTTTTAAGGGGGCCTTAGACTTAGTAGAGGGTTTAATAGTTAACTGGGTAGGTCTGAAGACACCCTCTGAGGCTGTGGATTGCTCAGCTACTTCGGTACCCTCAGATGGGTTAATTTCGGTAGGGTGAAAACATGTAGCGTCCAAAGGACCAGCAAGCTCCACGTGGGAGTCCGATGCGGTCTGTGGAACCAGTCATCAGGGGCTGCGGAGGCGCCTCGCTGAAAACCAGAGAAAAGGCGACCGGCCTAGAAGAGGCCTCATAGTCAGTTTTGGGCCTCAGATGCCTGTCCTTGTCTTTGCGCTTTTTATGTAATCCTGTCAGGAGTTCCGACGGCATGGTGTAATTGAATTTTCTGCCGAAATAATGTCGGGCGAAATCATTACATCATTAGCCCAGTTTAAAACAGTGCCAAAAACCCACTTATTCAATAAATGGCTGTGCCTTTGCTCTGCTCCAGACTAACATCGCTCTCTAACTTTGCTACTACATTAGCTTTACTTACTGACCAAACAGACTCCCTCTGTCTGTTCTATTACCTATGCCTCTTTGCATACTAACATTACACAGTACTCTACCACTGTACAGCTGATGCTTTATCAAGTCTAGACATTTCAGTTTCTTTGTAAACGATATTCAGAAATCATATAATGTCATATTGGTCTCTCTATTTACATAGAAATGTATAATGCTGTAATTTCTCTCTGCTTATTGTTTAGTCTTTTGATTCTTACTGATTTGGCTAAAACTCACTGTGTACTATCTAAACTTAATAATCCATTAATTAGCCTTTATGTACAGTTGCTTGTCCAAACTATGTCTAAATTAGTATCAATCTATTTTTTGTCCTATGTCTACTACTGATATATTGTATTTCAGCAATTTCAGCAGTCCAACGTGGAGCTATTCTTCCCAGGCCTCCACTGAAAAAGGACACATGTCTAACTGCACTTTCCTGGTAAAGAAAATGTAAAATGAAATAAACCACAACTTGGTTTAGGAAAGAAAGATCCAGAACTGGTCTACAGACATTTTCTTTATTTGACACCTAAAACATACTTGAATAAAAATCTTTCCCAAACTGGGAAGGGCAAACTGGCTTTATTACTCCCAGGAGACAACATATTGGGGGGGGTAATGTTGGAATTCCTCCCACTGCATCAGTGAACTTGATTAACGATCTTCAGAACCCACTTGTCGGAAACTATCTAGTCCCAAAGAAAGAAAGTGAGATTCAGACTTTCTTGAAGGGAAAAAAGGGACTGCCGAAGGGGTATGGGCTCTTAAATAGTGCGACTCGTTAAACGGTAGTTTAATTTGAGGGGATCCCACCTTCTTTTTGGAACCCTCTTGGCACTGCTTCTTAAATGTCTGCTTACCAACATTTTGCTTCTTGCCAAAATTGGATGAGGGGGTAGAGAATTCCTTGAAAATTTTGGAAAAGGAGGGTTGAAAAATCTGAGAGATTCCCTGAATTAGTTAAACCCTTATTATATTCTGATGACCTCTGTAGAACAGGGTCCAAAAAGTAACTCTGTCTAAAGGAGAATTTAAAATCTCTTTCACATCTTCGAAGAGCTTCCGAGAATGCAGCTAGGCCAAACTCATCAAAACAGTACCAGTGGCCATAGACCTAGTGAGTGATAACTCTCACCTGTGAAATGGAAGAAACTAAACCATGTAAAGCAGATTTTCCCTCACAAAAATGCAGATAATTGTGAAATTATGAGTAATGCTTTTTCAGAATAAACTTTAGCCTGACAACTCAAAATTCTGAAAATCAAAGTTGCGGAAACATACACTTATCCCATACTTTTCAAATTTTACCATCCTTGTCAGAAAGTGAAGGTTTGGACTTGAATGTCTAGCAGCACTAGGATTAAGTAAAGCTATAGCTGCTGAGTCAGGTTTGGAATGAGTGTATAAAAACTTAAGACACAGAAACTTATACACCCTATTGGCCTTTTTATGCAAGCTATCTGGGAAATTGCATGAAGCGACACACATTCTCTGATGCTGACAACACAGGAGGAATGGGGAATGTTCCCATTTGTAACAGCTCTTGTGTTTTTTGAGGGACCAAGAAATCTCAATGTTCTCCCACTGAAAACACTGGCACATTCTGAAAACCGTCTTGTAGATAGCGAAACCCTCAATAGGGAGAATCAGATATCATGCTCTCCTCGGAATATGAATCAAAAATATGAGAAAAAAACTCTGCATCTGTTCCTTCATCTCCCTGTCAAGATTTAGAATCCTGCATCTCTTCAGAAAGAGGAATTCCTTTTTCTTTTACCAAAAAACAAGTGAAGAATGATCACTAGCCTGAATCACACCCTGAGCCATACCTAATAAACTACTCTTGCCAAAGGAAATTTGAGTAGGAGCAGATACAGGTTTAGCTCTCTCTTCTTGGCAGGAAAAATGGGTCCAACAGGTTTGTTAAAGGTTTGTTTCTCTGTGACAACAGCAATCTTCTGAGCTAGTTCCCTGACTAGTGCTGACAAGAGTCAGGGCTGCTCTCTTGGCTCTCCTTGCCCATAAGGACCCCAGAGAGGACTTGGCTAACCACAGTAACCACAGTCTGCAGCGAAATACTTAGAGAGGGCTCTCCACTGTAAAGGAAAGGTGGAGTGGTTTGAGGAAGAAGTTACCTACCTGCAGTTTGCAGCACAACCTAATACCCCGGCGGTGGCCATTGGCAGTGGCCACTTTTTTAACTTCCTTTGGAGGAGGAGAGACTGTGCTGGTACTTGTACTTATGGTCAAGCCAAAACTGTGCCTCTTTCCCGGGAAAGACAAGCAACACAAGCCAGTAAAAAAAAAATCACTTTTCCCCAATAAAAACACTATTTTACTTTTTGGGGCTGGCAAAGCATGTCTGTTTTGACAACTTTTAAACTGACAGGAAAAAAGTACACTTACATTTAAAAGTACTGTTATGTCTTGTGACAGTCCGATAAAACACAAATTCCTATAAGAAAAATAACTTTCTTGACCATAAAAATTCATTTGAACAATACACTTTAAATATGGACGATTTCTCCTCAAAGGGAACTCGTCTTTCCAACAATGAAACAGTACAACCAAACAGTTGATCCTTAAAAGCCTGCACAGCAGTGCTCTGACGGATAGAAAGCTCTGAAGGGCTTGGCACTCAAACTGCCTAAACAGTTTAGGCATGTGGAAGGTGGCCTGAAGCTTTGGAAGCTGGCCAGCTGTTATGCCCATGACAGGACACATCTCATATAGCCAACAATACTGCAGCAGTGGTCAATGGGATGAACACCTAGGAACAAAGGCATAAAGTAATTCACATAAAAAGGCAAACGGGGTGGTGTGGAGAAAAGGAACATTGCTTAGGCATTGTTAAAAGAACTGCTTTACAAATAAGCAGTGAATTACCAATAACACTTTGGGAAGGTTATAGTCTCCCTAACCTTAAGTTTTAAAAGATTTAATCAGACAACAATTTGCTGGTCTGGTAAAAGCAAGCTTTTGTCTGAACTTCAAAAATCAAGTTTAAACAGAAATTCTACAACATCGTTTAAAAGCTTAAATTATCCCAAAACTTCAGGTGCGTCGCCTATGGCCATCTAGCGCCTTCAGGCTGCATTTTTAAAGCAAATTGTTGATGTAGCTTTTATAAACCTTAGTGTTCTATTACTTGCTTTTTCTTCTGGTAATAAGAGAAACAGTTTTTCTGCATGGTGAAAAGCACATCAATGACTTGGCCCAAGTGTTCTCAATGCAGGCTTGAATACAAGACCAGTCAACTTAAAACACCTTAAAATGAATTTGATCACAAAATATTTGTGACATTATAACAACTAAAATACAACAAATTAAAGCAATTACTGGACAGATTCAAACAGATTGTAGTACCACATTTGGATTAAGACAGAAAAGTCTTCCCACTCAGTCAAAGGCTATTTCAAAGAGCTAGAAGTGCTATGTTGGAGCCAGCCAATGACAAACACTCTATGCCATTGAGGTAGATTTCACCGAGGAGCCTGAAAAGCTAATGAGTAGGCACCAGAAGTATCAAGGTGCACCTGTGGAACCACCAGCAGCCCCTGGAAGGCAGACAGTAAAACCCAGGTAAGACAATATAGCACAACAACCTTCTATAGGTAGGAAATCATGAATGGACAAATAAGGCAACACCAACATTTTATTAATGATTCTGTAATGAAACGGAAGCCACTGCAGTCTATGCAGAACAGGGCTGGTAATAAGTCATACCACTTAGACCAGCAGCAGCATGATCTCTAAGTGATCAGGCTTGGTGTTATAAAGTACCAGGTGCACAGCATTACAACAGTAGAGTTTGGAAGAAATCCAGATATGAACCACCACCAAAAGAGGACAATAGAAGAGGTCAGCCTGAAAGGTGATTAAAACCGACCACTGAGAGGTTTCGCTTAAACAATTATTTCACAATAAGGCACCGTCTCCCATGTGTCATCTTACAATCTGAATCAATACCTAAATTCCACATCTTTCTGACAAACTCAAGCCTTATTGCCACCATACTAAATGAAATTAGGGAGGTAGGGGGCAAAGGAATCTCAAGGAGCATGAACTGCCTGGCCTCAGTTTTGGAGGTGTTAAGTTTCGGATTCATTATGGCTAATCCAAGAATGTACAACCTCAAAGGATATCAGTTAAGGAATACATACTTGCCATATCTTTCTGTGGTAGTGAGATAAATCTGGATGTCATCAGCAACCTCCTCTTTCAGCTTTTTCCCGGTTAGGGGTCACCACACTGGATCACCTGTCCACTCATGACTGGCAGTGGAGTTTTTACGGTGTCGAGTTTCCAGCCCGGCACCCAACCTTCCACAGAAGGCACACACACAGACTCACGCCTAAGGCCATGTGGTATGCTAAATCTCGCTCATATAAGATCTCCCAGTGGAAGCATACAGACCACGAACAGAGGCCCCAAGACAGAGTGTCCTGTGGTACTCCAACAACAACGCCTTTGAATGGACCAACAGGCAAGATATAAACCACTCTAAACCCACACAGGAGCTGCTTAAGTAGGATCATAAATACTCAAACATGCCATGATCTACGGTATCAAATGCTGCTGAAAGAGCTATAAGTAAAGCATCAAACAGTACCACTGGTCTCTAGACAGTACAAGATCATTAACTACTTGGACAAGCACTGCACAAGTACTATGGTAAGTACAAAACCCAGACTAAAACAGATCAATGAGCACACTGAATAGGAGGTGAACCTTAAGCTGCTTACAAACAACCTTCTCAATAACCTTTCTCAAGAAAGAAATGTTAAAGATCTGCTGAAGATGTCAGGATCCAAAGATGGTGGTCTGACAGCAAGGATAAGACCTCTTTGACAAACCTAACCAGCCAAGCAGGATACAACATAGTAAATCGATGTAAAAAAAAAAAAAAAAAAAAAAAAAAAAAAGGCAAGGATGGCTTCCCAAATGAGGCCTGATCAGAGGGAACAAATTTGTCTGGGCCAGTACAGAGCAATAAGAATTACTTGTGATTTGCAGGATGATGCCTTTTGCAGAAATGTGTACATTAAGGGAACAGGATGAAGACATAGAGACTGGGGAGGCCACTGGCTGACTACAGTAACCCTAGGTAACTGTCGCCCTTGGGAAAATGGAAAAGTACCTTCTGCATTTGGTGTCAGAAGGAGAGAGAGAAACACATTGCAGTAAGACTGGTCCCTGTGGACTGAATCTCTTGAGCCAATGATGGACTAGAGACCAACTCCTGAGGCATTTGGATGGACCTTCTGAGCATGTCCGTTAGCCAGCTTGACTTCCAGAATGTGAGTTGCTTCTAAAAGATGACCCGAATTCATAGCACACTGCTATACTCTCATGGCCTCTCTGCAAAGGGGATATGACCTGGTTTCTTATTTTTTAATGTACCATCTACCAACAATATTATCAGACTGAATGGCCATCACTCCTTGGGCCAAAAGATACTGCGAAGTCCTGTAATGCTAAGAATATGAAAGATATATACTATCATAAAAATTAGACCCATGTCGTTTCTTCTATTCTCCTCAACTGATGGGTCTATTAGATCCATATGGATAATCGGCAGGTCTAGTTCTTTGGATCCAAGGCTCCTACCCTATCCAAAATTCCCTTCCATAAACTGAATAACTCAGTTTTTCCAGTGTAACATTAAAATAATTGCTACCAAAATCAGAGATATACTCCAGGGATACAAACCATGGTTCTAATAAAGACAAGGCTCCTTGAAAGTACGGTGTGGTCAAACGGGAGCCCACAGAGTGAAACTTTGGAGGGAAAATTGAGGTGGACAGAAGACAAAGCTCTAGTATTATGGTTAAGTAAATAACTTTTGCATCCAGTGTCGTCTTCCCATTCATCCTCAACAGATAGGGACAGAGTCCCCAGCTACTACAAATCCTAGAGGCCTCATGGAAGGATATTCAGGAAGACTGTGGAACCAAAAGTTGCCCTGGAATTGGAATGTAAGTCCAGATTACAGTGGGCAAAGAAAAAGTACCCCTTAGAAAAGTTTTATACAACTTCAATGAAGCAATGGGAGTCTGTTTCCCTCTGAAATTTCAACTGTTTGAACCTTAATGGTGGAATAGCTAGACCCATCTTGCTACTGAAGCTCATCCTTTTAAGTAGGCAGGCTAAAAAAGGATCTATATCCATGAAAGATGCCCATATAGAAAATTTCTTCCATTTGCTTTTGCAAACTTTCCTAGTGGAGGGCACTGACAGGATGTTAGGATATGCAAGACATGAGAATAGCCTGTGCTGCCTGGTCATGGGAATTGGAGAAACCATGTGATTAATTTCAGGACTATGTCCAGGTAAGGCTTGCTGGATGGGTTTATCAGGTGAGGCCAGAGATGCAGGGAACCATACATGTTGAGGCAAAAAGGGAGGAGAGTATCACTTTTTCCTTGCACCACGTCGCTTTCTAGTATGAGGGGAATAGGTGGATAAATATAAAGAATCCCCAGGGATCAAGTGCAGATCAGAGTGCCAGTCAGGGTCTCCTCATCAGGTCATAGTAGCTGCTGTACTTGCTGTGGAGGGGAGGCAAACAAGTGGCAGCAAGGCTGGCCCCCAGTAGCTGAAAATATGATCCGCTTTCATAGCTCCTGCAGGACTGAGTAAAGTAAATGGTGGCTGAAGGGAGATCTGTTAGTCAGGACCACTGTATGGACATTTCTGCTATACTTTGGAATAATGGGTAAAAAAAAAAAATTACTTCACCATTTACAAGACCTACCCCTTTTCCTCCAGTTTTCCCCCTTCAGTACCCTCCAGTAAAGCCTGTACCCTACAACAGGCATGGAACCTGATGAATTCAGTCAGCCAGCACTCTAGAAATTTAAACCCTCTCACTGTAACCACAGTCACATGCTCCTCCACACTACAGGTCAGATAAATACCTTTCAGGACCTGGGAACTGAAGGATTCATCATGAATCTGTGAACAATTTATACATGGATTTCTGTCAGGTATGTCATATGTCTTCAGCAAATTTATCATCCTAAAGCTCAGTGCAACCAAGATATACACTTTTCTCAGAATCTATCCAGGACTTGCTTTTGCCATCATTCATATTCAGCAATGTATTTGCGTCTGCTACCAATTTACTGCCTTTGTGGCCTCTAGGCAAATTACTTTAGAGTCTGCCACAAGATTTTTATAGTGGTAAATCGGTCTCTTGTTCACTACAGACCTATTTCTTTTTGGGCATGGGATGGGTGACAGTAGGGTCATGGGGAGACTGCTAGGAAGGATCTTTAAAAGTTTGGATTCCATTCATCCAGGTCTAGGAGACAAAATTATCTTAATGACATTTCCTTATTCTCCTGCTTAAAATGTCCCCTTATCTTTCTGAGGATGTCTCCAAAGAACCCAAAGAAATGGTCATCTAAGTCATTCTTATCCTCTTCAGCAGATTAATTTTACAACCTAGAAGGAATCTCACTTCTTAATCTGCTCTGAGGCAGTAGGTACTAGAGACATACTAGTCACTGCTGGAAGAGATTCTCAGCTAATTGCTCCATACCCTTGCTAATCATCATAAGGGGATTCGCCTACTGGGACAGGGTGGGAGAACTGCCCAGTATTCCCAGATTGCCCAGCATATTTTCTTGACACCATGGGATATACCTTTTTAATTCCTATGGTCTACCATCCTGGGCGGCTCCTGTCTGTCACTCACACATTCCAAGGAAGTTACCAATCTTCATCTTGAGAAAGCAATAAAGACCGCAGTTGGAGGTTCACTCAAAATAGCTTAGTACTTAAGGGTAAACAAAGTCCCCCCAGAAAGTCCAATATGAGAAAGTTAGTATTTGAACACAACCGGTATACAAACTGCATTAAAGGAATTGTAAAAAGCAACTGGAACATTTCTGAAGTTAGTAAGGAGATTTATGGCATAACGGGACAGGAGCCTGTTTTTTCCCATAAAACTGGGAAATTTTTCAAACAGTTAGAGGGAGGGGGGTCCTCATCCAGTAAATAAGGAAACTATACCCTGTGGCTGCTGTAGCCAGTGTAGTTATATAGTAAAAGAAAAAAAAATAGTATAGTATTGGCTAATAAGTTACGAAGCAATGTGGATTTTGCTTACTGAAGTTGTGAAACGAGTAAATAGTTTATTTAGCTAGGTGTGAAAATTGTACAGCCTTCTACATAGGGAAAACTGAAAGGCCATTAAAAGTAAGAACATATGAAGATCTATACAATACAAGTAAAAAGAGATTCCAATGCCCTGTGTAGACATTCTAGTAAATGTGAAAATTGTAAACGTTTTTCATTTGGCATTTTGGAGAAGGTAAAAGTTAACCTAGGGGTGGTGACCGGCAGAGATTATTAACGAAGAGGGAATTAATGTAGCAATAAAGACTGAACGCCACATTACTACCAGGGCTCAATGACCAAGTTTCCATTGCACCAATATTAAAAGGAAAAAACTGATGTTTTAACTTAAAAGTGCTTTTAAGAACTTTGGAAAGTTTTATTACAAGCTAGGTTTCATTTTCTAACTTAAAATTGGTGTATAGACAAACAGACCTTTTGCATTTTAATGTTAATAAAGGAACGTGGGGTTGGTTAAGGAACAAAGTAATTGGTTTAATTAATAGATTGAAATTAATTAAGGTATAATGTATAAAAGGAAGGAAGGAGTATGGGAATTTTATCTGATGAAGTCTCTTTTCAGGAGACGAAAGCACTTATATGTTAAATAATTTAATTCCATTAGCCTGCTGGTTCGTAACTTTATTGTTTTTACTTTCATTGGGATTACAGCTTAGTACTTAGCCTGGGACATAGGCTAGCAGTTATCAGCATGTCCACCTACAAAGGATGGTAACAGAGGACTAAAGACATCAGATGCCTTTAAAAGAAACTGGAAAAGCAAGTCACTGAACAAGACGTCCTTAGGCTTTGCAACACAGCTAGTGTAATTCTGTTTTCCATGGCATCTTTTCAGATGTTCTCTTTCCTTCAACCTCCTTATATGTGGGCTCTCATGCATTTTCCTGGTGCGGCTTCCCTCCCTTGAAGACAGACTGCTAGGATGCCTGTAGCAAACCATCCAGCCTTCTGCATTTGCCATGTTGTAAATGTGGCTTCACTGAGATTTTTTAGTTAATCTCACATAAATCTGACAAACAGGTAGGGTGCTTCCAAATGAAAGAGGCACTTAGAGTGATGACTTTCATAAAGCATATGACACCTGCACTCAAAACTGCTATATAGGCCGGTACAATGCACACCTTAGGAACTGCAACTGTTTGACATCAAACCTTACTGGAAAGGTATGCCAAAAGGGATGAGGGGGTCTTCAGATATATTGGTGATGGAATTAGTAAAACCCTAGCAATAGAGGTCTTTGTGCCTTGGCGTAAATTGATTATGTCAAAAGTGTATCCATCTGTGTGGGAGTAGGAAGAGTTCACACCCCAGAGAAACACCTCCGCCACCTGGCAGACCAAAAATCAGGGTCCTTATTTCTGAAAACAAGTGATTACGAGCAGAGAAACTAAAAGCTGGCTATCAATTAGAGCAGAATTTAACCTCAAGGAAAAGGATAATCTGAGCTATATATGGCTAGTGTCAGCGCTGAGAAAATAGAGAGAGAAGGGCATTGAGTATGACAAGACGCAGTTACTAATAAATCCATTTATATATAGATTATTTACGTTCTACGCAAGAACACAAAGTGCTGTCAGATTAATCAGTAAAATATACAAAGCACTGACAGAAGAGATTACTCAATTTTCCACTGGAAAGAAGATAGAGATTCAGAAGTTATGAACTGATGAAGTAGGAATGGGAAAAATATGCCCTACTCCAGACACACACACACACTGAAATCTAGACAATTTTGGATTCTCTCATGGAAATGTCTCCATAGATATTTTACACTCCCTTTTTTAACTTCTCCAATTCTTTTGGGTTTCTAATACCATAATGGGAATGGACCCCATTCTTAAGTCAAAGTACAATTAAAGTTCATGAAATTAGTATTTTTCAACCTTTGATATCAGCCAGAAGTGCTCTTCGCAGCACCAGCAATGAGCCCAGTAATGACTCTTCCTGAAATTTGTACAAAATTACATGTATTGGTAACGTATCTAAATATGACTGTAGATTCTTTTCTGTAAGACCCACTGCTCCTACTACTATTGGAACAGTCTGGATATCTTTCTTCCCCACTGTTCTCATTTCTGCCTGCAAATCCTGAAATTTTATGACTTTGTCTCTCTCTGTAAGCAAGACACTGGGTGAGGTGATTTCAATGATCAATGCTATTTTTGCTTCTTTTCATGGACCATTATATATCTGTTTTTTAGCATCTATCTTTTGAACTGCTAGTAATGGGTGATCCCATGTAGTGTAGACTTCATCTTTTTCTATGATGCTTTGTGGCTCATGTTTCCAATGTTTTTCAGCCACTTCAGTACCATAATGTTTGCACAATCACCCAATGCAACAGTCTTGCCACATTATTATGCGTTTCAGTATACAGTCCTTCTGCCATTAGTACGTTACAACCAGCAATGAGGTGTACAACTGTTTTCAATTCTGTTTTACAAAACCTACATTTGTCTATTTCTCCCACATGTTCAATGGACTTTGTAAACCAACACATATGTAGCCCACTATCTTGTGCTGCCAATATTAACCTTTCATCTCTTGGTTTGAATTTGCCTCCTCTTAACCATTCCTCTTGATCAACAGGAGGTTCTTCCAGAATTTTTCTATACTTGTAACTATATTTATGCATTTTCCACATTTCTTGCCTTCTCATCTGATCCTTCACCTTATATTCTTTTTGTTTTTTGGCAAGTTCAGTTGCAGGCTGAAGTTTTATCTACTTCTGATTTGATTTCCATTCTTGCTGGACACCGATATGCTTCTGATAGACTAAGCAGAGAAGTCCTTAGATTTATTCGCCTCATGCTTGAAAACTTTCACTACATTTAGGTCTTGTGAGGTCAGCAGTTTTGTGCAGTCCCACGACTGCAGATCTATACATGAAATCAATTTCAAAGAGGCCCATCCCTCCTTCAGAATGGGGAATACGTAATATTGGTATGCACTGATTTTTATAAAATCATTTGGTGAACATGGAGCAACCTTCTTGTTTTCCTATCTAATCTAGCCAACATGTTTTGAGGCCAGTCAATCACTCCAAAACTGTAAGTTAGGGCAGGAAGAGCAAATTGGTTTATAGCTTGAATTTTTACACTCCTAGTAGGCTTTGCAAAATGTATCCACAGGCATCCACGTAGTGCTGGTGATGTGGGCAGGAGAAGCAAGTTACCTGGGAATACGCAGCCTGGGGATGTCAGAAGCTCCAGCAATTCAAACAAGATTTGGGGGAATCTAAAGACAGGAGGAAACTCTTACCAGGTAAATGTTCCAGTTAAAATGGGCCAGAGGAAAGACAATGAAACACAAGCCAGCTCTCCTGTTGTTGATCTTAATTATAACAAAGGAGGCTGCAACTAAATTATGAAAGTAAGGACACAGTGCCAATGTCCTGGAGATTTAAAAAAAAAAAAAAAAAAAAAAGTAAACAAAAGAAATGGAGCTGAAAAATTACAATTAAAAAAAATGTAAATCTGAACAAAAAAATGGGCAGTATTGGACAGTTACATTGAACACATGGCAGATGCTTCTTAGAGAACCCTAGCACTATACTACTAATAGTCGGATTGTAATGACAAGGGCTAAGTACACAAACTTACTAATGTAACAAGACTCTTGAAAAGCTTCCTAATCTTTAGATCACAATATATGGGCTGTCCGTGCTCTTTAAGAGTTGTGTTCTTTTGCCAATTTAATTAGTAAGTTAATATGTTAAACTATATCATACTTCCTCTACAGTCTTTTGTTGATACTCCATCCAAGATAAGAATTGCTGGCTGCTCAGCAACATACCCCAAGGAAACAAGCATCATCTCTGGGGTCATGAGATTGAGCAAACCTAGGCACTGGCCTATATAGTGAGTATTAACAGTATGCTAAGATTCTGTGGACATTGCATACTTTCATGAAATAACAATAAAACTGTATGAATAGCAACAGATGAAAACTCTGGTTCTAGTAAGGTTTGCCTGTATAACTAAGAAAAATAAAATGAGTGCACTATTGATCAGGTCTATGTAACAGCTGTAACAAATTGTGTCTTGAAAAAACGTCATATGTGCCAAAAAAACTTCCTAGCAAAGTACTACTCTATTTTACGTCAACAGTAAACACCAAAAAGACAACATATTCACTACTGGTGCACTTACCTTCTGCAAGTTTTGAAATGAAGCTCTGGGGCTGTAAGCCACTACAAATGAAAATGGTCTAAGGTTTCTGGCTGACTCTCCTTTTACGCAGGATGAAGGTCTGCAGCTCAACATAAAGGGAACCATCAGCCTCTACCCATATGCAAGAAGAGCCTCAACCCATATGCAGGAAGAGCTCTGCAGAATTTGGACAGTAGTCAACCTTCTGTCAAATTCCATACATTACAAACACTACTGTATGCCCTCAGATGAGCATATTGCAACATTTGGTGGTGGCAGTACTTGAGACTGCAAAATTTCATGTCCCAATGTCATGAAATTTCCTAGTCATGAACATACCCAGTGACCTTTCATGGGGCCTCAGCAAACAGGAGCCACGTCTGCCTAATAAGCAAATGGCTTATTCTAGCATACTACCATCCATGGAGCATCAGTAAATGACAGCTCAGTCTGCAATCTAAATACCTAAAAGCATTTAGAAGCTCAGAGTCACTGGCCCACTGGTTTTTCCTACATAATGAGTAGGTGCACCTTAACCCTGAAGAACTGCCACACTTCACAGTAAGACAGTGGTATGATCTTTGGGAAGAATTTTGGGAAAGCCAAGACAGCAAGAGAGAGAAAGAAATTAAAGTTAAGTAGTTACCATAAATTTAAACTATGACAACTCAGCTAAACAGTTGTGGTTCATTCTTCCTCCACTATCAGTTTGTCACCTCAACATCAATAAATACAGACCGTCAACTTTTCATTCTACCACCTACCCATATAATCCCCTGCACACAACTAAACCACTCAGAGCACATATTTCCATACAAACCATCCTACTCATATCTACAATATGGTTGGGGAAGGTGAGCAGCAATGTAACAGAGGAAGAACCATGACCACAGTGAGAGAAGAAACTTAAGAGTTTAGGAAATAAATGCAATATGAAAAGCAATAAAATACAAAAAGATTTGGAAGAAAAGTGGCTGTAAGAGTTTGAGTAGAGTAATCAGACTATGACGACCAATGCTTCTGCAGAATACACCAAGTTCAACTACACAATTTCCATATTTCTGATGCACATCTATTAGTCACATCACCAACTTGACAACAAAGGAGAGAAACAGCTGCACATCTTTCCTAAGCTCTTTAGTACAGCAGAGATAAAACCATGGCTCTCTGTGAATCTCTATACAATTAAGCAATTTTCTCTGTTGGAATGATTCATGAAAAAGAAAAAATGATAGCCTTAGTAACCAACTTAGGCAAGAATGAAAGATTTACTTCACAGCATAACTCATCTGTGACACATTAGGCACAGTGGGTCAGTATGAACAGTTTTGAAATCAGACATGCATACCGCAGGTGCAACTGCCACAAGAAAAATGGACATCAAGGGAAGAAAATCAGTCACCCTGAAAGCTGGTTCAAATGGGAGCAGAGTTAAATGCTCCTGTATGAAGTTAAGGACCCAAATTAGAACAAGTTCTTTGAGAGTTCTGAGGAGGAAGATTTCTCTCAGAAAGGTCTTAACACATCTTTAGAGAGGCTAATGGAGAACTCTGGCAGCCTAAAATGCAAGTCTGGGATGACCACCATGCGAACCCTAATAGACAAGGATTTCAACCTAGAGTCAAAAATGTGATGAGGTAAGCCTGGAATCAGAGCTGAAAAGGACTTAACTCTTCCAATACCTAACCTACAAAACATGTCCACCTGTGTGGGTGTACATTTTCCTGGTATTGAGTTTCTTACTAAATATCCAAATCAGGGTCACATGTCTACTGGGACTTGTGTTCTAGGAATCTTCCCAGAAGTGGTGAACAGCAGTGAATATTTCAAAGAACTTAATATAGTGGTGTTAGGAACATACCATAAAGTACAGTTGTGTACCTACCATAAATGCAGATGCTAGAGTGTATTCACTGTTGCAGTCAATAGGGTTATCCTGCTGGCAGGCTACCCCCAGTCGGCTTGAAATCCAAAGTCCTGGTCCGGTGTCGGTTGCTGTCACCTCTTCTCTGACATCAGTGCACCAGGGGTATAAAAGATGCAGCAGACGCCATTTTCTTCAGTTTTTCTTGCCCCAGATGACAGGTGCCCCGAAAAGGGTAGGCTAAATAGATTATGCCAAAAAACATGCATGCACTAAGGTAAACATTTCCTTCATCTACAAGCAAATACACCACATAGGTTGTATAGAATAGAGAAGTACAGAAAAGACCCAGGAAATGAAAGGGGGATGGTGGGAGGGTAACCTGGACTGCAACAGTGAATACACTCGAACATCTACATTTATGGTAGGTACACAACTGTACGATGTTAATCATGTTTCACTGTTGCAGTCATTATTCTTGGGTTGAATCCCAAAGCTGAGGATGGGTGGCTGGGCTAAATAAGATTAGGAGAGGCTATGAGGCCCTGAAGAACTGCAGTGGCAAAGCCTGCTCTGGATTTAGAGTAGAGGCCAGTGGTAGTGCTTTGTGAAAGTGTGCACTGAACTCAAAGTTGCAGCCTCCAAGATGTCTTTGGTTGGTACTCCTCTGAGAAAGGCTGCTGAAGTGGCTGCTGCTCTGGCAGAATGTGGCCTAATGCCCTTAGGCACTGATTTGCCATGCTGTGAGTAGCAGAAGCGAATGCAATGGCCTATCCATTTTGAAATAGTCTGTTTTGAGATAGCCTTTCCTTGTGATCCTGCAGCATATGCCACTAAAAGTTGCTCAGTCTTTCTGAAAGCTTTAGTTCCATCAAAGTAGAAGCATAGCTGTCTGTGTATGCCCAAAGAATGCAGAAGTCTATCACCCTTGTTCTGTGGGTTTGGATAAAAGGTAGGCAAGTGAATGGTTTGGTTAAGGGCCACACTGGACACCACCTTAGGCATAAATGTAGGGTTCGTCCTCAGAGAAACCCTGTCTGGATGGAAAATGATAAAAAGGTTCCACTGCCATGAGTGCCTGTAACTCCAAGACTCGTCTTGCAGAGGTTATTGCTAGGAGCAGAGCGGTTTTCCAGGATAAGAATTTAACATCCACTGTTGAGGCTGGCTCAAAAGAAGGCAGTGTGAGTTTTTCCAAGACATAATTTAGGTCCCATGCAGGTAATGGTGCTCTCCTTGGGGGTCTTATGTTTTTGGCCCCTCTGAGGTACTGTCTTATTAAAGGATGAGAAAAGATAGGTGGTTCCGTACTGTAATGGGCTGAAATGGCAGAGGCATGAATCTTAATTGATGAAAAGGATAGGCCTTTGTCCAGCATCTCAGTTAAATATTGTAAAATCTGAGGAATATTTGGTACAAACGTGTCAATTCCTTGTTCCTGGTTCCAAGCACAGAATCTCTTCCATTTTTCTGCATAAGATTTTCTGGTAGTGGGCCTCCTGGCCTCCAAGATAACATCCATTACAGCTTTGGAGAGTGGAGTGTTCTGAATGGCTACATTATCCACCATGCTGCCAGATTTAAGGTACTGATTTGGCTGTGCAGGTTCTGATTGTTTTGTTGGGTCAGTAAGTGAGAAATTTGAGGCAATGTCCAGGCTGGACCTGGAGACAAGTTCTTTAGGACTGGGTACCAGTGCTGGCGTGGCCAGTCTGGGGCAATCAGTATCATTTTTGGCTTCTCGTCTGACCTTTAGGAGTACTTGGGGAGGAGAGGCAGTGGAGGAAAGGCATATACTGTTAGGTTTTTCCAGCTGAAGAATAGAGTATCCACTTTCCATGCTTGCTTGTGGTAAATCCTTCTGCAGAATTTCTGTAGTTGGCAGTTGAGGGGAGGCAAATAGATCTATGTCTGGGCATCCCCATTTCCTTGTTATCATGCTGAAGACTTGTGGATCCAGTTTCCACTCGTGGGGATCCATGAGGCTTCTGCTTAGTCTACCAGAGTATTTATTTTTCCTAGCAAGAATTGTGCTTGCAGGTGAACTTGATAAATCAATGCTGTGTCCCACAAAGTTATGGCTGGTCTGCAGAGGGGGTAGGAATGTGTGCCCCCCTGCTTGTTTATGTACCAAGTGACTGTAGTATTGTCCGTCTTTATCAGTAGTTGTCCTGGATGAAGTAGATCCTTGAAAGCTGTCAGGGCATTCTGAACAGCTAACATCTCTTTTTGATTGATATGAAGATGCACCTGGCTTGCAGGCCATGTGTCCTGAATACATTTTTCTGCCATGTGGGCCCCCCAGGCATAATCGGATGCATCCGTTGTTAGTGTCTGCCTGGCTGTGGGTAAAGTGAAAGGCTGTCCCTTGTTGTGGTGACAGGCCTGTGCCCACCATCGAAACTCCTGTTGCAGGCAGGGAATGAGGGTAATCAATGTTTCCAGGCTGTGGCAATGTTAAGTCC
Source organism: Protopterus annectens (assembly GCF_019279795.1). Classification (NCBI taxonomy): domain Eukaryota; kingdom Metazoa; phylum Chordata; order Ceratodontiformes; family Protopteridae; genus Protopterus; species Protopterus annectens. The sequence continues at coordinate 710,767,307 of NC_056749.1, read as the reverse complement.
AAACATTTTTTAGATACCATTGTAGTTTCCTCATATGCAGTCTGGCATATGGAATTAACAGAATGCAGGATGCCATGAAGCCCAAAGCCTGCAGAATTTTTCTTGCAGATAACTAGGTCTTTGCTGCCAACATTTTGAAGCAAGAAGTCAGTTGTCTTTGTTTGTCTGGCATGAGATAAGCCATCTGGGCAGTTGTATTTAAGCTTGCACCAAGGAATATTATCTATTGAGAGGGTACTAGCTTTGATTTCTTTTCGTTTACTGTGTACCCTAGGCAAATTAGTAATCTTTTTACAAATGCCAGATGCTGTAGTAGAACGTCTTTGTTCTCTGCTTGAATAAGGCAGTTGTCCAAGTAAGGATATATTTGAATTCCTCTTTGTCTGCAAAATGCAATTACTGGTGCCAGGCATTTGCTGAAGACCCTGGGCGCAGTAGATAAGCCAAAGGGCAGTGCAGAGAATTGGTAATGCATTGAGCAAGCTATGAATCGGAGGTATCTTCTGCAAGATTGTCTTATTGGGACATGCAGATATGCCTTTTTTAGGTCCAAAGTAACGAGCCAAAACTTTTTGCCCAGCATGGGCAGTAGCTGCTGCAGAAACAACATTTTGAATTTTGGAACGTCCAGAAATGTGTTTAGAATAGACACGTCCAGTATTTGTCTCCAGGCTTTGTCCTTTCTGGGCACCAAGAAATGTCTCGAGTAAAATCCTTGTCCCTGCTCTTGTGGTGCTTGCTGTATGGCCCTCATGTCCATGAGGGATGAAACTTGTTTTTGTTCCTCTGCCCACTGATTGTGTGGCTGGTCTGTCACACCCTGCCAAGGGCAAAAGGTATGCAAGTGGAACCTGTAGCCCTGAGACACTATGTTCAAGACCTATTTGTCCTGGGTAATCATGTGCCAACTTGGTGAAAAAAGTGCTAGTTTTCTCCCTAAGGGGGTTGCCAAAAGATAAGTGCTTGGTTCTGGCAGTGGAAAGTCATTGGGACCGTTTCCTATATTTGTCTTCTTCGCTTTTAGAGGTAGAAGCACCCCACTGTTTAGGCCTGTATGAGCCTTGGGGCTGTGATCTGCCTCTGGGGCTTCTGTATTTGCCTCTTTGTGGCCTGTCTGACACTAGAAAGGACCAATTCTTTGTAGGCCAGTTCCTGCTAAATCCGGGTGGCTGTATCTGTAAGAAATCCTCAACTGTCTGCATGGATTTCGCTTTATCCTCCATTTTCTTCAACACCTCTTCTATCTTAACACCAAACAAAGTATCATGCTGTAATGGAGCATCCAATAATTTTGCTTTAACATGATCAGGCAGATTCTGTTCCTTTAACCAAGCATGCCTTCTAATGACAGAACCCATAACAGGGGCCCTGCAAAAGGCCTCCAGTGAATCAAAACCACATTGCAAAGTATGCTTTCCCACTTGTTCAGCTGCATGCAATAAAACCTACATTTCCTTGTTATCAGAACATTCAGAATTTGCCAACATTTTCTGTTTAAGCAGTGACATTAAGTATTGCTGCTATTCAAGCATATGAAACTGACAATTTAAAGCCCTTACAGCCAAGGTAGCAGAAGTGTAAACTTTTTTCCGCCATCTGTCCAGTGCCCTAGAATCCCTATCAGAGGGGACAGGGATTTTTTCCAGTGGAAGCCTTGACCCCTTTGGGACCTGGAGATATAGTTTCTGGGTCAGCAGCAGGGTTTTTATACAGAAATTTATGAGAGTCTGGAACCCTGTAGTATCTGTCTGGCTTAGCAGGTGCAGGGGGAGTCAGGAGACAGGCCGGACTCTGAAAATTCATCATCTACAATGTCTAGAACAGGTGGAATAGCAAGAGGTCTGTGCTGAGGTAGTAAAAGAAAATCTTGGAGCCTTTTCTTAGATTCAGAGAAGTCTTGGCTCTCCCAGTGAAAATGCTCCCTCATTGTATGCAGGGTTTCCCCAAAAGAATAATCCTCAGGAGGAGAGGCTGAAGGAATAGATTCTTCAGCATCGGAATCCTCATAAGGAGGAAAAGAGTATCCCTGTTCAGAAGAGGAGTCAGAGGAAACTGAAACCTGATCAGAAGAGTCATATTCTGTCTCTTCCCTAAGCCTCTTATCAGGAGGGGGATGGGAACCCCTGATCAAAGTAATTAGGTCCGTTTCTTAGGCATGGAAGTCTGTCCAGGAGAATGCTGTACTTGTTTCTTTGTCTTTAGAGCTGTTTAGTCTTTGAAGCTGAGGTAGGCTTGACATAATTGTGAAGGTCTGAAAACACCCTCAGAAGCAGATGCCTGCTCAGCGGCTCCGGACCCATCTGAGGGAATAGTTTCCGAGGGTCCAATACCTTGAGTATCCAGAAGCCTAGTCGGCTCTACATGGGGAGTCTGTAGCAGCCTGTGGCTCTGAGGTAGTGGGCATCAGGGGCTGCGAAAGTGCCTCAATGAGAAACTGCAAACCGGCGACTGGCCTAGCAGTGGCCTCGTTATCTGTTTTGGACCTCGGATGCCTGTCCTTTTCCTTGCGCTTTTTATATACTCCGGTTGTCGGCTGTTCCGATGGCATTATATAATTAAACCTTCGGCCGAAGTAATGAAAGGCAAAATCGTACCGACGCTTAATAGTGCGTTGGTTAAATCTAGCACAAAACTGACAGCTAGCAATGTCGTGATCAGGGCCTAGGCAAGGAATACAGTAAGAATGAAAATCCTTATGAGGTATTTGCTTCCCACAAATACAATTGTTAACTTTTTCTGGCATCGGTCTGGAGCAAGAAAAAAGTTTCCCCAATGGGGTACTTAGCTTTAATGAAGACTTCGGATCTGAAAATCAATTTTGAAACTCAGGAGTCGGCCAACCAGCACTTGCAAACTGCTTTTGCTTCGGGCACCACGCGGCAAGAAAGACTGAAGAAAATGGCGTCTGCTGCATCTTTTACACCCCTGGCGCACTGACGTCAGGGAAGAGGCGACAGCAACCGACGCCGGACCAAGACTTTGGAATTCAGGCCGACTGCGGGTAGCCTGCCAGCAGAATAACCCAAGAATAATGACTGCAACAGTGAAACACGATGAACATCTGTAGATGTTAGGAATATATTCACTGTTGTAGACTCTGCTCCCTCACATCCATTATCCTTAACTGGGCATTCTGGTGTTGGGGTGGTTAACCCACTCACCTTACTTCTCTGCCTTCCCTCTCATGACTTCACCAGGCTCTCTTCATCCTTTGACTCTGCCTAAAACTTTTGAAAGGCAAATTAGGCTCCTAGTCTAAACAGGGCAAGAAAGACTGGAAGACAGCATCAGCGGACACCCCAATTATACCATGTCTCTGACATCCAAAGTGGAAGAAAGTTGGAAGGAGGGAAGGTAAAACTCTGAAGTCAGTCTGTACTGCTACATGCAAGAATCACAGAAGTTAGGACAGCAACACTGATTACTACCAAGAAATTCAGAAGCTGTGCTTAGCTTGCCGTTAGTATTTCAAAGCTAATTTACACAAAATTAAGATGTTTGACTTGAACTCAGATTACAAAAAATTACCTTTTTTTAAACTTCAGAGTACCATAATTTGTTTCCAAACCAGTTCATTCATGAGCTGAATTTTGTACCCAGTGCACAGTGAAGAGTTCAGCCTGTAACAAAAAGCCGATTCCTTACCTATGTTAAGTAATGTTACTCTACACTGAGTTAGCTACTTAATTACAGGATATACCCCTCCATCTGCAGTTCTGGGGGAGGTAAGCAGGGCGAACTCTGGGCTGTAGGTAGTATTCCTCTAAGATAGCAGGCTGCGCACATTCAGAAGCATGCATACCCTTCTCACACCAACTACAGGCTGTCACAGGATGGAAGGGGATTAAGATAGACCACCCACCCCCCGGCAGCGGTATGTTACTGTACCAGCACACACAACCTCCTCACTGACCCTGGACATGGGGAAGGTGGGTCTGGTAGACCTGATTAAAAAGGAAAGGAGACATACAAAGTTTACATATTCAGACTAAGCTTTTTCCTACCCAAACTTTGGAAGACTGGGTTCAGATAATTCAAATTTCAGACAATCGACTGTCTACTGTATATCTTACATTTGACTGGAGAAGTGTTTTTTTTTTTTTTCTTCTTCCCCGAAAGAATGGAGCTTACAAAGCAGAGTACTTGGATTTGTGCCATGCAAACATGTGGACACGCAAGACTATCAAAAAACAAAATGTAAACATTTTATTTTAAGCATACTGTGTAGAGCAACTAAGACTAATGGACTACATAATTTTTTTTTTTTTTTATTTCACTGTAAATATTTTGAGGGTTTTCAAATGCACATAGGAGCAGAAGAAGGGTTTTAATTAAATTTAAATTTTAAAAACTTCACAATGATGAGAAGGCTGTATGGAAAATCCTTCAGAGAGTGTTACTTAAAGTATATCAATGGGGACAAAGGTGGTGCCCTAGTAATCATGAGAAAAGTACAGTTGTGTGTACTTACCATAAATGTAGATGTTAGAGTATATTCACCGTTACAGTCATCACATTTGGGTTATCCCTGTCAGGGTAGCCCTCGGCCGGCCCGAATACCAGAGGGTCAGTATTTCTGTGTCGGCCGCTGTCGCTTCAGGACTGACAAGACGTCGTCACTAGTATAAAGTAAGGCAGCCGACGCCATTACATCAGTTTTTTGCCTTAACCTGTCAGGAGTCCCCAAACAGGAGCCTAGTTCTGCTGGAAGAACTCTACCAGTAGAAAATAAATACTAATATGTCCCTTAGAAAGGAAAGGAGAAAAGGGGCTGGAGGGAGGGTAACCAGGACTGCAACAATAAATACACTCCAACATCTACATTTATGGTAAGTGTACACAACTGTACTATGTTTTTCATGTTTCACTGCTATTTGGGTTTATTC